>NW_006439713.1:4571818-4594325 GCF_000325575.1 Pteropus alecto
TGTAAGATTCCACCCAAAACCTGGCTTCACACCTCCTAGGGACTTTCGCCTGTGGGACGGGACTGCACGATTAGATGCATCACTCAACATACGGAAATATTTTGACCTGTCTTCTCAATAACTTCTAGAATTTGATAGCATGTTGATAGAACATGGTGAGATAACTTTGGGTAACTTTCTCGACTCTCATACTCACAGTGATGGACGTGGCAGTTCTGGCACACGTGTAGGATGCAGAGAAAGGGTTCTTGGGGGGGAATCGGCAGGGCCAGGGGCTGGAGTAGGACGGGGAATCGGAGCCACGGGAACGAAGCATTCCTGTTTACTGAGCGGTTTTGCGTTGCTACGGGTACTTTTTTCTCACCCGTGTTCCCCACCTCTCCTGGCCGCGCTCCCCTCCGCACCAATCGCCTGCTCCCCAGTGGACAAGGAAAAAGCCTCTTCTTGCAGATAGAACCGTCGTTACTTGTTGGTACAAACCCTGTGATAATCGTTTGTTACTCAGGTGAACACTATATTATATCAAGAGGGTGACCCCATTATAACGACATTTTCTAAATAAATCAAGACGTGACATTTTAACACAAGCTTTGGGGAAGGGAAATTCAGATAGAAAAACATTGGCGCTTCCAGACGGTTTTTGCTATTTCCGTGGACAGAAGCGAGGACTCTTTTGTGTTGGACGATCTTGAACCATTGCAATATGGTCTCTGAGCTGGTGTGGCGGGCGGTGTGTCACCGCGAGGCCTGTCAGAGTGGGCGGAACATTGCTTGAGTTCCCTTGGATATCGGTCAGTTCCTTTTTGATACTGAACTTTTTTTTTTTCTTTTTTAAATAAAATTCTGTCTTAAGCAGCTCAGCTGGGTAAAAACATACGACTGAGCTTGATAATAACGCAGTCAGAACCTTCTGCAGGATTAGGAGTTTCTCTTTTTTCAAAAAAAGAAAAATATTTCCGCTTTTCCGAGGGCATCTGGGAATCGTGTTTGTTTCTCTCGTCTGGCGTCTGCCGAGTGCAGAGGGCGAAATGGCTCCGGTGGTTAATGACTAATCCCTCTGCGTGACACAGCGCAGGTACTGAATGAACAGTCGCTGCTCCACGCAGCTTCTCGTTGTTGTCCTGGTCCCCTGGGCATGTGGGTTCCTTCCTCACGCTGAGAGGTGAAGCCATTCACTGCAGCCCAGTGAGTCAGCGAGCTTGGTGAGACGTTCCCGTGGGGCTGTAGCCTTTTTTAAGAGAAGGAACTTGAAGAGGTCACCCAGGTGCCAAAATACCCCAAAATTGTCCAAAAAAGAATCATGAGATAAATGAAACATAGGACTTATTACTTTCTAAGAGTAAGATTTCTACAGCTAATATTCTGTTTTATCCTACGTAAGCTGTCCTTAAGGAGACAGTGTATTGTGACAATAATAATAATAATAGCTAACTTGTACGGAAAGCTTTTGTCTTCCAGACGTTGCTTCTATGTACTCTACATGTATCGACTAATTTTACACATCATCTTTCAGTGCCTAGGTGATCACCGGAACAGACTCAAGCTCTGTTAACACACCAGTGTGTGGAATTGTTCCTGTTTCTGTTTATAATAATTATAGGGTCTGTCACATCCGACTCCTGGCGACTCCGAGTGAGGGATGTCCCCACCGCCTCGTCCCCAGCAGCTCTGCTCGGCTCTCGTACACTCATGCGAATGTCGCCTTTATGGAGTCACTCCATCTCATACCTGGTCTTCCTCTTTTCCTGCTGCCTTCTGTTTTTCTCAGCATTGTTGTTTTTTCCCAAAGAGCCCTGCCTTCTCATGTTATGCCCGAGGTAGGACACCTTCAGTCTTGTCATTTTTGCCTCCAGCGATGTTTCAGGCTTCATTTGCTCTGGGACCATTTGTTCGCCTTGCCGGTGGTGGGGCTCTCCTCCAACACCATCATCCGTTTTCCCTCATCAGCCTTCTGCACTGTCAGGATCCGGGACTGCGAGGGTGTGGTTGATCTTAGCCTTCATCTCCAGTGACAGATCTTTGCTCTCGAAAGTACGTGCTGGGGAGCAATCAGCAATTTCTGCCATAGTCCCAGATGTTGGATCATTTTTCCCCCTCCATCCGAAATGCTCACCCCCTCCTCCAGGGTGAGAGCCCTAACGTCCTATTCATTAACTTCCGGTCATTCAGATTCAGATCCTCTGGGGTTGTACAGTCTTCTGTCTCAGGGTTAGACAAGGCTCAGTGGGGTCTGGCAATCTGTTAGTTAAAACAGACATGCTGTCTGCTCCCAGGACCCCTGCGTACCACACTGTTGTAGTTGAGATGGGGACCCTCAAATACCCCTGAGAGAAGTCTTTCTGCTCCCTGTGGTCTCTTGTCCTTTGGGGTCCTGGCTTTGCCTTTTTTGGGGGCAGGGGTGGTGGTTTCTTAACCACACCACATCTGAGGTGGGCATTGGAGAGGATGGGCTTTAGATGTCCACTCCTGGTGAGGGTTTGTGGTCTGGGTATTGTTTTGAGGATGAACAATCATGGCTTTTTATTGGTCAGCCTCATGGCTTCTGCAGAGGTAGAAGTCTCTCAAACCCTTAGTAGGCCTCTAGCCTGTTTGCTCTGATGGTCCCACGTGACTTACCCGCAAAGATCTTGTCTGGACCAGCCTAAAATCTGGTCTTTTAAAGACTGCGATGCCTCGCCATCCCCTTTTCTCCAAATCTGATTGTGGCTCCCTTGGGCCAAATGAAACAGTGGGCTTGGGTGAAAGGCCAGGCCCTGATCATATCTTTGGCACAAGGCTCCTGGGCTGTATATGGTGAAGCAGCTGTCTTATTGCTTGTTGAGGATGCAGGAACAGCCCCATAAGCTCCAACGTAGATGCCGTTGCTGACAGAGAGCCCCTCTCATCAAATCTGTGTTCTTTTCCACCTTCTTAAGACTGGTTACCTCTAGTGGAGGTGGGTTCTCTTTTCACTGAACTTTGCTTAGAGTGTCAAGAGGATTGACAAACACTGACATTTTGAATTTTCAGAGCTATTTCCTATGATGACACAGTTTTTGTCAGATACCTGGTCTACCTCCCAAGATCTAGACGGCCAGGCTGCATGCCAGCGGTTTTGTGAATGGTGAACCCGTGAGACCCTTGTCTTCAACGACTCCTGCCATCCAGGTCCTCCATAGGAGGCCGCATTTTAGTCCTTGTTTCTTGTGGCCTAAAGATTCTTGTGCACAAGATGTAAATACACCCTAGCATACCCCGCGTAGGTACCAGTTTCTAGGTCAGTTCGGATTCGATGCAGCTGTGTGAGAAAGCGGTCCAAAATTAAAGTGGCTTAAACAGGTTTAAAGTTTATTTCTCTCCTGTAAATGAGATGGACCGAGATGGGTGGTCCAGGGCCAGTGTGTGTCCCACAGTGTCAAGGACCCAGGTGAGTTGCTCTGCCACCATCAGCAGGTAGTCCAGGAGGTGACGTAAGCCTTTCTGTTCTCATTTTAGCCAGTGAGCAGGTGAAGGGGATAAAGAAGAACTTGCCTGCATTCCTCATGCACTCTTTCTAATAGTTCCATGTGAGTAATTATGAAGGAGCTCGTTTGGACAGAGTTTTCCAGAAGTGGCTCATGACATTTTTGTTTGTATCTCAGGGCTGGGACCTAGTCACATGACCTTATCTACCAACAAAAGGCTAGGAAATAAATGTGGTCTTTAGATTTAGCATCCATGAATCCAGCTGAACCTAAGGAGAGGAAGGTAGATGTTGGAGGACAATTAGAAGTCTTCGTCACAGATGTGTACTTCCTATTTGTCAGACTGCCCTCACGTAGTGTACACATTATGCTAGCCCCAGTGCCTACAGGATTTAAAATCCTGGGTGGAAATAATTATTCGACTGGTAACACTAGTTTTGTTTTACTGTTTACCCAATGCCATCAGACCTGTTTTTCTTATGTTACTGTAAATCTGGGAGGTTTGGAAATTTCTCTTCGGACAAATATTTCGGAGGATATCACATTTTCTTCTATGACCGCAAACGCAGCTGAGCTGCTGTGACGCCGAGGTGGACGTTCGATCGCTGGGGATGAGAGCGGGCTGGCTGTGAAGCCATGAACTGGCACCACCGTCACCTCCTGCCCCCACCGTCACCTCCTGCCCCCGCCCTGTGAATGCGAAAGCTGTGTTAGTGCTTCCGCAGAGAGCGGAGGGCTCCGGGGAGAGCGAGCAGTAGAGGGAAATATGGGCGTCGCTTGCTGATAACCAAGTCATGGGAATCGAAGGGCCCGTGGGTCTCCACCTCCAAAAATAACAACTGGAAACCACGGAAGTGGACGATACGCCCCCAGTGGTCTGACTCGGCCATGCCACCCCCACCAAGTCTGGTTAAGAGAAGTGATTTCATCCCGTAACCCCTGACATGTGTTTCTGACCGTGCAATGCATTCTGTACTGTGTTGTCAGGGTAACACTGCTTGGATGCAATGCTGATTTTGATAGACTTTAGACTTTTTCTTTCTGTGCTATTTCCTGGTAGGTGTCCCTGTGACCTGTTAGCTCAGCTGGTTGGATGAAGTCCCAAGGGCATGGGTTCAGTACTGTGTCTGGACCAGTGAACTTCACGGTGTTCCATGGTCACGTCCTCCAGCTGCAGACCCAGGAGCTCCCTGCACGTGTGAGCTGTCGGCGGCGGCGGGCTCCGGCGAGGGCTGTGGGTGGGCCTCTGCCGATCTGTCGTCACTGCTGGAGGAGCACGTCAGACGCTCGCCCTGCCCTGGCGTGGTCGTGGTGCTTCCTGGGTAACCTCCTGATCGGCGATGACGGACCCTCTGCTGTGGGGAAAGGCGTTAGGCGAGACCCCAGAGCACAGCAGCTCGGGGTGTCTGAGTGTGCTGACTGCGGAGTCGTCTTTTATTTGACTTTATCTTTTTTGATGACTTATACCAAATCTCCGTTAGATATTGAAATGACTTATGTGTAAAGCTTGTTTATGTTGATTTCCTTTGCGTGCTTGGACATCCGGAAAAAACTGGCCAAGAGAGTGCTGGTTTTTTTTTCTTCGCGAAGAATAATTTATATTATTTAGTAAGTTTGTTTCCCTAACATTGTTTAAGTCCCTTGATTTTTCAGGCTTAGGTTCGCCTTCGTCCTTCACGGAAGAAGCACTGACAGAGTGTCTCGTGTGCCCGGCACTGCGCTAGACCCCAGAGGGAGGATGGTGAGAGGGTGCTGGCCTTGCTCACAGCGCACTGGGGGAGTCGGGTCCCAGTGCACATTTCATTCCTGCAGTTCTCTGCACCCTTCTGGTCTGAGCGCTGGGAGTTCAGGCACAGAGAGGCGGGTTCAGTAGATAGCATGATGCATAGAGAGAAGTAGGCTGGTCAGTGAATGTTTTTGGAGCAGTTACTATGTGTCAGCTGTGCTCCTGATGCCGTAGAGCTCAGTCTGGTAGGGAAAATAACGGAAGTGAGGATGTTAGCACCAACTAGCCCTGTAACGTGGGCAGTGTGACACCCTGGGTTTTGCGTTCCTCAGCTGTGAGACCTGGGGCGGTGGGTGCTCCCCAGGCACCTTTGATTGGGTGATCTTCCTGAGGCAGCATCTTCCAGGCTGCCAGCCTTTCTGTCTCCCAGTGACCTCCAGTGCATTTAGAAGGCTGAAATGGTTTTGTGATTAGCCTCACGATAGTTGATGGGGGTTGGCGGGAGGACAGTTGGCTTTCTACAAGCAAAGGGAAAGAAAGGGAAAAACAAACCCACGAAACAGGTTTTCAAAAAACATTTTGGGGGACATTGCATAGAGGAAGATTGTCACCATTATTTAGGAAAGATGGTATTTTTGCTTCAGAATTGGAGCCGATCCCAGCTTTTCACCTCTGTGCATGCATACCTGGTCAGTTCCAAACATCAATTTACCCCTTTTCTCTTCTGATTCTGCTCCCCTAAGTCAGCCTACTCGGCACCCTCCTCCCCTGAAGAGGCCTGAGAGGACAGAAATTGGGCTGGAACTAATTTAATGGCTGAGTGACCTCACAGTAGAGAAACAGCCGGATCCTAATAGGGGTCTTTGTCTGCATTTCCACCCTGGCTGGTAGCATGCCAGTCAAGAGTCAAGCTAGAGACACAGGTGGAAGCGATTAGACCTGTCATAAAGTTTGAAAAATTGATTCTGGAGGCGAAGTGAATAGATTGAACTTGACAGTGTTGTCCTAGAGATTCTAAGGGAAAATTCTGTAGTTTAATTTGAAATCCCTTGATTATTCATTAGCTTTCCAGATGGCTTTTGTTGATGTTTTACATATTAATGCCTGTATTGTGTTATTGGTGTACTCGTAATGTGCTCATAGGTAATGAGCAAAGAATAAGTACGTGGGTAAGTGTCCCAAATTAATGGGATGTTAGTGTAATTGTGGAATAAAGGGTTTTAAAGAAGTTGATTGCTTTGGAATAATTAACGTGAGCTTTTTTATGGGCCAATTTGGTACTTTTAAAGTGAAAATTATTGGAGAATTTTAAAGAAAGCTGCTTTTTAATGTTTACTTCTAAATTAAGGTTTAGACTATAACTCCAGCCTTTGACTCTGGTGGTTATGACTACAGGGTTATTCTGGCAAGCTCTCCATCAAATGCTTTTTTTAGGGTCTCCGTTCGGCACCTGATTAGGTTAACCGTTCCCACGCCAGCCTCCTGGAATTGAATTATGAAGTGGCCTGTTGTTCTCCAGGGGTCCTCCCCATTAATTTTCTGTGTTCTAGGATGTTTACTTTTCCATTTTGTAACTGGTTTTCAGAAGTTGGGTGAACCATTTTGTGATGGTTACAGTGTGTTCTATTTAGATGGCATTTTCAGCTCTTTGTCAACGTCGGACAATGTTCAACTCTTGGTCAACCTGGAAGGTCCCACGTTTTCCCGTACAGAAGCGTGAGAGTGAATGCAGCCGCCAAGGCCATGCCGGGCGAGTGGCGAAGCCGCCCCGCGGTGGCCGGTTCTGCTGTGCTCGAGGCGGTGGACACACGTCCTCTGGCGCCCTCTTCCAGATCGGCTGCCCGGTCTTTTACGTGTTCTCAGTGGTGGTGGTCGTGATCTTTGAGGGTATTCCTGACTTTTCGAGAAAAAAAAAGAAAAACAACACTAGATACTCAAGTCAGGTATCCATCGTGGGAAGTATTCGCAGAAACTGCGAGGTTCCCATATTCACTCGTTTCGCATTGGCGAGGATCGAATGTCTCGGTTTGACCCAGGGGTTAGGTCGTGGGGTGGGGCACTGCCGTCTTTATGTTTAGTCGGGATTGTATTTACTCGGCATGCCAGTTCTGCCTTGTACTACATGAGCGTGGGGCAAATCGGTTACCTTTCAGACCTCCATCTCCTTGTCTGTATGATGTAGCTGGTTAAGAGTCTCTGGCCTTTTTTCCTTTTTAAATTCAATCAGCTGATGTCTCTTCAGCACCAGCCACATGCAAGACTCTGCACTAGGCTCTGGGACCCAGTGGCGAATACGGCAGATGGGGACCTCTCCTCCAGGTGCCTGCATCCACTCCAGGACAGGGCGAGGACGTATCGAAATATGTCTGCAACGCTCTTAGCACGTCGCTCATATTTATAGGACTCACGTCATTATTTTAACTTTGGGTGTGATTCTTTCTTTTTGACCTTCACGGTGAATTCTTCAACGGCAGTGCCCCTGAGTGTCCATGAAGCAAATCAGCATTGTCTTTGTTCAGTGTGTTTTGTTGGGGTAGACTTGTTGAAGATTTTGACAGCTTTTTCTTGTTATAACTAGAAGCATGATGGCTCATCGCTGGCTATCATTTTGCCAAAAAATATGGTGTTTTAGTCCAGCTTTTCTTGGAAGATGAGAAAACATAGTTTATGTTTGTGTTTCCCTTAAAATATGTGAATCTAGTTCTCTGTTTTTTATCAGACTTCCTCTTTAAAAATCTTAACGCTTTATCATTTTCGTAGGTGACAAGTCACTTTGAAAGAGCCAGATCTTCCACTGTTTGGACATTTTTATTAGTCCACATCTTCCTAGAGATCCCTCAACCTTTGTGCCAGTCAAAATGCATGGGTTCGATCTTGCTTTATTTTCTCGAATTTCTTTAAACATCTCAGATATTTATTACTCTGTGGAACTACTTGATTGTGTACTATATCTGATATTTAGTATACAATTTGTCAAATGCCTCTGTTATATTAAAACAAGTAATAAAGGGACGTAAAGGTAATAAAGCAAGGTTTAGGGCTAGAGAAGGCAGTCAAAAAGATGGTGACAGGGAGTTCTCTAAATGTTTTTCTCTCCAGTTCTGATTTATCTTAGCGAGAAAGCTGAGTGCCAACTGTAGTTTAGGAGCGAGCTGCGTCCTCCGATGGTTGAGGATATTTTCACTCTAGTTATAGAATTCAAAAGAGTCACTTCTTAGCAGCAGGGCCATTTAAACGACCTCGGAGTACCCAGAGTGAGCTGATTAGAAATTTGGCTTGCACTGGGCAAGGCAGTGTGCGATATACTGACAGCAGGTCTTGGAGTGTCATTAGCTACTGGCCTGGGGCAGATTCCAGGACTTCTCATCTTAGATGGGCAAGCCGTAGAGATGCCCACGCATAGGAATGCCACTCATCGTAGGAGTCACAGGGAATCGTGAACGGTAAAGCCCTTGGCGCCATCTCCGACATGGAGCAGGTGGTCGGTGAATGCTGGTTTTATCTCCTCTTTGCCTGTCCACTGAGACAGGTGCTTTCCCCAGGTGGAGGCCGCTGATGGCCACGTGTGCAGAAACGGCAAAAATGAAGCTCGAGGATGTGTTCCAAGATTCTAACGCAGTGAGAAATGTACAGTAAGGAAATAGGATTTCTAACACTCGGTTACGTGACACCACGAATGGACCTTGAGGATATTGTGCTAAGTGAAAAAGTCAGACAGAGAAGGATAAGTACTGTATGATATTATTTGTATGTGGAATCTAAAAACTCCGTGGAAACAGTAAAATGGTCATTACTAGAGGATGGGGGGAAGGGGAATAGAACAGACGTCGTTTAAGGCACAGACTTGCAGGGCGTTGTACAGGCACACCTAAGAGAGAATGCGGGTTCGCGTCCGGAACACCGCAGTCAAGCGAATGTCGCAATAAAGAGTCGCGAATCTTTTGGTTTCCCGGTGCCTATGAAGTTATGTTTACACTAAACTCGAGTCTATTAAGTGCAAATGCATTATGTCCAATAAAACAATGTAACCTTTTTGCTGCCGGAGGGTCTTGCCTCAATGTTGATGAAAACGCAGTATCTGTAAAGCGTAATTAAGCAAAGCTTAATAGAATGGGCTATACCTAAAATTAGGTCCTGGAGCTCTAATACCCAGTATAGTGAATATGGACAACAGTATCGTATTGGAATCATCAGACTTGTTAAGGGACAATCTAACCACTAAAAAGAAATGATAATTATGTAATGCGATTGAGGTGCCAATTATTACTACAATGGTAATTTTATTATAACATGTAAATGTATCAAAATAACATCTACACTTTAAATTTATGCAGTGTTATATATCAAATACATTTCAATTAAAAAGCACTTCTCTAAATGCACAAAAATCCATTTGGGTTTATGAATGAGCATTAATTTCTAAGTGGAAAAATGTTAAATATTCTTAGAATTTAGTGTTCACGATGATTCAAGTATGATCACTCACCTGTATACACAGACAAGTGGTGAGGGTAGATACTGAGCTCTGGGTTAAAAAAAAAAAAGCGTTAGGTACAAATCTTTCTATGCGTTGGATGATCGAGCAGATATTTTCCCTTCGCCATACTCAGCTTCCCTTCCCCCATTTCCATTTCTCCCCTGACTGCTTTGGGACTCACTCAGAAGAACTTCTGTTTTTCTTTTAAATAAAACACTTACCTGCTTTGGAGGTGAGGGCTGATTTGCTTTCATCTGCCCCTTTAAGATCTTTTACACACCTACCTTTTGGCCAAACACACTCAGAGCTCTGAAATACCCTAGTTTCTGCTTTTTGTTTTGGAGAGAAGCATGTTCTGTTTCTGCATGAGGGGTATTCCGTCACTCTGAGATCTCAAACGCCACATTTTTCCTGCATTGCACAAGGAGTCGAGTCATTCATCATTTTCATTCTTTGTCTGGTTCTCCCACAAGAGTATTCAAATTAGCGAGCAGGAAAATGATGAAGTCATTGCCTGGAAGAGAAGCATTTTCCTGGGATGTGGGAAGGGGAGAGGAGACGAGCCGAAGGAATCGTGGAGAGATCTGTACCTATGTCTTTTCCTGCCCTTGGATTTCGGAGGTCACCTGGGTGCTCATACAGTTTTTGCGGTTTAAAATTGGATAATCTGTGGGAATAGAATTTACCTAAAAATGACACTGCACAGTGGAGTGGCGGTGTTGATGACCCTGGAAGCTTAGGCTATAACTTGATCTGTGCCTTTCTGACATACCAGCTGTGTGATGTTGGGCGACTCATCCACCCTCGCTGGGCCTGTGTCCTCATCTGTAGAACAAGAGGGTTGAACTAGACCTGTGGCTTAATTATTTAAAGCAATAAAGCCCCTTTTCAAATGAAGCACCCGCTGTAAAAATGGGGCTGGAGGCCTTCTCAGAGCCCAGGTTCCGCAGGGCGTGGGCGTCAAGACCACTGGCCAGGGGTGACCGACGTCCTTCCAACTAAGACCCTCTGGCTGTGCTGACTGGGGACAGTTATATCTTAAGGGCTGACTGATTGGCTGGACTCTTTCTTTTTTTTTTTCTTTTCTTTTCTTTTTTTTTCAATGAAGTTGAAACTGTATTTATACTAAATGTAGGACAAAAAAAAAATAGAGAAGCGGTAGTCGGGAAGGGCCACAGCACTGACCCACAGCGGCGAGACCCGGGATGTTCGCCTTCGGGAATCAGGCCAGCTGTTTCCCTGACGTGACTTTCACACGTTCCAGGTCTTCCACCGGGCTGAAGGGGCCGTGGAGCTTCCTCCAGCCCACGATGAGCTGGGCCTTGTTTTGGCCAATGCGCTGCAGGCTGCGCAGATACCAGGCTGAGCTTTCGTGAAGCAGATCGAATGTTGTCTGACACCCACAGACCAGTAGCTCTGGGCTGATCCGTAGCTCACAACAGTCCTCAGCCTTCTCCAGCGGCTCCGAGCCATCTGGGCACTCCAGCTTTCTCTTGCAGCTTTTCTTCAGGGTACGGATGTCGGCATTTGGGGATGCTGCCTGCTCCTGTCTTAGTTGTAGGGGCATCTCCACAGCCTTCTCGAGGGGCTTAGTGACCATGACTATGCGGCGGGCCAAGGGTCGGAGCATCGTGGGAGAGCAGTTCTCTTTCGGGTCCACAGCTTCCTGGGCCAGCACCTTGGCTTCCAGTTCTTTTTGCTTTATCTTAAGCCTTTCACTCTTCCAATCCTTTTCCTCCACTGTCTTCATGAGCACCATCCACTCTTGTCTTGGGGTGCTCAGCAGAGGGGTCCCCTGGGTTCCCCGGGAGCCCAGCAAATGGTCCAAGCTCAGGAGGCGCTCCAGCATGGCCGGGTCCATGCTACTTAGCTTCTGTAGGGGGCTGAATTTCTGGGAGGCAGAAGCTAGAAGTGCGGGGGGCTCAGGATTTCCAATCTCCTCTTCCTCAGGGCCTCGAGTTTTCTTTGCCTCTGAAGGACCTAGCTGTCCTTTCTGAGACAGTTTAACAGGTGCCAAGACATGAAGCTGCAGGCTCTCACTGGTAGAAGGTCGATTGATCACCTCCTTGCACCTGGCAGCAAAGTCGAGTGCAGGGACTGTGTCTAGGTAGAAGCCTCTCTCGGGGGCAGTGTTGGCACTGAGGATGCTGTGGACTGAGCCACGCGGAGAGTCCTGCGACAGGTGAGGCAGGCCCTCGTTCTGCGCATCCACCACCTTGCCCAGCACAAAGAGGGAGGTGTCGAAGGCTCTGTTCTCCTCTCCTTCAGCCGCAGGCCCTTGTCGCTCACGTGTCTGTTGTCCCCCGCCCGAGGCAGCCAAATCAGTCAGGTAGAGTTTCCCTTCCCGCTGGCGAAATGGGGCCAGACGTTCCCGCTGATCCACCTTAACCAAAAGCGCCGCATGACTGCAAAAGGCACGCTGGTCGGGCCGGGTCGCTCCTACAGTCCGCTTTCGACTGGCTGGGAGGACGTGCCGCTCAAAATCAGCAAAGCTAGTGATTGGCTTCTGTGTGAGGCCTGGAATCGGGATGTTTCCTCGACAGTCTCCTCTGCTCACCAGGTCTCCTGGAGCAGGGTCTTTTCCTGGTCGATCTCTAAGTAAGAGGTAGTGACGGAGAGGATCCGTGGCCGACCCTCAGCGCCCTCCTCCCTTGTGAGCTTAGGAGGTCCACGAGAGCCTGGGGAATCACTCCATGTTGCTCTGAGCTGCCCAGCATTGTGTGCGTCTTCCCTGCCCCTGTGGGCCCATGGGCGGCAAGCAGGCTGGCATTCTGCCCTTCCAGCAAGTACCTTAAGATAGGCCGTACTAATCCTGCGTAGATGTCCTGCCGAGAGCTCCTCTCCCCATAGGAGGCATCACACTGGTATTTGAGAGTCTCCTGGTGGTTCCTGCAGTTGGCGATCTCTAGAGAACAGCTGTCCAGGTCCCGTACACACAGGGTCTCGTTTGCTCCGGCTGTTTCGTCTACAAATGGCCTCGGTCGCGCAGCCGCCCTCGCTCTAGCTGGAGGTGGCCGCCGGCCAGCTCCCATGTTGCTTAGCCGACAACGAGCAGGTCCTGAGGGAGCAGCCACCGTCTCGCCTCGCCTCAGCCGCACCGAGCCCCCTGCTCCATTCCTGGACTATTTCTTTTTTATACCTTCCCTCGTTCCAAGAGGATTTAAAGCAATGGGGATTTAAGCTTATCTGTTCCGGTGTAGGTTCTTTCTACCTCTTGTGCAATCAAAATGGAATACGACATGTTTCTTGGTTGTTAGGTGTCATTTGAAAGCTGTACGCACATTATTTATAAAACTCAGCACTGTTCAGAGTTCTGTGACTTCTCCAGACTAACAGTAATGAGGGCCGAGTAACTGGTTCCTTCTGGAACCCAGGGACACCTATGCGGGCCCCATGCTTCTGTTACGCTAATAAGCAGCTGTTGTCTTGAGGGAGGGGTCATGATCCAGGTGGTTATTCAGATATCTCCCAGGAGAGATGAATGATATGTGAGAGGAACAATCTCTGCAGGAAGAGCTTCCACCTCAAATACTCAGAATCCAGTAGAGGGTGATACCTTGGAGTACACTCAGCCGCCGTGGGGAACGCCCTCGTTCCTAGAACCCTGAGTGTCCTGGGAGGGCGAAGAGGGGGAGGGTGAAGAGGGTCGAGAGGCAGCGGGTTGCAGGAGGCGGGGGTTGGGAGTTCGGGCCGATATGTAATATCTTGCATGAGGTCTTGGCCAGCATTTTAGTTCTTGGGGTTGCAGTGAAGCTTGCTGGGCTCGTTAACCGAGGGAGCGTAGAATTCTCGGTGGAGTGAATGCGAGTCTGGTTGTGTTGGCTTGGTCATTGGTGGAGAGTTTGAGGTTGAGGATTTATGCAAGTTACAGCTTTCTCCCTGCTTTCCTGGAGTTTTTATTTGTAACCTTTCAGTATCCTTCCTACTTCTGAAAATATCCTGTGGCACCTTCTTTTTTCTCAACTTAAACAAAATGAAATGTAGTTTGATTTGTTACATTCTGTGGTATCTGTGGGGTAACACAGTAGGAGAAGCTTGCCAACCAGGATTCCGATGTGGAGCTTGTCTTACAAGAATCTGTTTTTGTTTTTGTAGTTTTTGATTTTTGCCTCCACTTCTGTTCTTTTTATGTAAAGTATAAGGGCCTCCCACCTGTTCACAGTCATCAGAGGCCTTCTTGGAGGTTTCGCCCGAGACCAGTGGAGATAGAGCACCATTATGATTTCACTTTTTTTTTTTAATGTGGTGTCTGCAAAATTGTCATGCAGCAGACCCAAAATTTCCAGCACAATGTTTTCATAATTGGGTTAGAATGAAGGATTTCACATCTGCTAAACCCCAAATCAGATAAACAGCACGTACCAGAAGTCTCATAGCCTCTGAAATATGCGAGGTGCCTACAAGGCCAGTCACCCCCTAGTGCCCAGATGTCCTCTGCACTGTGTGGGTGTGTCCGGGCACCCAGGTGGTGAGCAACTTCGTTCAGCTGACAAATATTTATTGAGCTCTTGTAACTCGAGGTAGCTCGTTACAATTATGTTAGGAGAGCACCCTCTCCCCTGGATGGGTCCTTGTCACCTGTTCCATTCCAAAAAAGAAATCTGGGCATGGATCCCAATAGAGGAAATTTAACTTACTCCCAAATGATAGTTAAGATCAGTTAATTAGTTAAGATGGATATTTATGGCCTCCTTTACCTCCATAATCTCTTCTCTGAGCATCTCCAGTAATAAACATTTTTTCACATCCCCATATTCGAGGTCAGAACTTTAGGTCCGAAGGACCAAAAGGATTGATGTAAAGCCAGTTGGGGCATATAAAACTACTCAAATTTATTTTTCTCAAAATAGTTTTCAATTTTAGGAAGATTCTTGTCAGTTATAGGAAACTTGGAAATGTAGCAATGAATAAAAAGGAAATGAAAACTATAACCCTACCACTTATAAAAGATCATGTTAATCTTTTGGTGTATTTCCTTCTAGTCTTTTTTCCTCCTGTACAACATATGTAAACTTCTGATTGTATTATATATGAAACTGAAGAGGAATTTTCATTTAAAAAAGGCTAATCAGCTCTCTGTTCTGCTTCTGTAAATATGCTTGCTGCATGGGCTGTACTTGAAATTGACTAAAGACTCACCTTCCCTTTGCTTGTTCTGTCTAAGCAACAAATGTAACTCTTTGTGCCCCCTAGCAATCCCTGAGCTTTGTAGCACTTTGTAACTGCTGGTAGCCCATAGCAACTCCCGCTGCTTTGTAGCGGCCTGAGTTCAAATTACCCAATCAGGCCATGCTGAAATGGTCTATGTAAGGAATGTTGCAACTGAGCTCCGGGCCCAGAGCACTAGCTCTTCTAGGTCAGCGGGCATAATAAACCTGAGTTCTCCAACTCTCCGAATGCTGCTTGGTTTCTCGTTGGTCTGATTTTGGATCTTTTCCGCAACAAAACAAGCACTTCAAATGATTTGCTAAAAACACTTCTTTTATTAGGTGCATGTAGTTTGACCATAACTTATTTAAGCAATTTCCTGTGAATGCAATCTTGTAATTTCCAATATCCAGTACCAATTATCAATACTAAGTATATATATTTTTTGAGATAGCAGTTCTGTATAATTCTTTAGTGACCCCATTACAATATTTTTTCTAGAAGATAATTGGAAAATTATAAAACAAGCAGACCTTGATAGAACAGGATGAAGCTAATAATATTTGTCATTATTTATAATATTTCATATTATTTTAATCACTATTACACAGTTATCTCACATTATTTCATCCTTTGTCCAGAGAGATGTCATGCCTTAATCCTAATAGTTAACACTAATTCGGTGTTTACTACGTGGCAGGTACTGTGCGTTATGTGTATTTTTCCCATTCAGTCTTTACCGAAACCCCATGAGACAGGTACCTTTATAGTTCCTGTTTTAAGAGATGAGGGCACTATCGCTTAGACAGTTAAAATAGCTTGACCAGAGCCACATAAAGCGTTAAATGGTAGAAGCAGCATTAGAAAGATTTGTTGTCTCAAGAGCCTTCTTTAGCCCCTAATGCTATACTATCTTCAACAGATGCTTTGCTGAAATCCTAATACACTATATCCTCCGTACTTCCAACGTTTTCTTATGTTAATCTTGTTACAAAAAGAAGTCAGGTTAGCTGACACATCTCATTCTTAAGTTTTAAATAAGGTACGTGCTGGAAAGAACTATAATGGGAATCCTAAGTTAAAGTCCTAGTTCTTGAGTTTACTAGCAGGACAAGTTACATAACTTGTTTGTTCCTCTGTACTATTGTCTGCAAAATATGGACAGTTAGTACCTGTATTAATGGGTCATGATCTGGATTAAATATAAAAGTGTATAAGAAAGTACCAGTATAGTTCCTGTACTGTATGGTGCTCATTAGTAGTATTTTTCTTATTTCCTTGAATTTCAGCTGGGATAGGACATCTTTAGGTAGTACAATTTCCTTTGAAAATTAGAATGGCATATTTGCTTTAGCTTGTCTAGTTCACAGTAATCTTTCAGAGATGAGCCATAATAAATTTAATTATATTTCCCCATGTTCTCAAGTTCCGTAAACTTGAAAATAGATCAACAATATTTATTTAGTTTGGAGAAGAGAGAAGATGATCGAAAAAATAAATCGAGGCTCAAGAACCTGTGGGATGATATCAAAATGTCTAGTGTGTGTATAATTGGACTCTCAGAAGAAGAAGAAGAGAGAATGGGTCAGAAAAAACTATTTGAGGAATTAATGGCTAAAACATCCCCCAACTTGGAGAAAGACATACATTGATAGGTTCAAGAACCTTAGCAAACCCCTAACGAATAAATATAATGAAAATAGACCTTGGCACATCCATAGTCAGACTGTTAAAGACCGAAGATAAGGGGACAATATTGAAAGTAACCAGAGGAAAACACCACTTTACGGACACTACGGATTGAAGGGCCACGGCTTTCTCATCATAAATTATGGAAGTTAGAAGAGAGTGAACAACATTTTTAAAAGGCTCAAAGAAAAAAAAAAAAAACAAACTTGTCAGCCCAGAATTCTATACCCAGCAAAAATATGCTTCAACAACGAAGGTAAAATACATTTTCAGATAAAAGAACACTAAGACAAGTTGTCATACTGCAGATCTGCTGGGAAGAAATGCCAAAGGGTGTTCCAAAAGGTGATGAGAAATCACCAGATGGAAACTTGGATTTTTAGGAAGGAATGAAACGACAAATATCTGAAAGTTAAAATACTTTCTCCCACTTTATTTCCTTAAAATATATGACTGTTGAAAGCAAAAATTATAACATTGTCTTGCATAATCCTGTGTTTGTTGATGTAATACATATGACAACTAGCATAAAGGACAGTGGAGAGGCGGTAGATTGACCTATATGAGCACAATATTTCAATATCTGATGTGAAATGGTATAATATAAACTCAGTTGATGTATAAACTAAGCATATGTATTTTAATCTCTAATCACTAAAAACATAAGGCAATAGATGAACTAAAATATCCAAATAGTCCAAAAGAAGACAGAAAAAAGGAACTGAGAAACAAAAAATAGAAAGAAAAAAACAAAAATGAACAGAATGATAGACCAGATTTTGCCTTACTAATAATTACAGTAAACGATAATGGACTAAGCACTGTAGTTAAAAGGCAGAGAATGTCAGAATGGGCATGTATATATGTACACAAAACAAGACCTGAGTATATGTTCTCTTTAAGACACATTTTAGTTATAAAGACACAGATAGGTTAAAAGTAAAAGGATTTATCATGCAAACAATAAGCTTAAGAAGGCTGCAGTGACTTTAACATGCAATACAGTAGACTTCAAGACAAAGAATTGCAAAAGGTAAAGAGGGGTTATTTCATAATGATAAAAAGTTAAGCCCATTGAGAAGATATAATTATTATAGATGTGTATTTACCTAACATGAGAAATTAGAAAATATTTTGAAATTAAAGATTATCTAAATAAATTGAGATACTGTGATTGTGGATCAGAAGACTCAATAATAAGATTTCTGTTTGCTTTAAATTGACTTCTGGGTTCAATTTAAGTTCAGTTAAAACCACAGCAAGAGTTTTAGTAGAAACATATAAGCTTATTCTGAAAGTTACTTAGAATTTACATAAAAATGGAAGAGTCTTACAGTAGAGAAATAATTTTGAACAAGAACAAAGTTGGAAAAGTCGTATTACTCAACTTTAAGACTTGCTCAAGTACTGTGATAATCAAAGCTGTCTGGGATTGATATGAACAAAAAATTGATCAGTGGAACAGAATATCTAGAAATAGACCTGCCTTCAGTTGGCCATTCGATTTTTGAGACAGGTGTTACAGCATTCTAGTGGAGAAAGGAAAGTCAAGAAATGGCCCTGGAATAACTAGGTATATGCTCCATATAGGAACGTAAATGAATCTTCACCCCTACCTCAACTCATATGCTAAAACTGATTTGAGATGGATCGTAGACCTAAATATAAAAGCTAAAATTATAATGCTTCTAATGGAAAATAGGGTATCTTCATGACTTGGGAGTAGGCAAAGTTTTCATAAACAGGATACAGAAAGCAATAACCGTAAAAGAAAAAATCGATAAATTTTTAGACTTCCTAAAAATTAAAATATTCTGCATATCAAAAGATACCAATTTGAAAAATGAATAGACAAGCCACACACTGGGAGAGAATGTTTGCAAAATGTATACTGACAAAAACTGGTATCTATGATATATCAAGAACTTCTACAACTCAGTAGTAAAATGACAAATAGCCCAATTAAAACATATGACCAACACTTCATAAAATAAGAGTGCTAGCAACCAAACAAGCGCACAAAAAGGTCCTTAACAGTTACCATCTTCAGGAGAATACAGATTAAAACTACAACGAAATACTACTGCACACCTACTAGATTAGCTGAAAAGAAGAAGCCTGACCCCACCAAATATTAGTGAGGATGGGGAACAACTACAGTTCCCAAACATCGTCGTTGGTGAGAGTGTAAAACGGTACAACCATTTTGAAAAAAACAGTGTGGCATTTTCTTATAAAAGTAAACATGTACCTCCCTTCCAACCCATCAATCCTACTCAGAATTATTTACCCAAAATAAATGAAAATATGTGTCTCTACAAGGACTCGTACCTCATTGTTGATAGCAGCTTTATTTGCAATAGCCAAAATCTGGAAACGACCCAGGTGTCCATCAACAGGTGAATAGATACATGTAGCGATTCATACCTCGGACACAGCTGAGCAATAAAAAGGAATGAACTTCCTGAAACCTCCAACAACTTGTACAAACCTCCACAACTTTACGCAGAGTGAAAAGAGCTTTCCACAAAATAGTGCATACTGTATGGTTCCATTTTATGAAGTTTTGGAACAGGCCTATCTGACTACGGTGGGAGGAAATCAGAATGGTCATCTCTGGGGGTAGGGGTGGAGGTCCAGGAAAGGGCCATGATGAACCTTCTGAGTGATAATGTTTTTTATTTTTGATAGGGGTTTTGGTAACACAAGTGAATACATTTGTCAAAATCTGGAGCTCTTAGGATAACACCACAGGTAAATTTTACATAAATACTAAAATATTGAACTCTAGTTAAATGATATTCAGGCTTCAGTATTAAGGGAGAGAATACTGTACTTTATGTTGAAGTGCATAAAGCAATAAGCAGATCGATTGATGGATTGGTAGATATGTACTGAAGCAAATACAATAGAATATTAATGTTAGAATTTAGGTGATGGGTAATTTCACTGTCAAATTCACCCTTGCTATAATGTGTTAGTATTTTTATAAGTAATCAGCTGTGGAAGATTTTAAAAAATAAGTATGATAGTATATTTAAAATAAATTTAAATTTACAAAAATTGGATTTCTGTCGTCTTTTGGTAGGCCTGGTCGTATATGGATGTGAAGGCTACATCATAAAGGGATGGTCTTTCTTTTACTGAAGTGCACAGTTTTCTCTCCCTCCCTGAACAGAACAGCGTGAAGTATATGAAAAGTATTAAGTTCAAACTGAAGTGTTACTTTCGGTGACTTGCTGGATTATTTACTCCTTAGGTATTGGGTATTCTGAGTACTAAAATTTAAAACAAAAATCACAGTCTGTATTCTCGTTTTCTGAAATCCCAGCGGCCTAATTGCTCTTTATTTATGCCCCTAGTGAAAATATTTTAAAAATCTAAATTTGTCTGCACGTAAAGTTTTCATTTCTCACACCTCATATCGTCCAGCCTGCTGTCGGGGCCTTTACAAGTGTGTGTGGACTGGAGGCTCCCTGCTGGGCACAGGCCCAGGGTTGCAGCAAAGTGTTCTGCTTCCCGTTAAAAAGAAGAGACGTAATTAGCAGCATTCTCATTATTTAAAGCATTTTTGTTGCTGTATATTCTGATGGAACCGATGTGATTTTACTTCATAATTGCTCAAAGGAGCCTCTCTGAGGTTGGGGCAGGAGGCAGGCGCCAAAATCTCTTTCTCTTAAGGTGCTGTTTTTCAGACCCTTCTGCCCAGGTTCTTTGCAGCAGTCATGGTGGACCTGTGAGCAGTTAGCTGTCTTCTTTTAGAGTTTGGAGTTTAGGCTTTGATGGCTCTGCCTCCTCATTTTATTGATCATTCTTCCTGTTAACTAGTCTTTAAGATAGTTTTTCTAATACGATATTTTTTCCTGAAGCACTCCACCCGCAAGACTTCCCATTGACACATTCCACTACGGTTCCTTGTCAGTGACCTCCGGTAAGAAGACGGAGTTGAAAATCCTCCTATCTCCAAATTTAACAAATTTACCAATAACCAATGGAATGATGATATAGGTAGTGATGCGGCTTCTTTCTCTTTATTGATAACCTAGTTTTTAAATTATGAATGAATGACTATCTGGGAAGATATTTTAGGAAATGGGGAGGAGAAATGTGCTCATATAGGTGAAAAATCACTGTAATAACTAATCAAAATAATGAGTTAATTGCTTATTACTGTGAGAGCGACTGTCAAGAACGGTGTATGGGGCCCGCTGATGAGAACTCGCGCATACTTCTCTCCGACTCCTCCCCAGGCCCCTCTGTGGTAATAAGAAGGTAAAGTGTGGCTGGGGAGACGCAGTGGCCCAGACACGTGGTCCTCGGCGGAGCTGCCGGCGGAGCTGCCGGGTTTGCGAGCAGGCGGGTGGCGACCTGGCTGTGCTCTTGCCGCAGAGCTGGGGCGAAAAACAAGCAGCCACATCTTGCCCCTGTCAGCCTTTCAGGATCAACGTCTGAAGTCCCTTCGATGAAAAACATGCGCCTTGGTGTGGAATTCATTTTTAAATTGCAGCAACGACTTTTACTCTTCAGATCCTTTGCAGTTTGGGGGTGCGATAGCTGGGGTTCACAGGTTTTGTTTGAGAAGTGGTTCTCTGCTGTTCCCAGCCCTGTCCCACTCCTAGGACACTGCTAAGCAATGGTCGAGGGTCTCTCCAGAAATTAAGTGCCCCGATTGTTCATAAAATGATCCTGGGTGGGAAGTATGTCAGATGTCATCCCTGAGGTAGTGTGGAAGTTCTGAGAGCAAGGTTTTAACTCGGCTGATATAAACCCAACATTAGGGGTGTCAGCAAATATAAAGGGACAGATTAACAAAATAAGGATATGGCTTCAGAGGGAACTTTCTTATGGGTGGAGAATTTAATAGGTCTAAGTGAATCTGGTAAAGATGAGAATTATCCAAAGGTAAATTTTTTTTTCCTCTGAGAATCATGAAACTTCTTAAGCACGTCTTATACTCTCGCAGTGCTTTTTTAAAAGAAAAAGATGCTTTGAAGACACACAATACAGTTCGCATGGGTCGTCTGTAGGAAAAAATGAGATTTGAAAATGAAAATCTCTTTTCTGGCATAGCAAGAGACCACTGAAGGAAACTCCTGTAAAATTAAATATCTTCTTCATAATAAATGGTCTCAGATTATTAAAAAAAAAAAAAAAAGTTGTAATTTTTCCGTTAGAACATTCCAGCTGAGGCTTGACTCTGGGGAGTTCGAACTCAGACACAGCCTATCCAGTCTCTTGAGTTTTCACGGAAAGAAACTGAAGCCCGGCGTGAGGAAGTGAGACCGGAGACTGAGGTGGGCACCCGCGGTGCTTCGCCCCCGCTGCCAGCCAAGCCCAGTGCTCTCCAGGTCTGGAGAACCCGAAGTGGAGGTGCACTGTCCACGACCCCGTGAGACAGGGTTCTCTCGCTGTGCTAGACGATTGTTTTGTCCCGTTTGGAGGGTCTGGGTGGCAAGCAGGCAAACAGTGTTCTCTCGATCCCTTTTTTTCCTTCCCAGTTTTTATTTCGGTTGTCATTTTCTTTCTACCTCGTGGAAGGACACATTGACTAGAATTGCATTAGAATCAAAATACAAGCTCAATGTGACATTTAGAGGAGTAGTGGAATCGGTAGTCAAAATCATAAAACCCTATAGATTATCAGCTTTCAGTTATACAGGTAATGCATGAACAGTTTTTTCCTTTCATAAAATTAAAAATTACACCTAATTTTAATGTTCACCCCAATCTTGTGTCTCTCCTTTGCCCCCACCCTTCCCATTCTTCATTCCTACCTCTGCACTCACCGTCGGGTGGTTGATCTTTCTTCTTCAAGGACCTTTTTATATAGAATTATATAACAGGTGTTTTAGTGTATGTTTCTGTATTGGAATAGAAGTTGCTAAATAGCAAGAGACCCAGCAATACTTTGGCTTTAAAAGAGAGTCATGTAGGTCTCATGTGATAGTCCAGGATAAGGAGTCTAGGTCACTGGACAGCCGTGTCCTTAACCTGTGGCTTCCTAGGTAGTCTGGTCATTGCCGT
>NW_006439713.1:4594522-4619044 GCF_000325575.1 Pteropus alecto
AGCGAGGCTGGAGTGGTGCACAGTCACCTTCCATGGGCAAGAGCCTGGTCCTGGCCAGCCCAACTGGAAGGAGGGGGCGAGGACCTGCCTGGTGCAGCCAGGGAGTTGGGGAGAATGGATTTGGGTGGACTGCTCTCTGTGCTTACTCTACTGCATTATATTATCTGTCATTCACCCATGCGTCATGGCGACTTCCCTGTTACGGCGTATCAACCTAGCTCATCCCTTTCAACTGCTGCCTAATATTCCGCAGTAAGAACATTCCACCGATCACTGGGCCGTTTCCTTCATCGTGGATGGTTAGCTGGTTCCCACCGTTTGCTCTTAGAGTCAGTGCTGCAATGCCTGTGACACACACAAGCGATGTTTCTCTCCTGGAGGACCCAGGTGGCAGGGAGGTGTCTTTAGTTTAAACAGCCTTTGTTAAACTGCCCACCAAACTGAGCGGGCATACCAGTTTTCACCTGGGGTTTGAGAGGACCCGTTTGCCCACAATGGTGGGTGGGCTGATTCTTGCATTTTAATTCTGACGGCAAGGGAGGATGACCACCCCTCTCACTTTCCCAAAAAAGAAAAAAGAAACGCTAGGATGAAGGTTCTTTGGAGAAATACCTATTATTGAGTAGGTTCACTAGAGCAGAAGACTTTTTAAAAAATTACTCAAGTTCTTGGCTTTGTTTTACAGTCAGCATCTAATACTAATTTATTTTTTACTTGGTAACTTAAATGAGTAACAATTTAAAAATCTGTGGTTGTGAAGATGATGGTTAAAGATGAAACCGAATTATTTGAAGGAAATGAAAGCCGCCTTTTGATTTACATGATTATAAGTTTAAACTTGCACAAATCTGTACTATTTTTGTAGACGTACTTTTATACCAACCTCTTGTAAAGTATAATAATGATAAAAAATAACATGGTTGAAGTGGTTATTTCATTGATAACAAGATAATGTTCATAATCGTCTTTGCATCTGTTGATACATTTCCTAGTGTGTCTTAAATTTCATTTATTAAAAAAAGATGAATTCTTTCAGTCTCAGGTTATTGATTTAATTTAATTTTCAGCATTTCTGCCAGCCCCTCCCCCGACCATCCAGAAACTTAAATGTATTATTACTTTGTACTGCTAACCAAACTAATTTTGTCCAGATTGAAAGGTTATAAAATTTATGCAATTCAGGTTCACAAAAGTAAGACAGCACATGTGAATTCAAGAAGCTGTTAGTTATGAAGCTCTTTTCCTTTCTGAAAGGTAAGTCGTTTTAAGCTTCATTGAACGGATCTATGAAAAAGGTTGAGTATTATTTTACAATAATTTTAGACTTTCATGACTGGAAATTAAATACAGCAGTTTTAGAGATATATTTTACTTGAACTTTTACAAGCTCAGGCCATGTTTTTATTAAAAAATCGGACTCAGCACCTTATATGGAGCATAATACCAGATGTGAGATATAAGAGAACTCGCTGGGGCCACCTGCTTACTGTGTATTAAAAACTTGTGTGGTAGCTGATGTCATGTAAAGTGCACATGATAGGGAACAATTTTGAGTTATTAGACCATGTCAGAATAGTAAGGATCACTGGTGGTGGAATGTTCAGAATTTTCTATCACGTTTTACTATTCGTTTGGAAAAACCTGGGTTGAAATGACGACCCCACGTGCAAAGACTGAAGAGATTCTGTGCCTTTAGGGAGAAGCGGGAGCTGTGCAGGGGATAGTTGAAAAGATAAAGTGAATTCGATGGACTTTGTTTCAAGAGGCAGCGTTCTAATTTGTAGAGCTTCTCTCTTTAAAACATTTTTTTCCTTCTTTTCTTTCCTTTTCTCACATTTTTCATTTTTTCCATCTTCGCGTCATTCCTCCTTTCCAATCCTTTCTTGGTGTCAGTAGGAACGGAGCCTCCGTTTCAAGGTGCAACTGGAGCGGCAGACCTAGGAGTCTGCAAAGATGTGTCTTTAGGGGACGTGTATGGGGAGCGACTTCTTTTTCAGACCCTCAGCCTTCGTGTGCATCTTTTTCTGAAACTGATCGCTCGAGCACATGCCTGTGGTGGCATCAGGCGTGTTCCATTCTCTCACCCTCTGACACCCCCCTTCACATTCGCCCCTTTCCACCCCTCCCTAATCGGATCGCGGTCGGAGCCTTGTCTGAGACTGAGCAACCTCTGGGGTGGCAAACAAAAGGACAGTGTGACATATTGGTGTAGAAAGCGCATGACACGAGCCGTCCCTTTTGCACGCTGGTCATTTCCAACCTTCAGATGAAGTTGACGGGCCTCACCAATCTGTCAGCTGACAGGTCATTAAAAAGACTTTCGGTGATAGATAAGGGCGTGAGTTTTGGCAAATATGTTGGAAGGAGTTTCAAGAACTGAGTGCCATTGCTATGATAAAACTCTTGCTTCTCTGTCCTTATGTCTGTGAACAAGGCTTTTCAGTGTTTACATCTGTAAAAATGGAAAGTCAGAACGGAATTGATATTGACTGCTGTCTTATTCTAGCAATAAGTACTATTCATGCATGGATCCAATTTAAAAAAAGACCCATTCATCTTTTTAAGAGATGCATTTCCAATGGATTTCAGGTTTTTATATGTGATATTTTCATCAAAATTTGAAACATTTATATTTTATCAATTCTGTACTGTTGATAACTGCAACTATAAATCAACCCACACTAGAAACATTTAATACTTAGAGCTTTATGGTCATAGGAAAGTGTCAATTTTTACATAATATTTTTATTATAGACAATAAAACAGGGAGATTAAGACTTTCAAGTATAAAATTATTATGTTAGGATGAGATTCTAGGGGTGAAATGGAATTTTATTAAAGGAGAAAAAGGGATGAAAATTTCCGATTAAACTTTGTTCATGTACTTTTAAAATAGATGATGATGAGTAACACATTTCTATGGTACCTCGACTCCTTCGAATACATTTAAAAGAGTAATACAATAGTTTTACTTAAAATATCAATGTCTACCCTAAGCCAGAAATTTCATCCTTTGCAACCATCCATACTTATACTGAAAAACTTTGTATGTCAACCTACAAATACATAAGGCTTTCATTGTTTCCTGCAATTTTTTTTAGGGGATATGCAAGCCAAAGGTTTGAGGACCACGGCTTTGGGGCACAGGGTTCCCCACAGCATGGTAGCATTTCTTAAGCTCATGACAGGGCTGAGATGGACTGATGGACTCATGAGCATCAAAACTTCTCCAAGAAGAAGAAGTAAGACAAAGAGGATCTCGAACAAGTCTAGGCGTTGTTTTTACTGTAATCTTCAGTTTTAGTAACTTGGCTGACAAAAATCGATCTGGATGATGTTCAAAGACATTGTCACTTGAGAGAGCTCTTTAACTGCAAAGATGGCCAAGCCTCTTTCTTTCTCAAAAACCCATAGGCTTTACCTTTATTTCCTAATCGATAAAACCCCAACCCTTAGCATGCCAGTGAATACTCAGTCCCTTGGCTCTAACCCTTTTTTCCAGCCTTGGGTCTGCCCCTGCCCCTGCCCCTGCCCCTGCCCTTGACCCTGCCCGTGACCCTGATACTCTGTTTCAGTTTCACTAAGCACCTGCTGTTTCCTATAAGTGGGTCTTGGAATGTGCTGTTCCCACGGCCTGAATGTTTTCCCCAGCATTTCCATCTGACCCTTTCCGGCTGGACCACTGCCGTCAGCCTTTACTCTGGACTCTCTGTTCGCCTCTCCAGGTAGAGTCAGCGGCTGCCTCCACCTTCGTGCGTCTCCGCTCCACACTGGCACCTGTGTGCCTCGTCTCCCCACGGACTGTGCAGGATTAGTGTTCTACTGGTGCCGTGTTGGGCCTGGGAAAATAATGAGCACTCCCAGTTAGGATTCCATGTACATTTTAGCTCATGGGATTTGGGGAACACGCGGCAGTTAAGAAATGGCCAGTGTTGAATTAGAGGCATGGTTTGGCTTGGTGCAAAGAATCGTCTGGAGACCTTGGGGTCCACATCAGCCATCAGGGAACTGCTTTCCCTTTGGCAAGCCAGGGGGCCTTTGTCTGCTTCCTTCTCCGGTCTGTCAAATGTATAAGTGCTTGATTAGAGCTTCTTTCATCCCCATCCAGGTCTGAAGGCTGGGTTAGAGGCTCTGTAAGGCTTGCCAGTCATGTGAGCAGGACGGTCACCCAGGCCCCGACTAGGAAGGCAGACAAGCACACTTCAGGGAACAGCAGGGTGAGATGCTGACCTGGGAGGGCAACATGGGAAATTTGAAAGAATACATAAAATCTTAGAAAAATTTGCAAGGTAAAACAGATCTTTTCCTAAGCACGTGAAAAGATGCCCGACATCATTAGCCGTAAGGGAAATGCAAATGAACACCCACTAAGATGGCTGTAATAAAAATCCTACACAATAACAAGTGTTGATAGGGATGTGGAGAGGTCGGAGCCCTCCCACACCGCTGGTGGGAATGTAAAATGTAACAGTGGTGTTGGAAAACAGTCTGGTGGGGCCTCAGAAGGTTAAACGTGGACATGCCACATGACCCAGCAATTCTACTCCTGGATACATACCTAAGAGGAACGAAACGTATGTCCTCCAAAAACGCATAGGTATTTATAGCGTCACTATTTGCAGTAGCCAAACAACCTGAACATGGGTCAGTGGACGAATGCGCGCACAAACCGCAGTCTGTCCATATGGTAGAATATTATTCAGCCTTAAAAAAGGAACGGAGCTCCGATCCATGCTACAGCCTGGATGAACTGTGCAAACAGCGTGCTGAGTGGAAGCAGCCAGACACAAGGAGCACACATTGTACAGTTTCATTTGTATAAAAGGCCCAGAGTAGACCATAGAGATAAAAAGCAAATGAGTGGCCGCTAGGGTGGAGAGATGCAGGGGTGATTGCCGATGGGTAAGGGGTTCCTTTTGGGGTGATGAGAATGCTCTCAAATTAGATAGTCGTGATGCTTATACAACTGGGTGAATATCCTAAGACCACTGAATCCTCCACTTTAAAAGGCGAATTAATGGTATTTGAATTCTCTCTTAATAAAGCTGTTATTTAAAAAGCAGTGGGTGATGGAGAAATTCAGAAGCATATGTCAGAAGCGATTTAACAGGTAGATACTCTTTAAAAATAAAATGTAGTAAACATCTTCTGATGAAAATGTATATTTCCACATCTGGAAGCAGCAGAGAGCAGCTTGAAAACTCACATAGAATAGCCCCTCGCAAGTGAATTATCTGGACAAAGTGCCGAGAGTTTGGGGTCGGGGGAGAAGGGGAGGGCCACGGGGGTTGTTGGGTCCAGAATCTCCTTAGAGTTGCCTTCATTTGGGCTGTAGATACACGGCCCGTGTGAGAAGGTAGGCTACATGTGCTCTTTCATGACAGGGGACCACATTTCATTTCTTTTTGTCATATCCTGTCTCCGAACACTGAGCACGGACCCTGGTCAGCATTCCATAAATGTCTGTGGAAATGAAACGAAGTAATTTTTCTGTCAACATATCCACCATTGGGAGAGGTGAAAAATTGAGAGAATGAATAGAATATGTTTAAATTATTTTCACACTCATTTTATTGAAGCGCTCTGTAAAAATAAACCCATGTGGAAGGTAATTGATTGAGTGATAATTTCTAAGTAGCAAAGTGTTAAAGTAGATAAGTGCCTCCTCCTATGGAGCAATTGCCTGGCCAGAATCTGAACTGCTGAGGTGTTTATTTTAACACTGGGAAACATTTATTACTCGAAACTTGTTTCTACTCATACACAGCATCTATCATACCAGATGTGCCATGTCCAAGCTAGACATGGTTCAGAAAATGCAATAATCCCCGTATCAGGTGAATGTCTAAGAGAAATAATTTTTCCTTTTTATTTGTCGCCCGTTTCTTCAGCCTCTGTTCCTTCTAAAATAAAGCTAAAGTCGTAATTTGGCTTAGTTTATTTGACTTACACAAAAATTAATATGAGTAGTATAGCGTACTTTTTTCTTAATTAAATATAGTTTGAAATTTGAATATCTCCCAAGTAAAACTTGGACATAGGGTCTTATTAACAATGCAACATCAGCAGCTTTTTCTGACTGGCCCTTCCCACTTCATTAATTCAAAGTTCGACTTAAGTGGCCAGTTTGGGGAAGGGGCAGCATGACGTCTGGGAAGGGCGTGGTTTCCTGGGGGCGTGGCTTCCCAGAGGGCGTGGCTTTGGAATGTGATGACTCTGGCTTGAGTTATGCCCCACCACTTACTATTACCTGGGTGATGATGGGCAAGTCATATGACCTCTCTCTGTTTGGTTTCCTCATGTGAAAAATCAGGAATAATAATGTCTACTCAGAATAAGATGAAATCAAAGACTAAATTTGATACCAGGGGTAGAGCAGGTGCTCAGTAAAAATTAAGCCCTGCCCCAGCACGTGCTGCATATAGGGCACATGTGTGCATGCTTGCAAGGGTACCCGTGCATTCTTGTTCTGCTAATTCTGACCTGAAACCCGCCATGTAGCGGGCTCTGGATGAATATTGGTTGAGTAAATGTGTGACCTACAGGATCAGGTCAGGGTCAGCCTTGTCCCCAGGTAGCCACTAGCCTCCATGGAGAAGCCGGGGATTGCCAGCCCATCTTCCCCATCTCTCAGAACACCTGTGTTTGAGTGGCATTGCTGCTGGAAGCTTCCACTTGTACACATCTGGGAGTGGTGGTTCATGCAGCCCACCTTGAGGCCACTTACAGACCTTGTTTAAAATCCTTACAATGTCAGTCTAAACTATATTCAGGAGGTTGAGGGATAATGTTGGGTTCGTACTTGGATGCCCTTTACACACAGTGCAACCTGTGTTACAGGCAGTTCATGGTGCGTGGAGGGTATGAGGCCGTGACACAGGGAAGTCATAGCACCGTGTAGTCACGCCCCTCCAGATGCTGTTTTGAGACCCATTTCAAGATGAAAAGATTCCAACCCTCAATCTTCCTGCCTCTTCAAAGTTTCAGTCCAATTAAGCAAAAGAACGAGAGGGCAGCTGTTGCTCCGATCTCCCTCCTTTTGTGGACCATGTGGTCTGGGGGGTGCACCTGTCTATGGTGAAAAGCCAGGGAGTTTCACAGGCGTTTTGCTGAGATGTCAGAAGACCAGCTCAGAGAAGGGAGAACGCGAGAACAAGAGACAAGAAAGTTCTAGCCAAATGATGGGTGATTCAGGGGCATTAGAAGATCACAACCCTCATGGGAAACTGGCTCCAGCAGATCAGAGCCTGTTGTGGGCGCCCTGAGACGGGAGAGGGTGATGGAGAGGGGGGTCCACAAGCCAGTTCACTTGGGTCATGGGCGTTATTAGACCTTTGGGGTGCTGCACGTGCTGCCTCTTTGCTGGAAGCCTCTGCCTGGTGCATGTGCACGACTTGCTCTCTGTCTCCCCGCAGGTCTCTGCTCAGATGTCCCCATCAGGCCGGCTCCATGCCATCCTGATGGCAGCAGGCACTGCCTCACCTCTGACCGCTCTCCCTGGCCTCCTGCCCTTGTTCATTGTCTCTCGCTCTCTCTTAAACTCAAACCTCACAAGGTCAAGAACTTGTTTACTGTTGATCCCTTGAGCCTGGGTGTGGCAGAGGCTCAGTGAACGTTTGTGCACTGAGTGGATGCATTCACAAAACACATTCAAGGCTGTTTTGTTTGTTTCTCCTCAGTCTTCTAATTATTATTATTTTTATAAGAGATTGATCTTTCCAACCTCAATTTTGCCAGTCATGGTTCCTCTTAGAAACGAGGCTTGGTTGTTAGGGAGAGAGTCCCGACTTTACATCCCAAGCGATGCTTCGCCAGTAGCTGCTTTTGGAGTTTTATATCTTTTGGAAATATGTCAAAATAGATTCCAGATGAATTCGGTGTAAAAATATGAGAAAGGAGAAGACAGGGAAGTAGATATTTAGTCATGCTCATGATGAGATAAGGCTTCTTAAGTTTAAGGGCAATGAACAAGATTTTTAACAAACTTTTAATAATTTAATATTTAATGGAAATGTTTAGAATATGATAATAATTTTTTTTTAAAAAAGGCCCCAAACTAAATGACAGCCAGTTGAGAACTGGCTTTTGTAGGTGTGTCAGAACAGAGACCTCGCTGTGCACGGTTTTTGACGACGTGGCGCCAAAACGCATGAGTTTCAGTTCCCGCGGTACCATGCAACGGGGTGCCCTGGAAATTTGGGGTGGTCGAGCAAAGCAGGGTCAATGGCAGGGCCGTGGCAAAACAGCTCACCGTTTTACCAAGACCTTGCTCACACGGGCTGGTCTCATTGACAACTTGGCTGGACTCCCTCCTGTGTACACAGATACAGGAGCAAACGGCATGAGTCAATATGGGCTTCCTCGGAACAGGGCCTGTGATGGATGACGAGGCTCTCCGCATTTCTCCTGTCCCGCCCCTGCCTCTGCCATCTGCATTCCCATCTCCAGCTTTGGGGGGAGGGACAGACAGAAAGAAAAGGAAGAACTGCAGTAGCTGCGTGCCCGAGGTCCGAGATGGCAGCGTGGAACAAGGGAGAAGCCATCCGCACACGAGTGTCTGAACGAATTCCCAGATGTGAAGCCTTTTGAAAACATCGTTTGACCAGCCTCTCAGTACAGGCATTCCTTGCGTGTCACGATTCTGTGTTCACCAAAACCCGTGTGTGTCAGAACAGAGACCTCGCTGTGCACGGTTTTTGACGACGTGGCGCCAAAACGCATGAGTTTCAGTTCCCGCGGTACCATGCAACGTGAGAACTGTCTGCATCAACAAATTAATAAATTTAATTTAATCAAAGGATGACGCCACGTGGGGGAAAGTACGTGTGTGTGTGTGTGCGTGTGTGCGCGCGTGTGTGTGTGTAGTTTCACGTGCTAGTAGTTTTTAGTTCCTTCGTGCTGGTTTTCTGATTTCAAAATACATTAGCCATTTCATGCTCTGGCTCATACCCACCTCATAACTAGAGGTGAGGGAACATGATCTCTAGATGTGGTTTTCTCTTAACAAGGTGATTATTGGTGGTGGGTGCTATTTGGGCGTTCATGTATTATTTTTCCCCCCTCTTTTTCTTTCTGTTGCCGTGGGAGACTGTATGACGTATGTCGCATGATGATATACTTCCTAGAACGGGTTATATTTTAATGCTTTTCCAGTGTGTTAATTGGGTCTGGACGGTTTCGAAGGACTACTATTGATACGGTATGTGTTCTTTATGTCTTTCTGACCCACAGAAGCCACGGGACTTGGCATCTGAGACAGATTTTATTTTAGAAAGTCTCACCTACGTTTTTTGCCGTTTGTATGTTCTTTGAAACCAAAGCCGTCCATAATCTAAATACCAGACGTGCTCTGTCACTTGACAGCACGGTTTTAACGCTTCAGGAATCCACGGAAATGTTCCAGCCTGCCCTGCCCTCTGCTCTCTTCCATGCTAGTTACTCAAAATAGAGGTGTGGTTTCCAGCGAAATGAGGCCCGTACTTCTTTTTTTTTTTTTTTAACAGCTTTCTTGAGATATAATTCACATTTGATACAATGCAATATTTAAAGTGTACAGTTAATTCAGTGGCTTTTAGTATATCCACACTTTTGCAGTTATCACCACAGTCACCCCAAAGAGAACCCCGGGATCCGTTAGCAGCCACTCCCACCCCTCTCCACCATGCTAGCCCTAGACAGCCACCAACTATTTTTTTGTGTCTCTATAGATTTGCTTAATCTGGATGTTTTATTTAAATGGAATCACGTAATGTGGCCTTTTGTGTCTGGTTATTTTTCACTGAGTGCAAGTAAGAGGTACATTCATGTTGTAGCCTGTCCGTACCTCTTTCTATAACAAATACTTTATGTTGCCATCTTTAACCTCTTGAAGTTATTCATAGGTTATATAACCTGTCTATACACAAATTTTAAAAATTTAATGTTCCAAATGTAATAAGACAAATAAAAAGTTACAGTAAAACAATATACATAGTATGAGCTCAGTTGACTGGTCAGGAACACATAATGAAGTAGGTAGATGCTTGCCTCTGAGTGTAAAATCACGAATGTGTGATGCCTACTGGACAGACGCATAAAGGTGTGTTGCACTAGGTGATACAGACGCCATGGATGGTGTTGCCTCGGATGACATGATTTTACATAATGAGAAACTGACTGTCTGCTTTGGACTTTGCCCACCTTCTCTTGATTTATGTGGTGGTAGCATCTTTGGAAAGTTAGGGGTGTAATAAAATGGTATGGAAAATACTTTTGGCTTATATGTAAAAATAAAATCAGGTTCTCATGTCAGATAATTATGAACGAGGAGAGTCGTCTTGTCCAAGGCTGCCCTTGTGATTCGCAGGACAATGTGGATCCCTGGGGGCCCTCTGAGCACTAAATTCTAGTCATCGGGACAACCAAAAATACAGCGTTCCGAAATGTCCCCTAGGGGGCAGTCCTGCACCCATAGAGGACCTTTGCTCTGGAGTCTGTCTACCCCGTGCCATCTGCTTCATCAGTGCCCTGTCTCTTACTACTTAAGCTTTCTTTTTCTCCTTGAACTGCTCAAATTATTGGCCATACTCTCATAAACAGGAGGAAAGCTGGTACCATCTTCAGGTGTATGTGGTGACAAGGAAATACCCCCCGCCTTCCTCCCACCTAAGAACCTCCTTGTTCCCTTCTGTTTTGAAATATCGCCTCACCAGACCAACAGGCTGCATCTCCTTTTGATGCTCGCTGTGACCATTGCATGCTCTAAATCATCTTTGAATGTGGGTGCCCTCCTAAGCCTCCCTCGCCACGTGCAGGAGGTACCGGCCTTGGGTGGGACCCAGTGAGCATTTGTCTCCAAGGTAGAGTAATGGGACGTTTTTATAGCAGTGGTTTTTTATTTTTATTTTTAAAGTATAGTTGGCACACAACATTATGTTAGTTTCCAGTGTACAACGTAGTGATTTGACATTTACATACCTTACGAAGTGATCACCGCGATAGCCTAGTAAGCATCTGTCACCATGCAAAGTCATGATGTTATTGAGTATTTCCCTATGCTGTACGTTACGTCCCTGTAACTTATTTTATAACTGGAGTTTGTATGTAACAGTGGTGTTTACACTTTCTCACTTGTGTACCCCTAAAATAATTTTGAAAATCTATAAATCCCCTTACAGGTGTTCAAGCTGACACATAGCAGTGTTCGTCACAAGTTTGAATAATTGCAAAGGATATAATTTTCAACTATAATAAATATTGATGTTCGAGAGAGTAGCCTTTCTTTCTAAAATTTGTCCAGTGAATCTAAATGCCATTCCTATTTTAACAGTTATATGAAGCTCTTCTTTAATGGTCAAAAATTTTATATTATTTTATCTCCTCAAACTCATATTTCTATTCCAGGTGCCTCATAGAATTTCGTAGTAATATAATACATTTTTATTCTGTTTTTAAATTATTTTTAATTTTTAAATTTTTTATTTTCAGTTACAATCGACATTCAATATTATATTAGTTTCAGGTGTACAGCATAGTGGTTAGACATTTATATCTTATGCAGTAACCCCCTCCCCCATAAGTTTAGTATCCACTCGATACCATACGTAGTTACTACAGTATTATCGACTACATTCTCTATATGATACGTTGCATCCTCATGACTGTTTTGTGACTACTAATTTGTACTCCATAATCCCTTCATCTTTTTCACCCATCACCCCAACCCTTCTCCCATCTGGCATTCGCCAGTTTGTTCTCTGTCTCTATGAGTTTGTTTCTGTTTTGTTAGTTTGTTTTCTTCTTTAGATTCCACATATAAGTAAAATCATATGGTATTTGTCTTTCTCTGACTTATTTCACTCAGCATAATCCCTTCTAGGTCCATCCATGTTGTTGCTGATTGTAAGATTTCATTCTTTGTTCTGGCTGAATAATATACTACATTTTCTTTATCCATTCATCTCTCAGTGGACATATATCTTGGCTATTGTAAATAATATTGCAGTGAACATAGAGCTGCATATATCTTTTTGAATGAACATTTTGGATTTTGGGATAAGTACCCAGAAATGGGATCACTGGGTCATATGTAGTTCTATTTTTAATTTTTTTGAGGAACCTCCGTACTGTTTTCCATAGTGGTCACACCAGTTTGTAATCTCGCTAACAGTGCACGAGAATTCTCTTTTATTCACATCCTCGCTAACACTTATTGTCTGTTAATTTATTGATGATAGCCGTTCTGACAAGTGTGTGGTTTTAATTTACATTTCTCCGATGATTAGTGACGTTGAGCATATTTTTATACCTTTATTGGCCATCTGTATGTCCTCTTTGGAGAAATGTCTAGTCAGGTCCTCTGCCCATTTTTAAATCGGATTGTCTTTTTGTGTAAGAGTTCCATATATATATTTTGGATATTAACCTCTTATCAGATGTATCATTGGCAAATTACATTTTTATTTTTGAAAGTCTTTTATCAATAGTATATTTCTCTGCAACAAAAACATGTAATTTTCTGTGTTCATAAGGCTCTAAGGATAAAAAAATTCTTCCAGACCGAGTTCTTATAATTATCGATGGTATACAAAATATCAGAAACAAACGCATTATAAATTTCAACAAATGCTTATTGAACATTTCATTGGAAATACACCACTGAATGAGATGAATGAGATGGATTGGGTCATTTGTGCCCGTTAGTCCGTTTATTTGTGGATGAACATGACTTACTGAGAAAATAAGACAGTTCACCTCTAATTCTCTTCTTTCTTTTCATGTATGTAACCAATGAGAAACTTCTTCACATTAAAAAATAGATGGAATGGAGGGAGTTTTTTTTTTTGTTTGTTTTGTTTTTTGTTTTTAAAGTATAGCATCATCACTCGGTTTTTTTGGAAATGTTTCCAAGTTACATGCCCAAAATTACATTGCCTACTCATCAGCAATTATTTTTACCGGTCAATCTGTCAGTTAATAATTTATGTAGGTCCTTCTTCAGTTTCGTTGAATGCAAGAGCTGGAAACCCCTGATTTCCAAAAGGATTTGTTACTCGTCATTAGAATCATTCACTTTTTAATATCTGAAGTTTACCTAAGAGACTAAAGAAAGGCTCTGGGCACTGAGAGGTGTGTGCGTGTCTCCTGTCTCTTGCAGCATGCGGCGGCACCTTCCCGAGTCTGCTCAGTCCCCGTGCTGATTTGGGGTTGGCCTCTCGAAGGGGTCTTCTCGGGAGCTCTGAGTCACAAGGTGGAGAGTGGAGGCCCTTATTCCCCCAACTCCCCAACCTGGGTGGGGTTCCCATAGCACTGAGCTAAATTCAAAAGAGTAAACCCCATAGAGGGGTGGGAGGCCATCAGGGTGAGCTGCCCCCAGGGGTCACTCTAAGTCTTCATCGCAGTAAGAGAGAATACGCAGGTACCGAGGTATGTTAAGGTACAAACCCACGTCTGACTCACTCACTACTGTATTTCAGAGGAAAAGAAGCTAAGCCTCTAACAGTGACAGCTACAGGAAAGCTTCCAGTACCTGCAGGTATTTTCTGAGAAGCAATAGAGAAGTGACAGTCTTTTCCATTTCTTCTCGCCCCTGTGGGCTCCCTGCCCTCCTCTCTCCCACCAGACCCATTTTAGGGAAGGGAGTCGAGCATGAAGAGGAGAAAGTAAAAGGAACAAAAGCAAGTGTAAAATCCTGTGAATTGTACAGGGAAAGAAAGAGATGGAACAAGGTAGCTTTTTTAATAGAGTCTGCATACTGTAGAGGCCATTTTGCATAGAAGTGAATGCTCAGGAGTTTAAGAGTTTGTCCAAGTCAAGGTTCATGATTGCAAACAACAAATCGACTTGACTCGGGTAATTTGAGCAGAATAATCATGTACTCGGGGCTGGATGTTGGGTAGCTCACGAAATTAGGGAGAAGGCTGGAGGATGAGGCTGGGGAAGCAAGTTAGAAGTCAAGAGCAAGCACAGCTGGAATTCCAGCAGCTCAGGGCAGGCCTGGGGAGGAAGCTGATGGGCACTCCTGCCGTTGCCCCCAGCCAGAGTCTGGACCGGCAAGTCTCAGGTCCTCAGCCTCCTCCCACACAGACGCTCCCAGGAGCCCCTTCTCCACTCACAGGAAGGAGGTGCAGGGGCTTGGCCAGAAGCTGCCAAAGTCATTCTTTTCTGTTGACCCCTGATGAGATTATGATTACACTTAATGACTGAATGAAACCAATGAGATTTCATAGATTTTTTTTTTTTACCCTTTGAAATAAATGAAATTTACATATATGTGCACATATACTCATGTATAGGCTCTTTGTAAACAATATACGGTTAGGCTCTGGGTAACAATTATTGATTAATTGATTGCAGACAAAAAAGCCTTTTCCAGATCCATTACTGAGAACCTGTGGTTCTTTCCCTTAAGTGGGTTTTATCCTCCCCAGACTAGGCATGTAACAAACTACTTCAGTTCAACATTTTCTGGGTCATTGTTAAAATAACACAGCTTAAATGGAATTTATTCACAGTGCTGTTATATCAATATGTTCTTTATTATTTTAGGATTAGATTTCCGTGTCTAACGAGAATGTTGTTATTGTCTTCAGAGTGGATTTTATTATTACCGTTCTAGAATGGACCTTTTATTCCTTCACCATCTCCATTTTCTCCTTCATTAACTAAGGAGCAAATTAGACTTGCAGTTAGCTGGTGTCTGCCAAATGTTATTTTTAGAACCCCTCTTACCTCCTTCTCACTCCTCGGGGATCCCTTCTTTCTTTCCTTAACTCTGTTTTGCCCTCTCAATCATTGCAATCAAAATCAGTGCCCTCCCGATATTAGTTCAATATGTAAAACAGAGTGTTTATTTGCTCTTGGGATAGGAAAGGCCTGTCTAAGCATAAAAACCCCAAAGAAAATGATACGGGAAAAAGATAGGTTTCTCCGTAGCAATACATTTCTGTATATCAAGCAACACTATGAAACAGGTGACCGATGGAAGGGAAAAAAATATCTGGGACATAAATTATAATCAAATAGTGAATATTTTCAGTACACAATTTTTTACAGTTAAGAAATGGGTGAAGGAGGGAGCAGTTGATTCCCAAAGGAAGTAATCAGGGGAAGAGTAAAAATGTGTGAAAACATCTGAATATCGTTATTAATAAAATTGGAAAAGTACATAATTTTTTGCATGCTTAAATTGTGAAGATTAAAAAATCATTTGGGCAGAGGTGCTGGGGAAGGGATATTCTCATGCCGTTGGGGCAGAACTAATGCAACCTTTCTAGTGTGTCTTGTGTAACACGTGCCTTAAAATGTGGATTTATCTTTGACCTGCCAATTCAGTTTGTAGGAATTTAACCCAAGAAAATGAAGTAGGCACCAAGATATGTCTGCGTGTTCATTGCGCCACTGTATTGAGAATACAGTTCCTAAAAATGGGTTAGATTTTATAGCCATCTGTCGAACTATTGTATAGCTTGATAAAAACCATAAAAACTTATCAAAAACCGATACTTACAGTACGCCCCAAGTTTTGTTTTAGAAAGTAAAGGAATGAAAAGGTTTATGCATACAGTGAAAGGCAACGAGGGAAGTTTACTAGAATGTATTAAAGGCATTTCTCTTTGGGAAATGGAACTATGGGAAACTTTTTTCTGTTTCTTTGTGATTTTTTGAATTATCTAAAATTTCTTCTGTGATTATGTATTGCTGCTGTAAAACAGGAAGAAAAAACACAAATCCTTCTGAAAGAAATAGAGTGGCAATATTTTTGGCATGTAGAATGTTAGTAAGAGGATTCTGCTTATGCTGCTCTTTTTCTTTCTAACTCAGTGTTATCAAATCTTTGGCATTTCAACCCAAATGTTTTGACTTTACAATTTACCATATGCACAATTTAAAATAAAAATTACTTTTGAGAATTTTTTTTGTGTAGTACCTCAGATACCAGTTACTTATATGCAATTCTAATAATCTGAGACCAATTAGTAAATAAGATGCTTTTTATATCTACTGTATAAAGTATAAAAAACAAAGATATTTATATCTACCGTTACTGCTTACTGCAACTTTGTGTGGATGCTGTTAGCACTATGAAATTCCTTTTAAATGATTCATAGAAACGAGTCTATACTAGAATTCAGATAATGTTGATTCTGGTGTGCTTTTACAACTACCAGCTCTTATTTATCAGTCACTTTTCATACCAGCTCCTATGCTAAACACTTGATTTTTAACAAAAGGAAATTATGCCCTCCAAACTTCCATTTTGATGCTAAAAAAATTGCCAGTATATGGTGCCATTTGTATATTCTGAAGCCCAGATAGTTTTGCCACCTAAGCTTTCTTCGTGTCCGAAGCTTTTCAATGATAAAACTATGGTAATTTTTTTTTTTTTTTTTGCAAAAGGGAAAAATACAACCATTTTATATCGTGTCAATGGTGGTGTCCCCGACATCACTATTTACAAAAGGAGAGATTTTAAAATGGGTTTAAGCTGGATAGCTGAAACAGTGAGTCAAGCGAATTGGATTTTTGTGTTTTAGGTAAGACTACAAAAATTGCGAGGGCTGTTCTTGAAATGGCTTTTTGAAAATCCCCTTGCATGCTGGATGAAGGATGTGGGGGACGGCTCTAAATGTGGCATTGTTGGGCCAATCGAGCAAAGACGGGTGTATCGACAGGAATGTTGCAGAAGAAACGCACGAAGTTGAGCTGTTTGCTTTCAGCTTTAGCGGCTGTTTAGACAGGCAGGGCCTCCTCTTTATTCTTGCTCAGACCTGAGTGAGCTGAGCCTCAAGGTTGAAAAGTAAAAAGGGGACGTAAGGAGAAAAAGTTCTTTCTCCACTTAGATTTCTCTGTGTCATATTGACTTTCCTTGAGAATGTTCTTTGTTCTGCATGCGCTTTCTTTCCATCCTGCTGGCTGAAGGATTCTTTTTATAGAATTCTCCGGGTGCTTTCATTATCCACTCTCTATTTTGTTTCACCGAAAAACAAAGCAAATAATAATAATAACAGCAACATCAACAACAGCACAAAAACCAAGTATAGACCTACCCCCTGAAATCAACAAATAGAGACCTAAGAGAACTATGCCACTCTGGGAACACGGGTTCAGGCCCCCTAGAAATGTCGTGCTGGAGGTCCCAAAGGCCTCAGAAGGAGGGCGGGAACCTGACATTTATTGAGTGCCTACTGTGTGTCAACTTTTATAGCTCTAGGAGTTGGCAGTATTCCCCTTTTATAGATGAAAAAACAAACTTTGCTCAGTTACTCAGCTAGAAAGTGCAGATCTCAATTTGAATCTAGGTCTTTCTAACCTAGCTTTCCCCCATTCTATAAAGAATAATTCAGTGGCCTGGGCCACCAAAAAAAAGGGGGGGGTGCACAACACTCCGCTGTTGCTATCACTCTGAGTTCATGAGAAAGAAGGTAGGGCAGGCTTATTTCTTAACCCTTTCAAAACAGGCCATTTTGGTCCTTGAGATACGTGGATATTTATACCTATGTAGTGACCCTAAAAATCAACCTATTAAACTTTCTGCTTTAAGAAACATTACCTAATGACGTTTGGGGTGGACACCCTGCCTCTTTGCTTACCTCGCACCTCCCTCTGAACCTCCCTCCTCCCCTAGGGTCAGCTGTTGAGCAGCAAAGGAGCCTTGGTCTCTTAAAAGTCCTGTCGAGGTGTCCCCAGTGTTATCACCGATGTGCATGAGCTTTTCATATCATTCGCTACCGTTTTACTGGTCATGAAACTTCATGATTTTCTCATTAAGGCTGGCAAAGATGCCTATGGTAGAAACAGCAAATAAATGCTCCTGTCAGCACAGCTGAGAGCACTGTCAGCAGCCACAGTACTGACTTTTCTGACAGTAACGCTGGGTTCATTGAGTGAACCCAGAATGAACAAGGGTTCATTCTGGTTGTTCCTCACCTCCCTGGTGACTTGTGACCGTGGACCCCCTTAAATCCCCTTTGCCGGGAGCTGAGTGAGAAACAGGCGGTGACAGTCGAAGGCGGAAGGGGAGGAAAAGGTGAATAGTTAATGCCTTGAACAGAAAGTTTGTTGCTATTTTTTTTTTTAAATCACAATCGAAATGTACAAAAATTACTAAACTTATTTCCTGTGTTTAAAAAAACTGTGGTGGAAGAAAATAGAAGCATAAAAAAATCAAGTCTATGTAAGCTCGAAAAGAAACGTGCAGTGGTGGATTTGCACATCAGCCTTAATTGGCCCAATTGACCTTCTCTGCTGTATTTACAATTACCTTAAAATTGTAAGCAGATGTTTGAAACCCTTTCTTTAATAGATCTGCAACATCTGTTTCACCAACGCTGCCGCCCACCAAAGCAGTTGTAATTAGGGAGCACCTAATGCATACATCTTTCCTTATGGACCCAATCGATCGGGTTTCTCCCTGAGGTATTAAAGTCGACCCTTATTCTTGCTTTTATTTGAATACATTTTGCATTGTATTTTCGTACACAGAAGAACAGTATGCCAGCTCAGGACAAAAACAAACAAAAAACCAAAACAAAAACCCCGTAACAGTTATTCTCCAAAATGAATTTTTAAAATTGTGTCTAGATAGTCACTAAGAATGCACAATTGTAAACCCTTGAAAGTGTACGAAAGCTTTTGTTCTTTCCTGTTGCTTTTGTGTTCTAAACTAGGTGTTTCTTGCAAAACCAGCAATGTAAAATATGCAAATTATAAAAGCTGGGAGAGAGCATTATTTATTACATTTTATTTTTTAATTAATAGACTTCATTTCTTAGAGCAGTTTCGGTTTATAAATAAATCGAACAGAAAATAGAGTTCCCATATATTCCCTCTTCATCCCTTATCACCCAGTTTCCTGTTATTACATCTGTGTAACAATTTGTAACATATCATGTAACATTTGTAACAATTGATGGACTGATATTGATACATATTATGCATTATAAGTCTGAAGTTTTTATTAGGGTTCACTATTTGTATTGTACAGTTCTATGGGTTTTGCCAAACATATAATGACATGTATCTACCACTGTAGTATCATACAGAATAGTTTTATTGCCCTAAAAAATTCCCCTGGGCTTTACCTATGAGAGAGAGCATGTCGACAGAAATATTCTTGTATGAGGATGTGTTTACTTTCAAAAGAAATTATTTCTCATGCCTAGCGGGCCAAGGAAATCAACATGGGGGATGTTTAAGAACTGACTGTACAAAATTTCAGAGAACTTCTTCACACACTTTATATTTTAAAATAACATTGCATATACCTTATAAAATTTACTGATTTACTAAGGTTGATATGGTATGGGGTATGCCTAAGAGAAAATTCTGTAAATTGTTAGCATTCATTTCAATTGCTTACAGATAATTTATTCTTTGAAGGATGAATTTCTTCAAAATTATATCTTTAAAGAGAATACTTATTTTACATGACTTGCCTGAGGTAAGATGTGTTTAATGGAAAGAGTTTGGTGCCAGTAGGTTCATTTTAGCTCTTTATTCTGAATTCCTTCCCTATAGATGATAGCCAAAGTCTAGAAGTGAAGAAATATGGCAGGGAAAAGTGCCCAGTTACAAATATATAAAAAGCAACAGAGAGATGCCAGGCTTAGATATGAGTGCCGAAATCATGGGTGGGAGAAGGTGTTACATCTGGCCTGTGTCCCCTCCCAACAGGTGGTTAGGCTGATGGAAGCCTGTGGCATTCAGGGCTGGGGGGAGTAAAGTGGTTTGGGCTGCCCTTGGTACATGACCTTGAGTGGGGTGCAGACTTTCTGTTTTTATTAGAAATAGAGGTAGATTTTTTTTTAAAAAAAAGTTTTACAGAAATATAAAATGCGTATAGGGTTTATGCATATAGATGCGTATAGAAAAGTACACATATCCTAAGGGTGTAGCATTTTACTTTTTACAAACTAAACTCATGTATGTAACCAGATTAAGAAATAGAACAGTTTGGCATCCCAGAGGTACCTATCGTGGTCCATCCTGGTCACTGTCCCCCTCTGTGGAGAACTATCCTGACTTCTAACACCATCTTAGTTTTGTCTGGTTTTATACGTGATGAAAATGTCAACATACGCCCTGGATTCTTTTGTATTCATTCACATCATTGCATCCGCTTAGTTTATCCTCTTTGTTGTAAAATACTCCATCTGCTGAGTATTCTGCAGTTTGTTAACCCATTTTATCCATTCCGTTGATGGGTATTGGGTCGCTTCTGGTTTGCGGCTATTACGAACAGTGCTGTTGTGAACAGTGTGGTTCTTTTGGTGGGTATTTCTGTTGAGTGTATACCTAGGAGTGGAATTGCTGGGTCGTAAGGTGTGCATATGTCAGCCTCAGTAGTTTTCTTTTTTTCTTTTTTTTAAATTTATTTATCTTTTTTTTATGGTAACATTGGTTAATGAAATCCAATAAGTTTCACCTGTACACTTTAACAGTAAGGCATATATATTTACACTGTGTGTTCACCTCTCATAGTTAGATTTCTTTCTGTTACCACATATTTGACTCCCTTTACCCTGTCTACCTCCCCGCTCCCCACTTCCCTCTGGTGACCACTAGTCTGTTGTCCATGTCCATGAGTCTCTGTTTGTCCTGTTCATTTGTTGCTTTTAGGTTTATATCCCACATATAAGTGACATCAGCCTGCCAAACGGTTTTCTAGCCATTCATGTATGAGAGTTCAGGGTCGGTACTTTCAAAATCAGCACTCTTACTTGATGACCCCGTACTATCAACAAAAAGAATTTCTAGGGTGCCCGGCCTGACCCTTGGCTGAGGAACGGAGCTGAGCCAACCAACCCAAGGACACAGCTAATGTTTATAATTGCCTTCTGGGGCCAGGCATTGTGCCTGGTGCTATTATAGGCATGAGTTCACACGAATCATAAATTATATTGTCCCCATTTTACAGAAGAGAAGACTGCAACCAAGATGATGTAATTTGTCCAAAGTTTTAGGCCACTAAGGACAGACCCAAGTCCCAGCCGAGGCTCTTGATTCCTGTGCTCTTAGCCACCATATTGTGTAGCCCTTAAACGTTGCCACATTCAACTACTGATTAAATTCTCTTGCTTTCCGAAGAAGTTGCATAATCTGACTTCTGGATAACACAGGGAAGCCATTATCTTTATTCTTTATCTGGGCCTCAAATGTACAAGGCACTTTACTATTAATGTAGTAATATGATGTGCTGATTGGAGCTATTTATTATCAAATTTTATGAAATCTATATCCTTATACACATTGTAAATGGTTCCTAATATTCGGACATTGCTTTATTTTTTCGTTTGTTTTGTTGTAATTACCTGCAAAACAGTTACCTTAAAGCCATCAGAATACCCTTGGTTGACACTTTCAATCCATTAAAACATAAGTATAAGCCAACTGAGTTAAAATGTTTTTGGCAAATTAAGAAACACCTTCAATTTATGGTAGTAAGATTGAAAATAAATAAATGCCCCCCCCAACATTCTTTTGTGTGTGTGTGCCTAAGCCTTTCTCATTTTTTATTGAGAAACTCACATGCAATAAAATTCACCTTCTCCAAAGTTTTATCTTCGTATTGAAAAATGAAAAACCTTAATGGATTTTTTAAAATGAAGATTACGAATTTAATCTAAAAGCGATTTAGTAATTTAGCCTGTATTTCTTTCTCATCATTTAGGAACATTATTTTATCATCTCCTCCTATCTTCATGACAGGTCACTTTAAAATATGGGAGACATTTATCATTTTAGTGAATTATAATTACACTCTCAGCAATCTAAAAATACTTAGAAGATTCAGGTGAATCTTTGTTTTACGTATTGGAATATTTTTCCGTGGAAGGTGTTTTTCATGTTTCTGTCAATAGTTATGGAAGCGATACTGATTCAGCAGTAAAAGTGTAGACAGGATTAAAAAACAAACAAAAATCCCACTCTCTTTTCTTGAGATAGGTTATTTTTATATTTGGGACTAGTCATTTTTGCCTTTAACCAAATTTAAGTGTCAAGGAATGTTCCTGTGTCAGTTCTATGATTATGTAAAAATTAGTGATGAAATAAGTAAGTCTGTAAGATGGTGTAGGTTTCTTAAATCAATCCATGTATACCTTTCTGTTTGTGAACTATCTCAGATCCATCCCTAACTATATTATGACTAATAGAGTCTCCTTGAAGATTAGAGTTTGTTTCTATTTTGAGTTTTTTCCCCCACCTTGGACAGCACTTCTGAAGTTGTGCTAGCAAATTACAAGTGGACCATTTATAAGCTAAATAGCAATTTTGTTTTTCGGTAGTCTTGGTATCCAGTGAAATAAGTACATGTTAACTTTAGAATTTATCATTCAAGTTAACAGGCAGTCTTGTGCTACTATCTTGGAGTTTTACTTGTGTTAATGCAGTTGGGCTGGAAAACACAAGTTATGACATCATTACAGATTCATATTTGGGTTTGAGGAGTTTCTTTGTATGTTAAAACATTATGAAATTTTCAAAAACATGCATGTAAGATATTAATAGTGAGTCGGATCATCTTCCTATGAACATTTGACTGTGGATCGCTTCTGGGATGTGCCTACAAGTGTATTTTGCCCATATTTGAGTGTTGTCTTTGAAGTTCTATCTTGTCCTCTCAGGCATTCAGTGGTCTGTTCTCCCACAGTCCTTTCATCCCTAGGCTGCTACCTGTCTCTTCTACGTCCTTTCAAGAACACACTCCATGATTCAGCCCAAGTGTGGTTGTGTTCATATATAGAAAGAAAAGCAAATTCTCACAAAATAATGAGTTGTTAAAATGTGTGGGAGAGATTGTAGAGTCGGGCATCTTCCCAGCCTACCTCCTGTGAAAGAAGATGGCCAGCAATTTCAGATTCACTTCTGAAAGCTAGCCATCCACATTTGACTGAAACAAGCTTTCTCTGCCTTTCAATGCAGCATTTACTAAAGCGACCCTGAAAAATGTGTCGTTTTTAAGGAAGTGGACATGTTAATACTGTCCATTGACCTCTTGTGTCTTTTCAACCGGTTGAATGTGTGAGGCAGTGCCCATGTTCAATTCCATTTAATCTAAATGTAGAGCCCAAATGCTTAGATTGCTCTAAAGATGAGAAGTTGGCCCCGTTAGTGTTTATGTGATGTTTCTTTGCTGCTTAGAAATGAGAATAGTGTATCTGCATATCTGGAATGTATTAGCTTTTTGGGGCTGCTGAAACAAATTACCACAAACTGGGTGGCTTAAAATAACTGAAAATTATTCTCTCACTGTTGTGGAGGCCAGAAGCCTGAAATCGAGGTGTCACCAAGGCTGCACTCACTCTGAATGCTCTAGGGCAGCGGTCCCCAACCTTTTTGGTACTGGAAACTGGTGCTCCTATGAGAATCTAATGCCTGATGATCTGAGGTGGAGCTGAGGCAGTGATGCCAGCCCTGGGGAGCAGCTGCAAGTATAGATGAAGCTTCGCTAGCTTGTCTGCCGCTCACCTCCTCCTGTGTGGCCCTGTAGGCTGTCCGGGGGTTGGGATCCCCTGCTGTAGTGGAGTATCTGTTCTCTGTGACTTCCAGCTTCTGGTAGCTCCTCAAGTTTTATGGTTTGTAGATTCATCATTCCAGTCTCTGCCACAGTCTTTATGTGGCCTCTGTGTCTGTGTCTTCTCAACCTTTCTGTCTCTTGGAAGGACACACGTCACTGGATTTAGAGTCCACCTCAGGATTTAGGATGTACTCACCTCAGCATCTTTAATTACATCTGCAATTAATGTTTTATTTTTTTTCAAATAAAACATTCACAGGTTCTGGGTATCAAGACATGGCCTCATGTTTAGACAAGAGGGAATGCCACCATTCAACCCACCACAGAAGGAAAGAAATCTTACATCACTAAGAAGGTGATGGCAGGAAGGGCAATGGACTATCACTGGCAGTTTCCCGGGAGGGTAGAGGCTGGCATTCTGGTGCTGGGCACAGGGAGAGCCCAGGCATGCCTTCCTCAGCTGCTTTGAAATGAAACTGCCGCCTAGATTATACTAGTCAACTAAAAATGGAATGAAATAACCTAAAAAATAGTTTGTAAGTATTCTTTGGCTTTAAAATTGGCCCAGATTCGCATGTTACTTAAGAAATGGGAAGGAAAACCTTGGGAAACTATGAACTGCATAAAATGGACATTACCTAAGGATTATTCAGATTTTGGCTTTGTTTCAGGAAACATATTCATTTTGTTTTCAATTTGTATTTTCTTGCGGTCCCCTACTCCTCACCCTCAGTGTAAGAACTCGGTTAGCTGTAAAGCGTCTCAGAATTTCAGCAGGGTCTGGCCGTACTGAGCCCACCAAGACAAAAGTGGGTTTCATTATGGAGCTTGATACAAGGTCCATGATTACAACTGACTTACACATTTCTCTAAAATTATGCTTTTATGAAAAACCAGCTCTTTCAATTTGTAAAAATTACCACTCATTTCTTCCTTTTTGACCGCTGTGGATCTTACTGATGTTTGTTCTGCCATAGACTAACCTTACTGGGAAAAGAATCTTTTCTTTTTTAAAACAAGTATCA
>NW_006439713.1:4619057-4646402 GCF_000325575.1 Pteropus alecto
TCCCGCAGAATTTCGTGAATTAGAGATGAAGGAGTTGTGATAATAGCACCTACTAGATCAGTTAAACATTAATGTCCTCTTGAGTAATAGCATATTTTCGATGAGATTTATTATCCAGGCACTTTCTTTCTGTTTAGACTTTTCCTTGGCATTGACATGTCTTTCGTGCTATATATTTAAATGTCTAAATCCTGTTACAGTGTTCATTTTGAGGGATTTTGAGTTGCCTATTAGTAAACCAGGTGACTCCTGGTTGGTCCTACTTAAAAGGACCTTCAGATTATAAAAACCTATATAACATAGTAAATGTTTTGTTATGCTTTAGGTCTTTATAAAACCTTTATAAATAGCTTTCTGAACAATAAGCAGCTCAGACCCTGTACTAAGAACATCGAGGGCCATCCAGTTTGTGTGCATTTGTCATCAAACAGCAAATATTTTTGATACAGTTCTTACTGCATGGGAAAGAAACTTAGATCACTCCTTGACACTTACTGCCCACCCCCCCTTTTTTTTAACACATCAGAATTTTTACTATACTGGTGACCAAAATAGCGGTCCTCTCATAGCCTCTGGATGAGCATAGTTCTAGTTCCTGTTTGACAATGGAAGAAGCAGATTAACTTGCCTGGATGGAAGAGTTGACCTTTAGCCCTTCTGAGTATGGAAGCAGGGCTGTGTTCCAGGACAATCTTATGATAGTGGCTAAGACGAGTGGTGTGGGTTGACTTGGGGATTTTTTTGGAGACAATCTCACTAATCCAAGCAAACCATCATAAGGATGAGAATTCAGGCAGTGGCACTGGGGATAGGAGTTGAGAAGAGGCCATGGGCATATTTGCATGACATTACTGAGTAGGAAGATGAGTTAGCTGTGGGCCAAAGGATGACTATAAACCAGGTGACTCCTGGTTGAATTTAAAAAATGAGAATCAGCTCTTTGCAGCTGTGACTGAATCTTGAAGAGACCCACGGAAAGCCACAGAAAGAGGGCATCACCTCTGACATGCCTAAAGGGATATTTTTGTGTCTAAAAATGTCCTGGTACCGATTATTTCTAGCAAAACCTGACATCTTTATAGTGGTTAATCAGGCCACTCCAGTGCCATGTCTGCCTGAGGTCAGCTGATCCAGGGCGTGCAGGAGCACTGTAATCCTGTGACATCTGATCCCAGTCCTGGATTGGGAGACACACCCAGGTCTGTATACTTGTGTGGCCTTACTGGAGGAGTGAGGCCCCAGAGAGAGAAGCACCTCCCCAGGATTTTGCACTGAGCGGGATATCACCCTGGAGTCCAGAGTGGCTGTCTGAATTATATTTTGATTTATGGGCAAGGGAGGGACCAAGTTATAAAATTATTGCTTCCAACTGTAATCTAGAGAAATTGTGACTTCATATTACAGTTTTGACATGTGCTCTGGATTTAATCTTACTGCTAATAAAATACGTTTTAGTTGTCAGTTGGTTTTAATCAAAATTTTGACCCAAAGGGTGATAGTTATGATTGCTGCTTTTGCTGCCTGATTTCTGTGGGATTCATGTAGGAGTGTATTCAGTCCTGGAAAGCTTCTTGGCTCCATAAAACTTTTGACATAATGTGAAATTAAAGTCTTCGTCACAATGTTAAGAAAAGACAAGACAAAATGGCAAGTTGCTTTGCTGATAATCTGAGTCAGACGCCTCAGAATCTCTTGGCTTTAAATCTTGGAAGGAGTTGCCTTCTCTGCTGGAAATGGCTCCTCCCCAATCGCTGGGTTCCCTAGAGGGTTCCAAAAGGCCGGGACACTGGGAATGGGGAGATGAGGCCGCAGACCGTCCCCCGGGCATCCAGGAGGATAGGCGTCTCCTCGAGACTTCCAACCTGCAAGGCGGTGCGCCCGCCTGTATCTGACCCCACGCAATTCCTGACCGATAATCGCTCTTTTCTTAGCCGTTTGTTCTTGTTTCTCAACCTGAAATTTTACTTCTGAACTCAGACCACGTAGCCTTGGAAGAATTCGCTGGAAAAGCCCCTTCACGCGTAGCCGCAGTCTGCCCAACCACCCGAAGCGCTCCACACGCCCGCCCTTGGTCTTGGTCTCAGACTCGGTGTTCTCGCGATAGGTCACTCACTCTCGGTCTTCATCGCGAGAGGTCACACACTCTTGGCTGCGCTGCCCTCAGTCACATTTGCGATGGGTCCCTCTCCCGTCCTCGACCTCTGTCGGGTCGTGGTCATCCTTGGGCACACACAAGGTGAGTTACTGTGTCTTTTCTCTGATACTCACCCCACTCCCAATTAGAGGAGAAGAAAATTCACTTCCACGTTAAGAATCCGGTCACCTCAGAGTAAAGAAACTAGGTGACTAATGGGACGACCAAGTATTAATGAAGAGCCACGATACGTCCAGTGATAAATAATACGGCAGATTTTCTTCAGTCTGGACAGCCCTGCGAAGGATGAGCGTCTCTTCTCAAAACTTGAGCCCAGAGTTTGTGAGCTAATTTCGATCACGGAAATATTTTCAAGCTGCCATATTTCAGTGATAATTTCGGGGCGAGAATCTTTGGAGCCTGTGCCACTTGCTTTGGGACTTTGCCTTTTGTCTGATCTGATTTACCCTCTGTCGCTTGGCTGCTGCCTTAGCCTTTTTTTTCTTTTTTCTTTTTTCTTTAACATGAGGTATTTCCGTATTTCGCTTTTACTGAATGTTGAAATCTCTGTATAGAATCAGTGTCCAAATGAAATATTTTGATATACGTTCGTTTCAAAAGACTTGTCAAAAGGTTTTCTGTTGAGGGGGTTCTGTTCTTCCTTTGTGTCTCATGATATCCTCCAAGGGGTGAAAATTCACAGGAAAATAAAGAGCAGACTCCTGTACTCTACTTAGTCATCCAAACAGTGAAACCCAAAGTCAAGTGCCAGAGAAGGAGGCTGTGAATGTGGGAATCTTTCCCGGGCCTTTCAAGGTTCAGGCTGCAACGAGGACTACTTTTTTGAGGGAAAATGGTTTTTTTTTTTTTCCTACCTACCTTTGAGGACACATTTCGCTGACACTTGAGTTAGCATAATATTCATTTATTAAATGAGAGAAAGCAATTCAAAGATAATATTTTGGCGCCCAGCAGCTCTGGTGGCCTGGGGAGCAGTAGCTGCCAGGCAGGCGGAGTTCGCAAAGGCTCCCCATGTGTCGTGGCCCTTAGGCACCCAGCACGAGTGGGCCCCACCGCCACGACGCCCAAGGGCAGGTCGGGGAGGTTGTTAGCTAAACTGACTCCTGCAAAAGTGGAAATGAAGCCAAAAAAAAGGCGGCAGAAAAGGATAGATCTGCAGACAAAAAGTGCGAACTAAAGGGAAAAGGGGAACAAAGGGAAAACAGGTCCAAGTGGCTAAGAAACTAAAGAAGATTTACCTGCAGAAAATAGAAAAACAAAACACAAGGAGAGTCCAGCCTCTGATGAAGCAGGAGAGAAAGAAGCTAAGTTTGATTAATATCATACACTATTTTTTATCAGTGGTCCCTGTCTCCTTGTACAATCCTGAGGAATATTTTGATCAACTATTTTGTAAACGCAAGTTTTTTAGTAGCTCTGGAAACATTTTTAAGAAGGAGGGAATTCCACCTCATCTCATTTTTTTAAGTGTAAATGCTTTTTTTAAGAGATGAAATCATTTGCTGGTGGTTTATTTTTTGGAACAACCAGAAAATAATGGAATATCGAATATGGGAGGCTTCGATTGTCTTGAGTGTCAGCTTAACATTCCATAAATGGGAGTAGTTTTTATATCCTCTAACACAAAGCATACTAAATGGTACTTTGGAGTCAGTGTTGCATTTACTATGCCTTGAACATTTAAATCATTTCTATTCCATGTTTTTGGTAGAATTGTTTCCTAAAGAAAACCACGCCTTGGTCTTGGCTCTCCCTCAGAATTTCATGTAACATCTTTGTCCTGGTAGTCTAGTTTTCCTAGTAACTGTTAATGTGCTGTAAAAGATTGAAAATGTGATTACGTAGTATATATGATATTAAATTGTGAATTAGTGAGACTTTGATGTAACAGCATATCAACATTTGAATATATTGATACTCTATTCTTTTGAGGAAAATTAGCCTCCATATTTTAAGCTGAAAAGTCACTGGAATAATTGTTTAGAAAAGAATCACAACTTCATGGCTAGGTTTTAGGTACGTACTTTAAGAATTGTGTACAGATTGAAATGTCTGTGTACTTCTAAAAACAACCAATAAAATCTTGATTATGCAAGAGAAAAATAATATTTTGGCAAACAGTAAACTAAGAGTGAACTAGAATAACTCTCAGGGCTGAGGCTCTGCCCCTTATTAGCTGTGTGACTTTGGCCAAGTTACTTAACTTCTCTTTGTCTCATTCTCCTTATCTGTAAAGTGAGGATAATGTGAGTGTTTAATGAGCAATGGCTGCAAAGTGCTCAGAACCGTTTATGGCACACACACTAATCTATTTGTGGCTACAGGGATTCCTTGTCTGGGCTACAAGTAAAGTCAGGAGCTCTTCTCCTCACTTTATTGTTTTATTTTTAACCAACTCTCTTTAAACATTAGCCAAGTTACCTGTTAAGGAGAAAGCTTCCTGGTCGTGAGATCTATGTTAGATCCTTCATCAAGATTCCCTAGTGTGGTATTCTGACTGCTATGCTAGGATTGCAGTCAAGTAGACAAGTAAATCCTGGTGTTCTTTCTATTCTTTTCCTCTTCTTCAAGCCTTTCTTTTACCTTTGCTCTTTTTCATTAAGTTATAGCTCTGAGCACGTAAAAGCCAGAAGGCCACTCACCAATCAGTAGACAGGACACAGATGAGAGGTGCTGATGTACATACAGTAGCAGCAACTTGCCTGGCTGGAACTTGTCTTGCTTGGCTTTAAAAGACCAGGCCTTTAGTATCTAACTGAGCCTAAATGCCAATTCATGTGCAAGAACACATCCCTGAGGGAATCGAGAGGAGTTTTTTCTTCCAATATGGTGATAGAAAGGCTGAAAATCTGAGTTGTAAAAGCTTAGCTGTGTGACCTGTAACTTGGCTGCCTGTCTTATGTCTACTCAATTATCTCAAGGCTACTAGACAAAGGCTAGTCATTTGGTGAAATTCCTGTGAGTCGATTCCTTAGAAACCAATTCTAGGACTGAGAATATAAGCAACTATTTAAATTTTTTTTAAAGAATTATTTCCTTTTACCTACGAAGAACACCAAAATTCAAAATATCCGATGCCTAAATACATAATAATTTTCAGTTTCCAGACAGATAGTTCTTTTGATATAAGAACTTTGTTTTTATATTCTGAAATTTAATTTCTTTACTTCCTTTGGGTTACCCTCAAAGATTTCTATTGCTACCATTTTTTAAAATAATTTTCAATATTGCTTGAAAAAATTGTTTTGTGTAACTTGTCATGTATTTAGCTGTTTGAGAGTGTTCGGTGTAGTTAAGAGAACTCTGGGTCTTTGATTTAATATCAAGAAACCATATTCAAGAAAAACTTGGCGCTTTTAGTTCAAACTGGCAATCTGTACACATGTTTATTTTCTCTCCTTCTTGAGCCCTCATTAAAATGACTGTAAGTAAAAGTTAAATATCAACATCAAAGAAAATCAGAGGCAGTTATTAGCAGATGAGATTTAAACTAATTTCTAGAAGACGTAAAGCAGAAGGAAGATTAATGGTTGAGGAAGCCTAGTACTCATGGAGATCTGCCACTGTGGAAGGAGCTGATCTCCAGGGCAGAGGCTTCACAGGCTCTGAACTTGGGATGTATCTATTTCAAGAGGCTGAAAACATAGGGCCCAGTTGTGTACTTAATTTTCAATACCCTGTCTCTTCTGCTGCCTTTGAAAAATGGCAGGTAGTTTTTCCCGAAGAAAAATATTCTTCTGATTCTTATATTTAAAGAAATGGAATGGCTTTCTGGCGATAACTGGAACAGTTAGTATGACCTTGGTACCTTAGAGTAAAATGCTCCTCACCTAAGAATTTAGGGGTCCCCAGTGTCCACTTTTGCTAAAATGAAATCTGTCTGTTGACAAACTGATTATACAGAGTTCCTTGCTGTTAAGCAGATATATAGATATATTCTGACAAAAAAAAAAAAAAAGATTTCTGAATCAGAGAACAGACCTTATATTACAGTCTTATATTCAGTCTCCATGAAACAGCACAATATGACATTATCCTGTGTGTTCATTTTCTAGGGCTACCATAATAGAGTACCACAGCCTATGCAGCTTAAACAACAGAAATTTATTTTCTCACAATTCTGGAAGGTAGAAGTCCGAGGTCAAGGTGTCAGAAGGGTTGTTGCTTCCATCTGAGGGCTGTGAGGGAAGGACTCTCTCCTTGGCTTGTAGATGGCCATCTTTTCCATGTGTCTTCACATTGTCCTTCCCCTGTACATTTCTGTGTTTGAATTTCTTTTTATTATGTGGATACCAATCATACTTGATTAAGGCCCACACTAATGACCTTATTTTAACGTAATCACCTCTGTAAAGACTCTCTCTCTAATAAAGTCACATTCTGGGGCTATCGAGGGTTAGGATTTCAGCACATTAATTTTGGTATGGGGAACCCAAATCAGCTCCTGACAACCCTGCATGAGCAGCTGGGTTGTATCCCAGGAACGGAATCCCAGAATTATGAGACTTGGAGCCTGTACAGGGTGACTGGCACATCTGCCTTTCAGAGAGAGAAGGAAAGAGGGAGAGAGAGAGAGAGAAGGTGAGGGAAAAGAAGAAGGAGGGGGAGAAGAGAGGAAGTGGGGAGGGGAGGAAGAGAGAAAGAAAAAGGAAGGAGAGAAGAGAAAGGAGGGAGAGAGGGAAAGGAAAGGAAGGAGATGGAGACTGATTTTACTGTGGAATATAAGCAAGTCCTGGGAGCAAAACAGAACAGGGGAAGGGAGCTGAAGGTCCCCAGGTTTTTACTACCCTGGAATGTAAATAAATGATTCCATGTGAGATTCCTCTAAGGCTCTTTGGAGCAATATACTGTCTTTAGCTTCCAAGGCATGATTTCTATTCAATCATCTTTTAACCATGTGGGTCGAAACTTTTTCCTCTGAATGCCTGAACTGTGCAGAAACTTGAAAATGTTCCTGGAGAATTGTCTTCCCACACCTGTCAGTCTTTTTATTAACTCGAGTTTGAATACGAATAGGAAACCAAAGATAACCAAACATGTTATTAAAACTTAAAATGAGAAGGGCTAAGATAAACAGGAAAACTGAATACTGAAGAAAAAGCTAATTCAGTGAAAGAATAGAATTTACAAACCTCTAAGATATGAATATGCAGTCAAGACTATTTCACCCTTAAATCAAAATTAAGAGGCAGTGCCCTCGGCAATCTCCCGGATCTGTCTTTTGCTTCAACAGTGTTTGGATGGAACAGACCCAGGGATACCCCTTCTTCCAGCCTCCGACCACTCTCCAACCTCTTTTCCAGTTGTAACCTTCGGAACCTTCTCCTTGGCCTCCGAGACCAGCCAAAACTGTGTTTTTGTTGCGGAAAAGATCCAAAATCAGACTGGCAAGAAACCAAGCAGCACCTGGAGAGTTGGAGAACTCAGGTTTATTACGCCGGTGGTCCCAGAGGAGCTAGTGCTCTGAAGATCTGGGCCCGGAGCTCAGTTGCAACAGTCCTTATATAGACCCTTTTTGGCATGGCCTGATTGGGTAATTTGAACTCAGACTGCTACAAAGCGGCGGGAGTTGCTAGGGAGTACAAACAGTTAAATTTGTAGCTTAGACAGATCAAACAAAAAGGGAGGGTGAGTCTTTAGTCAGTTTTGAGTACAGTCCATGCAGCAAGCATATTTACAGAAGTAGAACAGAGAGCTGATTAGCCTTTTAAATGAAAATTCTTCATTTTGAGCTTAATTCCTTATCATAGAACAACTATGAGCTTGCAAATCTGTCAGAATTGTTCCACTGAGGTGGAGACAGCTGACAACCACCTGGTCAACCTGCGTCTGTGGGCCTCCAACACCTACCTCTATCTGGGCTTCTATTTCGACCGTGGTGACGTGGCTCTGGAAGGCCTGGGTCACTTCTTTTGCTAGTTGGCCGAGGAGAAATACGAAGGCGCCAAGCATTTCTTGAAGATGCAAAACCAGCATGGCGGCCACACCCTCTTCCAGGACCTGCAGAAGCCTTCTCAAGATGAGTGGGGCAAAACTCAGGATGCCGTGAAAGCCGCCATGGTCATGGAGAAGAACCTGAACCAGGCCCTTTTGGATCTGCATGCCCTGTGTTCTGCCCGTGCAGAACCCCATCCCTGTGACTTCCTGGAGAGCCACTTCCTAGACGACGAGGCGAAACTCATCAAGAAGATGGACGATCACCTGACTAACCTCCGCAGGCTGGACTGGGCTAGGGGAGTATCTCTTCGAAAGGCTCACCCTCAAGCATGACTAAGAGCCTTTGGAGTCCAGAGGCTTTTGGGGGGCCCCTCTGCATCCCCCTGGTGTTGGCCTTGTGCTTGAGCTTCTCCCTGCAACCAATAGACAGCCTTCTAACCATCTTGGAACCCTCTCCCACGCTTTGGACTAAATTGAAACAAAAAAGCTTTTTGCAGCAAAAAAACAAAAACAAAAACAAACAAAAAACCCAAAAAACAAGATTAAGATTCTATTAAAGAGCTGCAGTATTGGAAATGTATGATGATTGCCAAGTTTAAAAAATCATTGAGGAGGCTAGAATAAAGATACATTGTAGGAAAGCTTCTAGATAAGGACTAAAGCTAGCTGCATGTGGCTATTTAAATTTAAATTAATATTAAATTAAAAATTCAGTTTCTTAGCCTCACTTTAGTTGTTCAATAGCCATACGTGTCTAGTGGCTATGGTATTGGACAATGCAGACTTACAGAAAATTTCCATCAATACAGAAAGTTTTGTTGGATAGCCCTGGTAACCAATAAGAGAGACTAGAGAAAAAGATTTGGGTGGGGAACTTTTCAGATAAATAATACACGAAGACATGACTCTTCATGTTGCAAGGCCCTACATACAGAATGGATTTTTAAAAAAGACATACCTTGGCACGTGAAATTTCAGGGAACCAAGGATAAAGGGAATATGCTAAAGTTCTGAGGGAGAATAAAGTCTAGAATTATGTTTCCACTCAAACTACCAATTAAATTTGAACACAGGTAAAGAGATCTGGGACACTCAAAAGACTCAGAAAGTTAACTTCATGCATAGCCTTTCTTAGGAAGTTGCTCAAGGACATGCTCTAGTAAAACAAAGAAACCAAGAATGATGAAAACATGAGATTCAGGAAACAGTGATTCCAAGGGTCCAACCCATAAAAGCAACAAAAGAAGTCCTGAGAAGACAGTAATAAAGGAGGCCTCGATCAACCCATTCAGAGTGGAACAGGACAAAACACTCCAGGAGGAAAACCTCTGGGTTAAAAAAAAAAAGGAAATTGCTGGTTTGTGCACTGTCATTGAGAGTTTAGTAATCCTATATATGCGTATTAGTTTTCTAGGGCTGCTGTAACAAATTGCCACAAACTGGGTGGATTAAAACAACAGTAATTCATTCTCTCACAGGTCTAGAGGCCGGAAGTCCAAAATCAAGGTGGTGTCAGGTTTGTGCTCCCTCTGGAGGCTTCAGGGGGAGCACCCAATCTTTGCCTCTTCCAGCTTCTGGGGTTGGCTTATGGCCACATCACTTCCAGTCTCTACCTCTGTCTTCCTGTATATCTGTGTCTCTTCCTCTTCTGTCTCTTATAAGGATACTTGTCATTGGATTTAGGGCCCACCTGGGTAATTCCAGATCCGTAACTTAATTACATCTGCAAAGAACCTTTTTTCAAACAAGGTAATATTCACGGATTCTAGGGGTTAGGACATGGACATGTATTTGTGGGGAACACCATTCAACCTACTGCATAACAGTATCTGTTAGAATGGAAAAAAGTATTCTTTTAATTTTGATAGTAGAAATAGTTTACATTGAATGGCACAATGAACCCATTGAGAAGGAAATGTAATCATAGCATACTGTTTGGTTCATAATAAATAATAGCTATGTTGTTAATAATGTAAATGGTGTGTCATAACGCAAAAAGTTGGTATGTATCAACTTTTAGAATGCACTTATAAAACAGTTGCTACTGAACCGCGTACGAATGTCCTTAGATTTGATACTGTAATGCGTCCGCAGAGGTGGGAAGAGAAGCCGATGAGAAAGAGAACGAAGAGACGAAGAGCTGCGGTTTGTGCTTCTCTCACAAACTAAACAGCAAGACATCCTGTCTGGCAGATAAATAAGTGGGGTTTCAGTATGTTACCTGAAGTTTCACAGGAGTTCAGTAGAACTGGCAACTAAGTGAGGAAGAGGAGAGACGGATGACAGTTGAGTCCTCATAGCAAGAAGCCAGAGGACATTGTATACAGTTGTCAAACCAGGAAAACCAGTAAGGGGCCATTGGAACCAGTTAAGTAAAGCACACTGCATTTTTGAGAGCATTTTTTTTATACTAGTTTAGGAGCTTGGCTAGATCCCCAGGGGCTTTTTAGTCACACATTTTCCATGATTAGCAGTATGTTCTGATAATCACACATTTGTCTTCCATGAGTGGTTCAAAGTTTTAAAATAGGTATACTGTCATTTTCAGAAAATGAAGTTCTGTAGCAATATTTTTATTATATTTTCTTTTCCAGTAAGTGAGATCAAAGGAGTGATCCTGAAAATTATGCTTATGGTGGACTTAAGTAAAAAGGATTTATGCAATCAAATTTACAGATTGTTTTTTATTGATCACAACTTTCATGCTAGGGATCAATTTTAATCTACTTGGCATCTTTAATTGCTTATCCACTTAAAAAATTAACTCTGGTAGATGGAAGAACCCTTTCTAATGTGAATTGTTTTTGCTGTTAGTGAAAATATGGTATTATGTTATATGGTATAGTCAGAAAAAAAAAAAAGAATTGCTGAATAGGCCATTATCCCTTTGTAAAAAAGGAAGAATAAAGAAAAGAAAAGCCCTCCCCTTCAGCAGAGTTTTGTTCAGCACATCTTTTAACACTTCCAGGGTCTCGATCCTTTCTGCTCTAGTGAAGCATAACCATTCATTCATTCCACAAGCTTCTAAGTACCACCAGTGTACCAAGTACTGGAGAGAGATACAAATATGAATATGCTATTAAGAAATATAGTCCCATTAGCGATGTTTGACTTCTTTGTTGATATGTTCTATACTGGTGCCTGGCTTTATTCTGTTCCTTCCAAACCAATACAAGTTGGAGGTGAAGGAGGACACATTGTGAGTATGGCACTGAGGGCTTGCTTCCAGGTCTGTTGAGCTGAAAAAGATTGAATTAGGCCTCAACTTGCACATATGACAAAGTTTAATATCTTTTCTGCAGTTCTTAAAACATGGAGAAACTAGAAAAATACCCATTACCGGGTTTCTTTCTACTCATCTCTTCCAGCAAGGCAGTATTTTTCACTGATCGGTTGAATATGCTCATCGAAGTACTCCCAGTGACCTTTAGTGCTTTTCTTAATTTTATGCCCTTATCCTTTTTTACTCTCAAGACAGACTTCACGGGTTCCATATGGCATCTCCATTCCCCAGCCTGCCACCAACCATCTATATTCTCCTGTATCTCTTAGGTCTCCCGAGAGCACCATCCCTTCTGTCTCTAACCCTCCCTCCCACTTGTCTAAGTTATTGTACCAACTGTTAGCACTCTTTTTATCCACACATTTAATGGTTCTTTTCCTGCTTTTCTTTATTCCTTTTGCCTATAAACATGCCCAGATATTTATACTTATGAAGCTAACACTGGGCCCTCTATCATCTCCATTTTCCTCACTTGAGTATTTGTTTATATATTCACTATGTACACTTTTGCTGGGAGGCAGTAAAGTAGAATAGAATTCCAGTTCCATTGCCAACTGTGTAAACTTGGACAAGCTAAACTTCCTCCTGTGTAAAATGGGAGTAATGATACTACATATTTCATTCATGGTGGTGTGAAAAGTTCACGGTATGTGGCATGACATGCAACGTTATGTATCCGTTCTAGAAAAGGCCGCACAGTAGAACTTTACTGCTTGCCCAGTACAAGTTGGAGGTGAAGGAGGACACATTGTGGGCATGGTAGTCGGGGCTTGGTTCCAGGTCTTTTGAGCCGAAAGGGATTGAATGTAAGTGATTGGGTACTTGGGAGATTACTGAGGGAGCTGGAGGCACTGACTCTGGGTTAGCTCCAAGAATGACCTAGAAAACAGCCTCTGAAGTAGCCCACCACTGAAGAAGAGGAAGAGTCATGGGTACTGCTAACTTAAGGAGCACACCTTTAGCTGAGGCCAGGGTTCAGGTGCTTACTGCCACTGCACGTCCTTGCAACGTGCAGGAATCTTGTGGCCTTGGGATGCTCGATCTGGCTGCTCCTACCAGGCTGGGGACTGGACACACAGTAGCCAAAGCAACAGGAGGATGTCTCTGCCCCTCTTCCATCTTCCAGATCTCACGTGAATGCATCTCGTTGACAAACCTATGTCAGTTGCCTCAATGCCTTACCTGTATGGGGCTTGGGAATGCCATTTTAAACTTCTTCAGCCTCTGCAGGATAGGAGGGCACCCTAGAAAGAAGCTGGAAGGGTTTGGGGTGCCAGCCCTCCTTACCTACCCCAGGGGGCATTGAAAGGCTTCTTAGAGGAGGAAGAGGACCTCGCCTTGGTCTTTAGGGGTGAATGGGATTTGGATCAACAGGACACATTCATTCTAGGTTGGCTCTGCTTAGTCCATCCCGTTTCTCTGCATGTCATCGGGTGATCAAGTCCTCCTTCCTCTTCTAGCTTCTCATCTGGGCCCCAAAGCTCATCTTCAGAAAAGGCTCTCCCTGTTGGCCTCTTAACTCTGGAACCCGCACTTTCATTCTCAACCCTTCTGCTGAGGTACTTCCTCTGTAAAGTGCCACGGAGACCTTCCTTCCAGCTCTGGACCAAATCCAAGCTTCTCTTTGTTTTTAAAGTTGCTTCATATAGGCACCAGAGATCTATCACTTCCTGCATTGCTTCCTCTGCAAACAGCCCAGCTCTTCCTTTCATCTCAGGCTCAACCAGTAATGACTCTTTCATGTGCCTGCTCGCTATTGCTCTGTGTCCTCATTGAAATGTCGTCATCACGTGCGCCCGGACTGTTCTTTCCTTGCAGGCCCGCCAAACAGCCTTTGCAGCTCCTCAGACCCCTCTCCTGGGACAAGCCCCAGTGTTCTTTGTATCACAATCAGTAGGAGTTACATTTGATTATGTATATTTTTTCAGTTATATTTTAATGAATATTTTCATGTCAAATACAAATAAATTTGCATGGGATTCATTTGTCACTTAAAAAGTTAAAATTGGTGTTTGGCACACACTTTTAATGTATTTGGAAAAAACAACGCACAGGCAACATAATAGAATGGAAACAGAGGTCTTAAGAACAAAAACAGACACCAAATGTTAAAGATCGAGAGGTAAAAAGCTCTTTCTGTCGTGTGTCCAGCCCCTCTTACGGGAAATCTCAACTCCTGGAACTCTAAGCACATGAGAAAAATAAAGAGTGGTGGGGGGTGGGAAGAGATTAAAAGGTTCATTCATTGGAAAAAGTTCTTATATCAATAGTTGTAAAAGGTGACTATATATTTTAAATATTGCCTTAAAAGAACCAAAATTCATCTAGGCTTGACAAGACTCATTTCAAGAGGTGTGAAGTGTAATGCAAAATCATGTTTTTTGATCAATTTCCCATCATCACTCTTATGTTAAAATCATAGTCCATGAAATGGAAGTTGATGGAGTTCTTTTATTTTCCTACTATTTCCATATATATATATTTTTATGCCAACTCCTTGTACCATAAAAACAACAACAACAACAACAAAACAAACACAAACTCCCCCTTTCTGGGTATTTCCACCCTCCGTTGTTTGGAGAGAATGCCCCTCACTTCACGGTCCCTGCCTCTTGTCTCCACTGCCCTCAGAGGGAGGGGATGGTGGCAGAACACCAGATTTCTCCTGCCTTCGTTCTTTAAGGCAATGTCTCATCAGCGGGTGTCTGTTATCCTTGAAATAGTTCTGATTCCAGTTTGCCACTTGATCTCTAGTTGCCACATTCCCCAGAGCTGTGCTCCGGCATCACAGGTGTGTCGGACAGCGGCCTGTGCAGGACAGCCAGGATCACCGATCTGTGCTCTCCGTTACGCTGGTTCTGCCCACTCACTTCCCTAAAAGGCCGCTCTTAGAGCGCCACCAACACGTGCGTGTAACCATTCCACCACCATCTCTTCACTGATTTAAATTTGGCCTCTTGAAGAGGAGGAAAGTGTGCTGTCCTTTATTGATTTAATTTGTGCTAACTTCATGGTTAGGAAGGTTCCCCATGTGTCTTTGTTCTGCTTGCTGTGTCTGTACCTCTCATTTGGGTTTTGCCTTTGGTTCTGGCTCATAAAGCCCCCTGCTGGAGAACGTCTCCACGTAGCATGGGCAAAAGGAGGCCTACAAGAAGCAGAAGTTCTGCGCGAGTAGCAGAGGTGGTGTCACATTTGGCCTTGACCTTGCTAGCTGGCATCCTAGAACATGGCAGGGAAGCCTGGTGAGGAGGGCAGAGGATACAAAATATTTAGTGATTATCCTAAATAATCACTGGCTTGCATCAGTAAGTTATGGTTCTTGTGGTTGTACTGTAAGATTTTTCTCCCCACCTGTGCTGCCAAGGAGCCTACAGGGTTAGTGGCCTGTTAATGAGTTTCTGACACCCCGAGTTTTGCCCCTGTTGTTTTCTGTTGAGAATTGATATTTTAGTACTAATTCTCTTCATTGTCTTCCATCTTCCTAGTTGGTTCCAGCAAGCATGGCACTGTCCTTTGTTTCTCTTGATGTCATAGAGTTAGATACACAGAGAACCTCTGAGGACAACAAATTGAGTTTTGTCCTCTGTGAATGGGAGGGAGAAATAGCTCAGTAAGCTTGGTCTACATAGTTCAAATGCAGAGAAATATTTATCTAGGTAATGCAAACACAAAAACCCAGTTGGGTCTGATTTACACAAGCGACCCTGGCTCTGTACATCTGGTGGTAGGAGACCTACAAAGTAAATGACACAGTACGCGCCTTGCTCTGAAGCACAGTCGTGCATACATGGACACACGCCATCTTCCTGCCCCACGTGGAAGTGGAGAAAGAAGGTGAGCGCACACATTTAAGCTGGTAAATGGACTGTTGTTAGTCTTGTCATGACCATGTTCACACATACACACATTTGCAAGTCAAGTACATGAAAGCATTCAACGAGTCTTCTTGAATCTTTGAAGTAAGTTAACAAATTAGTATTTCTGTTTTTCATGGAAATTATCATTTATGGTGAAAAGGTATCCATAATGATTGATCTGATCGTTCCTTATATGGAAGGAGATAGTAGGGGGTCCCAGGCATAGGCAAGTGCAGAGGGGAGAAAAGATGGTATGTCAGCAAACTGCAAGTAACTCCGTATTAACAGATGAATATTACCTCCTAGACCATCCATCGATCCAGTAAATATTTACCTAGTTCTCACTCTCTGCCTGGCATTGTGCATCATTATTCAGATAGATAGGAAATGTAGTTTGGGTTGGATTGGGCTTAATTTGATTACTATTTCATCATTTCTAAAATACACATTTTAACACTTCTGAAATTGGCATGTTTACTTATGATCAGTGGGGTCTTAGATTAGATAAAAAAACTGTTGGTTATTATTGTATTTGGCAGTGCTTAAAAAAAATTAGCATAGAACCCCAGGCTCACGGGTCAAGGAAACCTGAGTGGTAATGCCCTGCTATCACACAGGAAGACCAAAGAGTGATACAGTAACTTTTACTTGGTTGTTTTCATTTGTTTTAAACCTTATTCTGAGTTAAATGTTACTTTTATTGATAGTTTTTTAAAAAGTACTTACCTTTCTTTTTAAATCATTATGCTGCTATGACTAAACACAAACAGATCTTGTCCTTCAACTTTCTGAGCATTTTATGGGCATGGGTAATTGGCCTACATAACCATATTTTTAAAATACCTGAGAAGTAAAATTCATAGTAAGGATTATCTAGGTACTACATCTACATCCACATCCATATCTGTATACCCCCAAACAAATTGTTGATGGATTGTTTTGGGAGGGCATGTGTTTATGTGCTGGTGGCCATCACATGCATTAAGCCCATCACAAAGAAGACCACTGAAGTTGCCATAGCATTAAAACAAAATAAATGTAAAATTACTCCAAAATCAAAATTTTATTAACAAAACTCTCATAGGTCAGATGGATATGGTTTGTGAAGTCTATGCTTTAGTCATTGGGTGATGGACCTTCCTCACCACATAGTACTTACAAGAAAGGTATATCCTCAGTAATTTACATTTCGTGTATGTGGCCTGACAGTTGCTTGATGGTGGATGTGGGAAGCTGAGGACAGCTGGCTTCAGCTCTCTGTTCTCATCAGGGGGGCTGCCTGCCTGTTCCTGTGCTTACAGTAGGACCCTACGCCCAGGGGTCAGTTTCCCCTCTTCATCCCCTCCTCCTTCCAACTCTTCCCCCACCTCGTCTTCCCCTCCTCTTTCTATCCCCTTCTCTTCCCTTCATTTTAAAGAATACATTTTCATTCTTCTCTCTTCTGCTGCTTATAGCCTAGATTTTCTTCCTTAAAACATGTTAGTTTTAGGATAATCACTAACTATTTTGTATGAAAAAACGGCAACAAGTCTTCAGTCTATTCAGACGAAATATTTGAAGTTCTTTAAACAAATGCTTAAATACCACATAGGACATTAACGAGGTACCCAGGAGATGACAGGGTGAACATTTGGGTTAGAGAACTACTGAGACTTAGTAGCAGGGGATGCCAGTTAAGTGAGTGAATGAATGAATGAATGAATGTCTTAGCAGTTTAAGTCAACTCACTTTTATAAGTCTTAGCAGTGGTTCAACAAAACCACGGAAACACAGTTGTTTTCTCTGTTCTTCCTAATCCTCACGTGCCCTACTGTGCACAAAAGGCAGATGGCGAGAGTGAGGAAGTTAAGGCAGATCTGCTGAAGGAAAAATTCTACTGGACGCAGTGTCCAGCAGGCCCCTCACAATGCCCACCTTCCCAAGCTGATGTGAGAGCCGGGTGGGACGAAACGACCGGCACCCAGGTAGACCGTGTCGCAGTTCATAGTGCTTTATGCTGTGGAGTGAATGTGTGTTTTGTTTCACCCCATGTTATGTGGTGATCATGCCTCTCAGAGTGACAATTCGTTTATGTTTTTACACACTCTTGCTGGAGCACCCTTACGTCCCAGACGGGCCCCGTCAAGGCCACAATGTCGCCTCCCACCCTTTAACTCATCATGCCACTCTGGTTTGTATTTCCCTGCTTTTCCTCCTCACTGGGCAGCCACCTGCAGAGCTACTTCTGATTCCTCAGCCTTCGGCTGCCTCTCTCAGGTAATCTAAAGCAGCGGTCCCCAACCTTTTTGGCACCAGAGACCATAGCTTCTATGAGAATCTAATGCCTAATGATCTGAGGTAGAGCAGAGGGCAGTGATGCCAGCGCTGGGGAGCGGCTGCAAATAACAGGTGAAGCTTTGCTTACTTGCCTGCCACTCACCTCCTGCTGTGCGGCCACAGACTGGTACTGGTCCGGGCATTGGGGACCCCTGATCCAAAAGTCAAAAGCCACACAGCCCCAAGAAGTAGAAGTCTGTGAGTGGAATCTAAGACATGATGGACGGCAGATATTTGGGTGTTAGAGACTCAATCTAGTTCTACTCAAGTCCTTACATAGGTGGTAGAATTACTTGTGATTTTTAGAAATTCTGTTACTCCATATTTAATTCTTCTACAACATACAGGTCTTGTCTTTATAGAGAAGCTTGGGTTTTGGAGTCTGACAGATGCCCGTTCAGTCCTCTCTCTGGTGCCTGTATGACCCTTAACAGCCGACTGGCCCTCTCCTCGCTTCAGGTGTTTTGTCTGTAAAAAAAGATGCCACCTCCCTGAAGGATTGTGAGGCTTGGAGATTATGTGTCAATGGGTGCTCTGTTAGAAGGTCTCCGTAAGGGGTACTCTTCGTATCATTGCCATGATGATGATTACGTTCACATGCGACATAGTTTAGATTGATAAATAGCTTACAGTGGGTTTGATTAAATCACAAAGAAGTGATAGATGCTGATGTGGAAATGAAAAGTCCAGGGAGTGACTGTTTTCAGCGTTTTTACAGCGTAGCATTTGATTCATGCCAAAGAATAGATGCGGCATACACGTAAGTCACGATGCATGGAAATAGTGGACACGGTGACATTTCCATCTGCTTTGCTCCCATCCTCTGTACCTCTCCCTGCTCCTCCCTCTTGGAGGGCACCCCTTTGCACAACCCGTGTTTTGTACTGAGGATGAGCGTTTGCAAAACATGAGCCAATTGAGTTGCTATAAACGTCCCGAGCCCAGCGGCTAAGTCTGACTGCATTTATTCTTTCATTTATTCACTCTTTTGACAAATACTTCGTGGGGTCCCTCTCATTTCCAGGTTGCCTCCCTCCTCTGTGTATGTCTTCCGCAGACTCCTCACCTGCTGCGTCCTGTCGGTTCCATGACTCGATGTTTTGTTCTTGGTGTTTCTGAAGTTACAATCGACATTGCTTTCTAATTTGTCGCAGTCATTCTTGAGAGAAGTCCAGCCTCCCCCCAGGCCTGTAGACAAGGACTAAAAACCAACTCATCAAGATGGAATTTCCAGTCAGTATTAGGCCCACCACATTTACGATCTTCTAGAGGTAGTTACAGATTTGTGCCTGTGAGAAAGGCTGTGCTAGATGCCTGCACAAATGCTCAGCCCCGATTACATCTTGATAAATGGCTAAATTACCTCTTAATTCAGTACAAGCAAAATACAATGGGAGTAAAAGAGAAGTGTTCAAACACCGCCGCTTCTTCAGGGGAAATTGAGTAAGTGCTCTTTCATGTCTGATTTTTTAAAAGTGGGTTTAATGACACTGTTGTGTGGCTAATGCTGTGGAAACACACACCCTCCCCTGAATGTAGGCACATAATAACGGTATTTAAGCTTGCTCATGAAAAAGGGCCTTCCCTTTCCATTTCATGTCGTGTTTCCCATATGATTACTTGAACAACTCAACATAAAAATATTTTGGCTGCAGGTGTCACATGTGACACACTGGACCCTCTCTCTCCAGTGTGTAGGGACAAAAGCGGATTCTCTAAGACCTGCACTTTTAATGAACCGTCTTATTGTAGACACTCGGAATCTAATAGTGTGCCTTTTGGTGAAGTTGTTGAGAATTTTAATGCATTTTAGTTCTCATTCATCACGGCCTATGTGCTCCTAGCGGGAGGGCCTTTAGAAATAGGATTAACTTCTAGAGGAATGCATTAGCCATGCCACAGAAGTAGGCAATGTGCTAACTAGTCTGATAGATTGCTCCAACCTTCAAATCCTTCTGGCCGCCCCCTCCCCGACTTTTTTTCCTTTATTGACAGCTTCTCATTGAATGGCTAGAAGCATTAGTGTATTTAGGAGTTAGATGTTTTGTATGATCCTAGGCTGATCTCATATTCCCTTTCTGAAATTAATTCGACACTGCTTTACATGTTAATCCGCAAAGGATTGATTTGGAGAAGGTCAGAGCGGTGCAGCCTCAGAAAATGGAAGAAAAGCTCCACTTAGAGCAGCTCATTTCAGTTCCCAGACCTAAGCCTAGCTGCCTTTTCATTGTGGCACTTAGACAGCTGTAGGCGGCTTGGACACCTCGCAGAATACATCAAACAGTGGGGTTTGATGTGGGCTGCAGGATCGTTGCACTAATTAAGTTTAGCTTGGTTAACCAATTGCAGTTTGCAAATTGAACAATTGCACTTTGAAAGCTTCGGACACAATAGAACACAGAATCTTCTTTTTAGGCATAAACATTGCTAATAATGGAGTAATACTTTTCGAAAGAAGCTTATACCAAATCCACACAATTTGGATGTCTCTAATGTAAAGTTCGTTTCACTGGAAACAAAATTCCAGTCTCCTTTATTCAGGGAATTGCATGATGTCAGAGACAAGAAGCCCCCAGTGCAGTGGGTGGGGAGGGGGGCGGAGGAGTGGGGTGGGGGAGAGCACTCCCCCGCAGGCCCTGAATAGGTGAGTTTGAGAATTAAGAGGTTTAAATTCTGCTTATTAAAAAAATTTTAATCTTGAACCATAGTCAAACAAATGTTGGAGAACTGATCACAACTGTGACACTAGGTAGGTAATGGTTTTTGGAAGATGAAAACACTGTAAACCCAGAAAATCAAATTAAGGTGAATGCAGGGTCATTTGGCGAAAAGACAGTTGTGTAAGGAAGGGCAGAGAAACCAATTATGTCCAGACTAAGCAAAAGCACAAAAGATAAGACCGGAGTAATTCCAAACGCGAGTGAAAAGGAAATCATCAGTGTATGTAATCCACCTTTACACTGAAGGATTGCACGTTAGTGGTTTTTTTTTTAATGTTGAAAATAATATAGAATGTGATGCATCCTATTATCAAATGTGTAATTTTTCATTTTAATCTTAATCTTTATCAAATGCTTACTCTGCTCTGGAAAGTTCCTGTGACAGCCACAGTGTATAGCAGCCAAAGTTCCTCTGGATGGTTGCCAGGAAGGAGGAGAGCCTGCTTTAATGCTTGCTAATGGAAGTCTTACTGGGGACTGAGCAGTGGCAGCAGCTGACTTCTTTGATCCTTTTCTTAAGTAATTAGTATCATCGTTAGGCCCTTTTTTAAAAGGCTACTAGTCATGGAAAAGGAAATCTTACCACCTGTCTCTCTCACACTGGTGGGTGTGAAGCAAGAAGCAGGGGGAGGGGGTCGCTTAGGTGACTACTAGTGGCCCGGCCCTCCTGCCTCTGGTGACACTAGTGCAGAACGTCAGAATGCAGTAATGTCTGACCCTCATCTGGGGTCAGCTGAGGTGCCTCACTCTAATGCTAGGTGTCCCTTCCATCAGTATAGTCTCTAGGGAAAGGAGCTTTGGGAGGTATTTCTTGCTGTTCTTGCTTGTGAGTGTGGGAAATGATAAAGCAAGTTGACTCATACCTCTCACCTTTTCTTCTTGGGACACGATCTCTCATGTGTTGGCGAGGTAGCTCTCCATCATCTGGACAAAATAATAATCTGTATCCGAAATTAGTCAGGTAGATAATCAGCTGGCTTCTGGAATATTGAATTCTAATGAGTCAGAAAACAGGCTATTTATAATAAAATTAGTTTACGTGTGTGCTTTTGGGATTTACTGGACTAGGCTTTTGCAAATACCAGCCAGAGCTGTGTATCCCCACTTCCCAAAATAAAGAAATAAAAGATAACTCATTATCTATATCAGCATGTTTTTCTGGCCGCATCACTTCACATATAAAACTGTATGTCCTTGGACCCAGTTAGAGATTCGGCTTTATCACTAGAGAGGCTAAATGGGAGGAGGTAATCTAAGGTTCCATGGTTTCAGGGTAATATCTAGCAATTCAGAACTTCATGCAAAGTAGCAAAATAACAGTAACCACAACAATAGTAATGACTGCATCCTAGCAGAGGAGATTATTGAACTCTTCCTGGATAGTGTGCTGAGCACTCGCCACTTTTTCTTTATTTCATCCCTCACAGGAGCCCAGTGACAGATGCAGTCATATTTACTCCTTCTTACAGATGTGGAAACTGAGGTTTACAAGTGGCTGTGTAACCTGGGGCACAGGTGGTGAGCACTGGAGCCAGGATTTAACACAGCAGTTTGACCATTGCACTTCATTAAAATTTTTTAAAATTAATTAAATTTTTAATTATAATTTTTTGCTTAAAACTCATTTTTTTTTAACTTAAAATGCATTTATTATTATGTATGGTAATGTTTTTTTCCCTCCTAGTCAGCAATTAGAAAGAAATTAGGGAGAGACCAAATCTTTGTATAGAACCTTAACTGCTAGAAAAGCTTCACTAATCGTCGGCCTCCTTCCTTACCAACCACGTATCCTCACCATTGCACGTCTCTCATCTTATCCAGCAGCGCTTCACACAACGCGGTCTTTGCACCAGCAGCCTCAGTGTCATTTGGGACAGGATTAGATGTGGAGGCTTCCAGGCCCCGCTGCCCTACCAAGTCAGAGTCCACATGTTAAATTAACGAGACCCCTGGGTGTTCTGTGTGCACGGTAAGGTTTGAGGAGCACTGCATGGTATTCTTCCAAAGGCCTCATTTTCTCCTTACACCTTCCCTTTCCTTACGTCCACCTCCACTCCCTCTTATGGCTGCCTCTCTCTACTTCCTCGTCTGTCAGAGGAAAAGATGTTCATTTCTCTTTGGCAACATTACGAATGTTCTGCAAAGCTTTGCCAGAGAAAATGCAGGACACCCTGTTAAATTTGAGTTTCAGATAAACAAGAGATAATTTTTAGTATAAGTACATTGCATGCAGTATTTGGGACATACTTATGCTGTTAAATTATTTGTCGTTTATCTGAAATTCACATTTAACTGGGCATTCTGTATTTTTATTTGTAAAATCTGGCTATCTTAGTTGGAAGAAAATGACCCTCTAGGGGAGAAAGTGATGGTATAAAAGGTAAGTAAGTAATTTTCGATGGGAAGCCTGGAGAGTCTTCCATTTACCTTGCTGCCTTTGGCCTGGCTAGTACTTGAGAGGGATGGGACTTGGGGTTTTGAATGGGATACCAGTGGCATCCTCCGCCTGACCCAGGTTGTGAGTGTGGGGTGTGTTTGGGGAGAAGGTGAAGACAGAGGGCATCAAGGGAAAACTATACCTTATTCTCTCTGAGCCTCCAAGGACAATCCAATAAATTAAGCCATACACTGGAAAAACCATACTGACCCAGAACTGGGGGCACATTTTTCCACCAGGTGGCTTTAGGGGAGGGAGCTGGCAGAGTTGAACAGGAAAATTTGTAAGAAAAAATGTTCTCCGTGTGAGTATTTTCATTTCTACAGGGTTTGAGTTTGGGCTTATTATGTCATATTTAACTATTAAGTTTTCTTGTTTGATGAGGAACATGAAGCTCTCGCTAATTTACTTCATTAGGCGAAGGTGTTGCAGGTGTTTCTAAAATAGCTTGTGACCTATTTCTTATTGTTAGCTACTTCCAGATGATGGAGTTTGACTCAAATGCCCCAAAGCAACGAAACTTGGATTTAAGGTTTCAACATTTGCCATGACTCTTTGCTTTTCATGCCACTTAATAAGTTGTACGTACATATTCTAAGGGAAATTATGAGCTGCCTTATTCATTACACATTTTCCCAACTTGTAATTGTGTTGGCGTCAAATGTTGGCAGTATTTTAAAGAAATTGGCATATTACTTGATCATTGTAAATCTCCCAGTGCTTTTAACTGAAAATGGCATTGGAACCGTTTTTCTTAAAAATTTGCTTTCTTACATACATTATTGCTATTTGGGAAGTATGTGGAGTTGGTAGAATTCTTTCAGGACTCATTCGAAAAGCTCAGGTCTTCTTGCTATTGGCATACTGACCTGAAAAGCATAAAAATGAATGTCTTTGGACCTCAAGCATGAATGAGATTGTTACAGGAAATTATGTGGTGGAAGAACTGCAAGTTAGAATATTAAAACGTTGGTTGTTTGGCAGTGTGTTTGCGTATCATGAAGTACATTGTACACAGGAATGCTGACTAAGTTTACAATCTGGTAAAGAGATATTCCTAGTAGCAGAAAAATTATCCATGTAGTTTATGTATTTGCAAACATATATAATATTGCCAGAAAACAGGAATTCAAGACTCTTTGCTCTATCTCATTTTTTTTTTTTTTGAGAGGAAGAAAAGTCAGATGAAAAATTTTTAATTTTTTTCATCTTTTTTGTATCTGATCTCTGGCTTGCTCTTTCATATATAATTTCTTATTTTCCCTTTTAAACTCAATAAACTTGATGAATAGTACTTATTTGTTGAGGGAATAATTTTCTTGATAATTTCAACGAAATCAAAATAATGAGAGTTACATTTGGGGGCTAGTGAAGCCTCACATAACAAGTATTTTAAAACTTAATTTAAAAATTAAAATTCTAAGACATAATTTGCTAGATTTCAGTATTGAGCATTCTTACTCTGCAACTAACAATTGATCAAAAATCAAAGAATAAAGTGTAGCATGAATTATAAAAATGATATGGAACTTAAAAACTTTACCATACTCCGTGTGTTATAAAAATTATAAGTAATACCATAAAGGTAGTGTTTTCCCCTTTCCATGAAATCCATTGGAAATCCGTTACCTCTCAATTTGATCAGACTCTAAGAAACCTAGAAGGAGAAAACATCTAATAGATTTTAGATTCAGAGTTGATTTTGAAAACCTCAGTAGTTTTCTTCTCTTGTCCTTTTTTTTTAAACCTTAGTAGTTTTCACCTTGATTTGGCTACACAAATACCTTGTCCTTTGTAGGAAAATTTTTGTTGTGTTCATGAGGCTGGTTTGTGTCTCCTACAGTTTCTTAAGCAAAATGATCATAATTTCACGTGCTTTCATTCCTGGAACAGTAAAGAATCACAGAATATCAGAGAAAAAAGAATCTTAGCAAGTTCTACCTAATTGTCTTGTTTTACAGGTTAAGCAAAAAGGCTCAGGGAGGTGCAGTCACCTCTCTCTAGTCACTTACCTGGTCAGTGGTCAGTCCACACTCGCTGCAGTGAGTCCCAACTCCTGGTCCCGTGCCCTTTCCACTACCTCCACCGCCCATGCTGCTGGCCGCCTTCAGGAATCATGTTCAGAGCATGTGGGAGCACTAAAAGCAGCATTTTGAAAGTTAAGAGATTATTTCCAAAATATTGATATCACAAGTGGGAAAGGGGTCTCTGTAATTTATTAACTTTCGAATCCATTTCTCTAAGGACTACTACTCAATGAATCTAATTTCATACTTATTTTTGTTAGAGGCAAAACGTGTTGTCTCCCAGGTTCCAGACTGTAAAGCTGATTCTAGTTCTCCTTATAGTCTAGATGATAACGTTCATTATGTCAGTGTTGGGAAGAGTATTCCGGCTCAGTAACAATGCCGAACAGAGTGTATATCGATATGTATGTATACTGCGGTTTGAAGTAAATATGCCCTTCGGTTCCTAAACAGCCTGCTTCAGAGTAAGAGAATGTGCTAGGATTGATCCTTCCATGGGTAGATAGGCTCCATGCCTCCTCTCCTTGAGTCTGGGTGGGCTCTGTGACTGCTTTGACCAGTGGCATATGGTAGAAGTGACACTGATGACACTGTGCCGGGTTCTGGGCCCAGGCCTTACGAAATGGGTGGCGTCCACTTCCTCTCTCGTGGAACACTTGCTCTTGAACCCAGTCATCATGGTGTGAGGAAGCCCACGCAGTTCTATGAAGAAGAACTGAGCCCCTGGTCCAGCTTCAGGCTGAACTCCCATGGCACCCGCTTGCCAGCCACGTGCACGTGCCATCTTGGAAGCAGATCCTCTGCGCCCAGTGGAGCTGCCCCAGCTGACACTACTGCTCAAACCTGCCCAGATTTTAGATTTGCGAGTAAAATAAATGATAGGGTTAGTTAAGCCCTAACTTTTGATGTGGTTTGTCATGGAGCACTAGATAACCAGAACCGAGGCCTGTGTGAGCATCGTGGTTATCTGAAGCCTTCGTGGGGACCCGGGAAAACACTTATTTGTTCACTAAACACTGTGCGACTAATATGTGGGACTGGAACAGCACTGTACCCTGGCAGTGGCTGGAGGCCATCAGTCAGCGTTTCTCTTGAAGGAGGTCTGAGTGGTGGCTCCCCATGGCCAACACAGTGCTCCTTTTTTACTTTTTTTCTGCCCTTTCTAGTTTTGCACTCAACTCCTCATCCTGTTTATTCCACTGATGTGTAATGGTCTGTTTTCTTCTCTCTCTCTCTCTGACTAGACTGTAGTACCCTGAAGCCTGGGGTATCTTCAGTGCTTCGTCCAGCATCTGGCGTATCATAGGCCAGTGTGTACATATCGTGAATATTTGACTTAATAGCATTGAAACCTCTCTTTTATCCAGTGTTCCCAGCCAACCTTATTCTCAGAGGTACTCTATTTTTCCCAATGTCTTAGGTCAACAAATTATCGACCATCAGGGTCAGGTATTACTTACCAGTCAGTCTTTTCTTCTAAGCCACTTTCAGAATGGAGAGGGATAATGATTGGCCTGTCACCTAGGTACCATTACAAGACTGACTACAAAAATCACTTTCATCTAATTTTATCCCTGGTGTAGAGTCATAACCATCCAAAAGAATGGACTAGAATTTTTCTCTAAATTTTTATTATGAAAAAAGTTAAATACACCAAAAAGTTGAAAAACAGTACAGTGAGTACTAGTATATCTAATACCTGGATTCAAGAGCTGTTTATATTTTGCCCTTCCTTCCTTCCTTCCTCCCTCCCTCCCTCCCTCCCTCCCTCCCTCCTTCCTTCCTTCCTTCCTTCCTTCCTGGAACATTTGAAAGTTAAGTTGTAGACATCTTTACACATCACACCCAAAGGCTTGAGCATGCATTTCCTACCGATAAAGATTTTCTTTTACATAAGCACAATGCCAATATTTGTTATATAAAATGGATTCAGTAATATCTAGTTTATATTCACATTTCCTCAGTCGCATAAAAATGTCCTATGTTGCTCTTTATTTTCAACCAGGATCCAATCACGTTTTTGCTGCGCGTTGCACTTGTTTGTTAGGTTTCTTTCATCCCCTTTAAAAAAAAAAAAAGAAGGTCATCAAGTGTTTTCGTAGAGACAGGCCAGTTATCTTAAAGAATATTCCACATTCTGGGTTTGACTGTTTCTTCATGGTGACATTTTTGTCCCTCTAGCCCCCAGATTCCTTGTAAATTGGAAGTTCAGTTCAAAAACTTGATTTGATTCTGGTTAAATATTTCAGACAGGAAAGCTTCTTGTGTAATATCAACTGTTATCTTCATATTGTATCACTTCATATTGTACCATTCTTAGTAAAACCAAGTTTGATCCGTTGGTTAGGTGCCAGTTGCCTGCTTTCTCCATTGGAAAATGTGTCTGTCTTTGTAAGTAATCCGTGGAGTGCTACTTCAGCACCAGGCGATAGTCTGGTCTACATAACCTTTGCAAGGTTTGCAAAGTAGTGAATTTTCTTATCTGTTTTTCCTTTTGCATTTATTAGCTTGTATTATTTTGTAAAGACTCATTTTTAGAACAGGAAGTTGATGTCACAGTGACTCCAAAACCAGCAAATAAGTGATTTACTTCCCTCTACCCGCCTCCCCCCC
>NW_006439713.1:4646418-4650387 GCF_000325575.1 Pteropus alecto
AGCTTTGGACTTTCGAACTATTTTATAATCAATTACAGTCTTTATTCTCTGCTAAATTATCCCAGATTTGGCCAATGAGAGCCTTTCAGGCAGGCTCCCATGTCATTTAGAGCCCTGTGTTCCCTAATTTATCTTTGAGTATGTCCTTATTCTCTGACCCGACAAGATCCCAGGCACACTTCTTGCACTGGGCTCTAGAATTGGACATTTTTACATTTTATGGATTTACAAGGAACTCTGGTTCCTTTCAGTGGAGAATGAATTTTAGAAACCAAGATCTTTCACTTATTCTTCTGAGGGTGATAGACCAAGGGCTTACCAGACCTTTCCCTTTTCCCTGAAAATAACTGCAAGAACTGAGCAAAATGCAAAAAGCAGTTACGTGAAGTTGCTGAAGAGTAAACAGGAGCAGGCAGACTCTGGTGGGAGTACCTGCCAGGAAGGGGCAGGACTGGAGCCACACCGAGGAAGCCCAGGGCCCACTGCTGTCAGTGCAGTGCAGAATCCTGGAAAGCTGGACCAGAGAGGGGGCTTCAGATTCTGTCTGCACACCGCCGGACCTCACTAAAAGCACCTCAGGTCATGACAGAAGATCTGACACTGAAGCTGCTGCCCAAAGGAACAGAGTTCACAGTTCAGTTCAGCCAAGATAATTGCCAGCCAAAACAAAACAAAAAAATACTTATCAAAGAAAAATGACAATCTAGAATCTGGACAAATTTTTTTTTAATTGTCCTTTGTTGAAATTTATTTTTCAGTCATACGTGATATACAATGTTATATTAATTTCATCTGTACAACATGGTGATTAGGCATTTATATATCTTACGAAGTGATCACCCCGGTAAGTCTAGTACTTACCTGGCACCATACATAGTTATTACAGTATTGTTGATTGTGTTCCCTGTGCTGTACTTTATATCCCCGTGACTTTTTTATAACTGGCAATTTGTATTTCTTAATCCCTTCACCTTTCTCACCCTTTCCTCCACTCCCCTCCCATCTGACAGTTATCAATTTGTTCTCATTATCTATGAGTTTGGTTTGTTTGTTTATTTTGTTTTTTAGATACTATATGTAAATGAAGTCATATGATATTTGTCTTTCCATGACTTCACTTAGCAGAATACCCTTGAGGTCCATCCTTGCTGTCACAAATGTCAAGATTTCATCCTTTTTTATGGCTGAGTAATATTCAATTGTATATATGTACCACATCTTCTTTTTTTATTCCATTTATCTATCAGTGGACACTTAGGTTGCTTCTATATCTTGGCTATTGTAAATAATGCTGCAGTGAACATAAGGGTGCATACATCTTTTCGAATTAGTGTTTTGGATTTCTTCACATAAATACCCAGAAGTGGAATTGCTAGGTCATGTGGTAGTTCTGTTTTTTATTTTCTGAGGATTCTCCATACTGTTTTTCATAGTGGCTGCAGCAGTTTACAGCCCCACCACATCCTCACCAACACTTGTTTGTTGATTTATTGATTATAGAATCTGTACAATTTAGCATTCCTTGTGTCTGTCGTACAAAGCTAAAGAACCCAACATTTGAAGAACCAAGAAAATAGAACACTCTCAGGAGAAAGGAAAATCAACAGTCCAACCCCCAGGTGAAGCAGGTATTAGAAGGAGCCAAAGAGGATTTTGCCGTGGTCATTTTAATTATCCTGAATGAAGTAAAACAGTATATACTCACAGTGAAGAAAAAGATGGGCTATCTCAGCAGAGAAATAGAAGTAATTTTTTAAAAATTATAGAACTGAAAATACAATACAAAAAATTCACTAGGCGGACTTGACAGTCAAATGTACATGACAGTAGAGAGAAAATGGGGCAGAAACAATGTCAGAAGCTAAAAATTTTCCAAATTTTATGAAAAACAAGAAATTTACAGACACAAGGTGATTAGGGAACATCAAGCAGAGTAAGTCCAAGGAGCCCCACACTGAGCCTTTCCAGCATTTGAAACCGGAGGTAGAGAGCAAACTCGAAGGTAGCAGGAAACAGTCCGAGGAACCACGGTCCAGTTCGTGGCTCTTTTCAAAAGCCACGGAGGCTGGACAAGAGTGAGACATCTTTAAAGTGCTGAGGGAAAACAGTTTTCAACCAGAATTCCATACCCAGTAAAAATCCTTCAAGAATGAAGGGATTGAAGTAATGAAAAAGTTGTAGAGATGGATGGTAGTTCAACAGTGTGAATATACTTACTGCCACTGCATCGTACCTTTAACAAATTGATAAATGGTCAATTTCGTTAAGTATATTTTATCACAATAAAGAATGGAGGCAAAATAAGGACATTTCAGATAAAAGAAAATTAAGAGAATTCATCACCAGCAGACTTGCACTTCAAGAAATGCTAAAGGAAGTTTTTAAAACTGCATGACTCCAGATAGGAATGCAGATTCTTGGAAAAGAATGAAGAATGTTGGAAATGCTAAATATTTTATCTTTGTGCTTTTTTCTCTCAATTTCTTTATTAACAATATAACTACTTAAAGCAAAATTATAACACTATTTTTGGGGCTTATAACATTTGTAGGTATGGTACATGTAACAACCATAAGAGGAGATGTGGATCTCTAGTGTTGCAGAATTTCTGTATTTCACAGGAAGTGGTACAATATTGACTGTAAATGGACTATGAAAAGTTATGACATATTGTAATCCCTGGTGCAGCCATTTAAAATTACAAAGAAATATGGCTAAAAAGCCAACAGAAGAATTGAAACGGATATTCAAATAATTTTTTTAAAAGGCAGGAAATGAGGAACCGGAGGAACAGAGTTTTGATTTTTTTTTGGACCCATTAAATGAGTCAAAGGAAATAGTTTTTTTTAAAATTTAGGTTATACTAATATGATGGTAGCCATTCAAAATTGAATTTTTTGAAAAATATTTATTAACATGAGAAAAACACTCCCAATGTTGTGTCATGTGAAAAAAGCAGGATACTCAGTCACAGTAATGACAGTTTAAAAAATATATGATACTATATTCACACAGCCATACTCCATAGAAAAAAAGGTGAAATAAACCGAAATGCCTTTTGTTAGGAGACTCAAAGATGACTGAATGTCTTAATCTTATTTTTTTCCGGTTTCCAAATTTTCTACAAAAAGCATGAATTATCACAAAATTTATGTTTTAGCTATTGCTAGTATACAGTAACACTTAGTTTTTCTATATTCTCATTTTGTATACTAGACTAAATTGTTATTCTAATGCTTTTCCCTGAATTCCTTTAGATTTCCTAAGCGTATAGTCATGTGATGAGCATATAACATAACCACTGTGATGAGATCTCTTAATGTCTAACTGCTGCCTTAGTGCGCCAAGAATCCCCAGGAGGGGCAGAGTAATCACAGTAATTGGTGGTCCCAGACAATGGGAATCCTCCCTCCTAGGAACCTCCCTGCCCTCTCATCTGCAGAGCAGCTCACGGTATGGGTTCAGTGTGATGATAAATGTGAAGTCTTGACTCAGTACTTGGCCACCATGTGCTCTCCACAAATGTCAGTGGTTGTTACTGTGGGAGTGTGTTGCGGTACACACTATTCTTCTGGAAGGGCACAGAGCTGACCCCTGGGCAGCAGCTACCACACTCTGCAGGCAGATCATGCTGAAGGAGTCACGGATAGTCAGCCCTCAGGGGCCACTTCTCAGCAGCCATGCTTAAAAACGACATCAGTCCAGCGAGTGTGCTCTATGTGTTCCTTGTAATTAAACCCCACACCTTATATGAAGATGCTCTTACTTACGTGAGAACAGTTGATGGGTGTGCAGAGGACAGTGCTGATGCATAGCCCAGTTATGTAGCCTGGAGAGGCTCCCTATGGAAGAATCAGCTCGACGTTTATTCAGGGCGTAAGGTGAAGAATCTCTCTAGTTGGCAGCCTTTGACACGGACCCAGTGACCTCCGCCATCGGGTGGTCACGCTCCTTTGTAAGCCTCCTCCC
>NW_006439713.1:4650516-4664818 GCF_000325575.1 Pteropus alecto
CACCTCTGAGATTAGGTTTCAAAGACTGTGACTTCTGTCTTGCTTGCCTTTTCTCTCTCTCACCTCCTTCCCCCCGCCCCCCAAACTGACTCACTCTCTCTCTCCTCTCTCTCTCCCTCCCTCTCCCTCTCTCTCCCTCTCTCTCCCTCTCCCTCCGCCCCTCTCTCCTCCTCACTCTCGCTCTCTCTCCCTCCCTTTCTCTTTCCTTAGCCCCCTCCTTGCTGTATGGTTATTGTTGAGGACATCTCACAATCATAATAAGAACCACACAGGATACAACCACGTAGCTATCTATACTCAGAGACCAGAACACAACAACTCATGTCCCCCCAAAAACTCTCTCCCTTCTCTCCCTCTCTCCCCCTCTCTCCTCCCCGCCATCCCTTCTCAATGTGGAGCAACTGAGATCTGCTGGCAGCCATGTGAGTGAGCCTGGAAGTGGACCCCTCTCTCAGTCAAGTCTTGAGATGAACACAGCCCCCCGCTGCCACCTTGATTGCAACCTTGTGGGAGATCCTGAGCCAAAGGCACCCATCTGAGCTGCTCCCAGACTCCTGACCCACAGAAACTATGAGATAATCAATGCTTAGTTATCATCAGCTACTAAATTTTGGATTAATTTGTTAAGTAACAATAGGTAACTAATACATTCTCTTAAACAATTAAGTATCTTTACTGACCGCCCCCCACCCCAATCTTCTCCCACCCACCTTTAGTCCTTGGGGAATTGCTCCAGTTTCTTCATGGTACTCTTATTTTCAAATTTTCATCAAGCATCAGATGCCTTTTTTACCTTTTTCTCTATCTTTTCCTCTTCTCGTCCAGTCACTGCTTTTTTGCTATGTTAGCAGAAAATAACAAACTGTTTCTTTGAAGACCTCTCCTGCTCCTTTCAAAAGTCATAAAAAGATGTGGCTTCATTGTAACCTACAGCCCGGAACAGTGGTTCGCAGCCTGGTTTTTGTCCCTTCGTCACATCTCAAGGAAGATATCACATATAAGAGCCACACTCTGAGTTGGTCACTGTGGGTCACTATAGCGAGACATCCAGTGACCATGCGCAGTTCCCAGTCTCCTAGCTCCAAGTTGCCATCACCGGCTGCTGCGTGTTGATTGAGTTACCGAGATAAAAAGGTGGAAAATTCCCTGACCTAGAGGGCACGAAACTGATTTGTGAGACCCCCGGATTCTAGTCCCATCTCAGCTGCAGCTTTGCCGTGTCTTTCTACCTGATTGCTGTATCTGGAAGGCCTGAAAAATGATAAGCACGATTTCCTTCTTAAGCAGAGCATTAAGGAAAGAATCCTTCTATAAGTGATAGAAAATGAGTGTTTAATATTTTTAAACCTGAGCGAAATTTCCAAGCTGTAATAGAAGCCACCATTGTCCCCAGACCTGTGAAGAGTTAGGGGGGAAAATAGCACATCTCACCTAATGAAAATATCTGCCGATTGAAAATTCATTTCTCATAAATCGCCTCCTTATTTTTTTAGCTCAGACTTAACTAAGTGGACATTTGGTGATGGACTTCTCAGTGCCGTCCCTGTGGCCATCAGCCTGTTCACACCATTCCTGGATGCATTAGTGTCCCCAGTGCAGAGGATTAAGTCACGGTAAAAGCATACTCTGGATTTTAGCCCAAGGTCACGTTGAGCCCCTCTTCCCTTGGCAGTCAGCAGCATTCTGATTACACTTCATTTATCTACTTGGGAGGACTCGGGAGGACCAGCTGGGCCCCTGTCTGCACTCATCAAGAGTTAATTTCTGAGCGAGGTGCTGTGGTCATGAACAAGTGCAGAAGGTACCCCGGTGGTCCTGCCAGACCAGAGGGGCCCTTAATTAGCAGCAGCGTTCAATCAGGCTGCTTAACCCGCCACGGGGCCGAGGTGGTCATGTCCTTCCTGCCACCCTCCTGTAAGCACAGAGCCCATAGCCGGGCTGAGACGTTGTGTGGCTCGGCATGGGGAAGACGGCACAGGCCCCAGCCTGACCCACATCCAGGGGGTTCCTGAACGTTGCTTTTCTTCTTGACAGAGTAGGGAAGGTGAACGGAGACATTTTTTTCCCCCTTAAAATTTGCATCTTTTTGTCTTTGCCAAGCCCATATTTCCCAAGCTGGACGTCATACTGGCTTTCTTTGCTGTTAAAAACAATGCCATGTTGTTCTGTTCCAGGCGTCACTTAGGGGGCTCACTGTGTAGACTGAGACAGCCCGGTGTGGCGGGAAGTCAGGAGAGCTCGCTAGCTCTGAGGCCGTGCTTCATCTCTGAATCGCAGTTGGTTCAGCTGCAAAGTGGAGGTGATTTACCTGGCCTGCGTACCCAGCAGAGCTGTTAGGAAGAGCAGCGGATGTGAACTGTCAAACGTTATACCAATCTGAGATGAAATTATTGAATGCCAGAGTCGGGTCACTGTTAGTTGACTCTTTTGTTATAGCTAAAGCAGGTATTTAATCTTAATGGTCACATAGACAACACCAAAACCTGGTGTTCTTGCTGGGTGTTTGCACTTATTTAGAAATGCTATTTATATTGCAGCATTTAATAAATAGCAAAAAATATAAATACTTCCTCAAGTTCTGGCCACGTAACTAATGCGTGTTGAGGACCATGTGGGCAGAAGGGTTAGTGTGGTAGGCGGATGAAGTGAGAGAGTAGTTTCTTAACTCAGTGTGACATCTCACTTAGTCCTGAGACCCTCCAGCACCTTTTAAACTGAAGGTGGACGGTGTCATATCACTCGTTCTCGGGCCCATGGTGGCTGATTTGGGGACTGTCCACCCTGAGTCCTTGAGCCGCTCAGCAGTTACCCCTGAGCAAGCATGGCTTCTGATGGCATGTGACAAACCCAGCAGCTTCCCTCGCCCAGAACAATAACGATTTACTTACAAGTGGTTCGAAATTATTTCTGTTGATCAGATAGCCAACAAAACGGAAGTGGAGGCAGCTTCCCCATGCCCTTGTCAGTGATGCAGAGTGGCTCGGAGGCGTTTAAATGAGTGGCAGTTATAGCACCTGCTGAGAGCATTACATTGAGCTAGGGGACCGGCCAGGAGGAACTAATGGGCCTTGTGGATGCCGAGAGGCCTTGGCCTTGGGAAGAGTCACATTCAGGCTGGGGAGGTGTTGGTAGAACACATTCATTTACGGTGGAATGCTTAGCATTTTCCAGGTTACTGTAAATTTTAAGCTTCGTTTTTTACCTGGCAGATCGGAGAGTGCAGTGTCTTGGTGTAATGAAGCATTATGTTGGTGTAGCAAAAAGGAAACTGCCCTCCTGACAGGAATTAGGCCTTACTGGGAGCTCAGGGTCTGGTCGGGGTCTCCTGGGAATGGACCTGTGTATTTGTGTATATGTGTGTGCGCACAGGCGTTGTTCCTGACGAGGAAGTCGAGACCAAATTGCCCATTACATTGCCTAATTCCACCTGATGGTTTCCTGAAATGGGTGTTGGATAGCAAATCCATCCCTTTTGCAGGCTTTTTTTTTTTTTTTTTAATCTAGGAAATGTCTTTTTACTGTGGTTTTCTTTTTCTACTTTTGGAAACATGGGAATGATTTGTGTAGAATTATTTTGATGGAGAGAAAAAAAAATCAAAATTGAAGAATAAATCAGCCACCAGATAGTTCTTCCAGCCAAAACCTGTTGGAGCCAAAAGCTCCCGCCACATCTGGAACCTCGCTCGGGGCCTCGTGGGCATAAACTGGAACCTTGGCAATAAACTTCTGGACACAAGGTCGCTCTATGCCAGGGTTTCTGAAATCCAGATTTAATATTGCACATTCCTCCTTGTTTTGAAAGGAGGAAATCATTATTTTAAATGTTAGGTAAATCTGTTTCATCCTGAACATGGAAATGTTGAAGCCAGACAGAGAACATGGAGAGGGAAGCTGTGGACAGGTCATCTGCCTGCTCTAAGACTGTGCTTTGAACCTCGTCCCGTCAAGAAGGCCATCTCGTCAATGGAGGACAGTGTGCTGAGCAGCTGCTTTCCTGGCCAGCTCAGGATACCTTGGACTTTGAGCCCCTAGCAGTGTGTTCTGACTTGTCTTCAAGCTCCAGCCAGCACACTGTCACCATGACAACAGTGTTGGGTGTGGGATTCGCTTTCAGTTAAGGGTATAGTGTTAGGAACTTGACTCTGATTGAGGGTTCTCTCCTCATACCATTAATGTTTAATTTACTCATACTTACCCATGTCTGTACTTAATGTCTTTGACCTCCAAAATAAGAATTAGAGGTCATATTTTGGGATTGTTGCCATATTAATTCCCATTTCATTCTTTAAACACACTCTGAAATGGCTAACGTATGACTGCTTACTAGTAAAATGTGGCTTGCTGCTAAGACTGTTCTATTGATTCCACCCTTCTGAACTGCTTAGGGATGGGACCTTTTTTATGGAATTACATTGCACTGAATTACATTGAGATGAAAAGGTCACCCTGGTTCTGGTGTAAAGCTGTCCTATCACAAGAACTCCATTGTTCTTGAAGTTTAGTACGAGTAGTGACAAGGGCTTGAAATTTGGATCCAGAAGGCAGGGATGTGTGTCTTAACTGTGTCATTCATCCGCTTGGACATTCAGTGACTTTTTCAAGCCTCAGTTTCTTCATCTGTAAAATGATACAATGATAGCAGCTTTCCAAGTTTTTCTAGTGACGAGTAAATAAGATGGAGTTGAAAAGTACCATGTGAACATTTATGACATACAGGGCAGATGTTTCTGTGTGTAGATAATGTTCATGGCAGAGAAAATGGTACACGCTTCCAAACTCTGCTTCATCCCCCCAGCCACATGGCCCTCCTTTCAGCTCGGCCGCTGTCGCGTGGATGGCCAGCGTCGGATGGACGTGACGTGTGCCTCTTCCAGGCCTGGCCCGTAAGATTGTTCTACTCTCCCTTACTCCTTCCACTGTGATCTTGGAGGTCCTGTGGGAAAATGGCTGTGTCCCAAGTGAAAGAGGCCTGTCTCTGAGTCACCACTTGGAGCAGAGCCCTTTGACCAGACTGAACTTGGGCCACTGCCCTTGGGGTTGTTTCAGTTAATAGTAACCTGCCCTGATTAATCACATATTTGGAAGGTATATTATTTGCTATTTTTAGCACATAAAGAAATTGTATTTTTATATAGTTTACATTATATACATCATATATTGTTTAAGGCTGTGTATATCATGTTATGTATAATGTTACTGAAAGTGCAAATGGAAATCAACCAATTTTGAATTCTTATAAATAGGACATAATTGCTCAAATGAAGCAAATTCATATCTTCAGTTAGTAAATTTTTGTACATATCTCAACCAACAAGAGAAGTTAATAGACTCACTGAGAGGTGAGTTCCTGCTAGAAACATTCATAATAATGAAAGATTAACTGCCATTGATTAAGCACTTACCATATGCCAGATGGGCTATGCTAAGAACTTTGCAGACATGATAGGCATGTGCTTAAAATGAGACATTTGTTTTTTCTTTCAAATTTTTTTATACCTGTTAAAATTTAATTATGAGACAAAGCTTGTTTTTCCTTTTCTAGATTGTCACACCCACTTCCCCATTGTTATAGTAGAATGTGGCACAGATTAATTGAGCTAGGATGCTAATTATGTGTGAGAACCGGATTTCTAAAATGTCGTAGGGCAGGCAACTACTAAAATCACTTTCTGGCAGACTGTTGCAGGTTGAAAATTACACGTGTCTCTGTTGTGAACTGGGTGTGTTTGGGCTAGCGTGAATAACAAGAATAATTATTCAGGGGCCCGTGGCTTACTGGTGATCTGCCAGTCTGTTCCTTAATTATATGTCCAGCCCAATACAGTTTCCTGCATGTTTCATCTGTCTGCATTAAGCATCCAAGCATTGATAATACAGTCCCGGCAGCCACCAATGCTTTATGATGAACCGACTTCAGGTTTGTAATTTTATCTCTTCCTGTGTGTAGATAATGTTCATGGCAGTGGCCCAAGTTCAGTCTGGTCAAAGGGCTCTGCTCTCACCCCCAAAATTAAGTGGACAGAGTTCACACCCCAAAATAAACCGTAGCGAACACTGAACTTACTATTCTTGGGGGGTTCCGTAATAGCAGGTCTCGTGTTCTGGAGTGCGTGTTAGGTTGTTTTAGGATGACAAATGATGAAGAAGAAATTTTCAGATACTGTCACACTGGAGGTGAACAAAATGATCTGAAGAGGAGTGTGGTGGCTGGGGAGCGCCACAGCCAGCTCTGGGTTCAGGTCTCAGCCCTATCACTCACCTGGGTCTTGGTTTCTTTATCTGTCAAGTGGGGATGATTCTAGTACTTTTTGCCTCTGTTTCCTCACCGGTAAAATGGAGTTGAGAATGGTACTATCTCATAAGATTAATGACTCATTTCGTGTGAAACGCTGAGAACAGGTGTCCAGGGAGTAAGCACACCCCAGCTCTTGTAACTGTTATTGCCATGACTGCATCTGTTCCATATATGATGTCGGTTTTCACTTACTGGGAAGCTTGATTACAGATTCTCGGTTTTCTCAACTTATTATACAAGTATCTGTTGTTTTCGTGTGTGCCTCTTTGTTCGCCAAGTGTTTATGGAGTACCTGCTGTGTGCTGGACAGCATGACAGGAGTGTATTCCAAGTATGTCCATGTGTGTATTCTCTGCACTCTGCTGTGCTGACTCTGCCATGTCAGCACAGAGTCCAGCCTGTCCTTCAGGCACTCACTGCCATCCCCTTTGATGATGTAGTGATGGGCCAAATTGGCCTCAGAGTCTGTGGGGTCACTTGGGTGCTCAAGATGACCTATCTAAAAACTGTTTGCATGCATTCTCTGCAGCTGATATTAAGCACAGTTAATAAATATGGAAATGATGTATATGAAACTCAGACATCCTTCAGAAGAAAAAAAAATGGCTAGATTTTCCTCATGAGGCTGTTTCTAAATGTTTATATTTTACTGTTATTATTGCCCACAAATAACCCTGTGATTTTGGTTAGTTGAATTACCATTTTTCCAAATTTGAGAACTGAGGCTTTGGAGACTGGAGTGACTTCCTGAGCCTTCAGGCCGAGTCCAGGACTCGATTTGTAGTGTCTGGTTTTTTGCCCCATGGAAATCTGGCAGATCCAAATAATAATAATAATATATGTAATATATGTAATATTATGTAATATTATAATATATGTAATACATGTAATATATGTAATATTATTATTATTTGGATTGTGCATGCGTGTGTGTGTGTGTGTGTGTACACAGATCCAAATTAGAGCTGTATCAGACCCTGTTGGCACTGCTGGGGACAGGAACCTAACTGTTTACAGATCAGAGAGGGCGGGGTGGGCAGGGGGAGGGATTGCAGTCTATTAGCACAAGTCAACCCACTGTGATAATGGGCACATGTATGGGTGTCCCCACCTTGGGGAGTGTCTCCACCTTGGGGAGTGTCCCCTAGTCTCCTGCTTTTAAAATCATCCCTGAACCGATGGCTTCCAAATTTATGTTTCCAGTCTCTCCCGTGATCTTTGGATTCTCCTATTTATTTGCTGATGATATGTAAATAAATTATAATAAGACTTGGATACCTAATTTTTACATTTCCAAGAGACATCTTAACATTACTTTACCTCAGTAATCAAGATAGTGTGTAGTGGTTTAAGGGTAGGGGTTTAGATTGCTGCAACAGAGTAGAGAGTTGAGAAAGACTCACATTTATACAGCCAACTGATTTTTGGTAAAGCATTAAGGTCATTTAATGGAGAAAAAGATAGTTGTTTTAATAAATGGTGCTCAAACAACTTGGTATCTGTATGGAAAAGAAAGTGAATCTCAACCTTTACTTGATACCATGTGGAAATTAACTCAAAATGAATCATAGACCTAAATATGAGATATGAACTATTAAACTTCTGGAAGAAAAAATAGGAAATCTTTGTGACATGGGAATTGGGAAAGGTTTCTTGAACGAGACACAAAAAGCATGAATTGTAAAAGAAAACATGATTAAAATAGACTTAGTTTACAAAAAAATCACACAACTTTTGTGTATTATAAGGCACAGTTAAAACAGAAGGGCAAGCCACAGATTGGTAGAAAATATTTGGAAAACATTCATCTGACCAAGGGCTTGTAGCCAGAATATATAAAGGTCCTTACAACTCAATAGTAAGAAGACAACCCAATATTTTTTAAATGCAGAATATTTGAAAAGGTGGTCAATATCACTAGGCTTCAGGGAAATGGAAGTTAAGCTACAATGAGATACACGTTTATTAGTACAGCCGACAGTGTCATCTGTTGGCAAGGATGCAGAGAAACTGGGACTCTTGTAAATCGTTAGTGGGCATGCAAAATAATACAGCAATTTATGAAAGCATTCTGGTGATATCTTATGAAATAAAATATGCACTTACTATAAAACTCAGCAATGCTATTTGTAGGGATTTGACAAAGATAAATGAAAATATATGTCCACTCAAAGACTTGTTCATAGCAGCTTTGTTTGTAATAGCCCCAAATTAGAAACAACTAAGTATTCATCAGTTGGTAAATGTATAAACAAATGGTTGGAATACTACTCAGCAATGTAAAGGAGCAAAACATTAATGCATGCAGTGACATGGATGGGTCTCAGAAATATCATGTTAACTGGTTCTTGCCTGCCTGGAAGACCTACACAATTGTCACACCCCTCACAGACCTATTTGTGTGGGTGGGTGCGCACACATGCACGTACGCACGCGTGGTGTGGGCCTCCGACATGGCAAGCTCGCACTTCCTACCTCAGATCCTTTGTGCTCGCTCTTCCTCTGCCTGGACCGTTCTTCTCCCAGATAGCTCTCCCCTGCTCTCACTTCCTTCAGGTCTCTGCTCACATGTAGCTTATGAGAGAGGCTTTCCCTTAACCATCCCTTACAAGACACGAAACAACATCTACCACTCTTTTTCTGGCCGTCTTCTCTAATACATATAACATGTTTGTTTAGTATCTGCCTCCTCCTGCCAGAATGTAAGCCTGCTTTGTTTACTGCTGTATTTCTTGGTCCCTAGAAATGTGTTACATAGTTAGTAAGTGCTCAATAAATAATTATTAAGTAAATTATGTGAATGCACAAAATTAGGAACGCAGGCAGCAGGATAGAGTGAGACTTCCGATTTCGTGTGCCTGGTTAAGATACATAGCATTGCATTCTGTGCTGGCAGCTGTCCTTTTGCCTTCTTATTCGGTCCCCAAACAGGCTCTGACTCTGTTTAGCTTTGAGAAGCTGATGAATTGCACATCAGGAATGAGTACAGATGCATTTAATGTATTCAAATGGGAATTCTTCAGCATTTTTACAAAGATACTAAAATTTTTACACAGGAAATTTCTCAAGTGATGCATAGCACACTGATTCTTAGTTAGCCCTCCTCACCCCTTCCCCCTATTTATAAAAACAAAAATATGAGGCAAAACTAGGAGAAAATAATTCTAATAATATTTCTAAAATGTTGGACTTAAACGCTATTAAAACAACTGTGGACATGGAACCAATACTGTTTTCTGACATTATCACTCTATTCTGTTGCTGAAGATCTGTTTGTTTTAATGCCAGGTTGAAGAATTTTAGACATAACACAAAATACTGTCTTTGGACGGCACAGCCATAAATTATGTAGGACAGCATTAAGGAGATTGTGATCCAAAGTCACCTTTCTATAACAGACTTGCTGATTTAAGTTCAGTGATCTTTTCTGTACATGCTGCATTACTTCTTTCCCCTCATTCAATTCTTCTGTCTGGAAGTTACTGCTCATTAGCGTGGACCCAGCACATACCCTCCGGAAAAAGAGTTGGAGGGGAGGTGATGCTTAAAGGGGTTTCCTTCCCTCGTTGTGAGTGGCCTCGGTCCTTGGATGGTGTCTGTGGGGAGACCGAAGGGGTAAGCTGGTGCTTGGGGGTGATTTGCTAGTGTTCCCATCATCTGTGAGTCCTGGCCCCCCACAGCTCTCAAAGGCCCTGCCAGTATAGCTAATACAAATTGCTATATATTTTAAATAGTAAAAAGAAACGTGCTTTTGGGGATCAGTAAATTTGATAAATTCAAGAAATTGATCGTTTCACTAATAGGTCACTTAGAGAAGTGACCTCGGTCCACTGACATTTATCAAATGTCTTTTCTGCATCTGTTGAAATAATCACATGATTTTCCTCACTTCACCGACTCATGCAATGTGTTACATTGCTGTATTTTTCTGTTGAGAAACCATCCTTGCATTTCTAGGATAAACACTACTTGATCAAAATGTATTATACGCATGATATACGATTGAACTCAGCCAGCATTTCATTTAGGGTTTTCACATCTGTGTTTGTAAGTGAAGAGGGCCTATTGTTTTCTTGCTTACGTACGTACTTAGAATTGAGATTATACAAGAATCATGAAACGTCAGGCAGCTTTTCCTCTTTTTCTAATTTGTGGAACATACTGGAATGTTTTCAAAGTTAAAAACTGCAGCCGTTTTGAACCCCAGTTGTGTTTCGTTTACTTAAGCCATCAAAATATTTTTTAAAGCCTTGTCCTTAATTAACCTTTTAAATTAAAAAGATACTTTTTCTAGTTTCACTGTTTTTCTTTTTTCCACTGAGTGACCTAAATTAACTGTCCAGTTAATTTTTAATGAATATTTATTCACTCATTCATTTGACATTCATTTAGATTTATTGGGCATTTGCTCTGCACAGGGCATTATCCCAGGCCCTGGGGGAGAAATGAATGGCAAGAGTCCTTCGCTCATTTCTTCCAGAAGACAAACAGATCTCATTCACCTGACAGCACGTCTCATTCTACAAAGAAAGGGGTTGGACCACTTGGGGCCCTCAGACGTTTATCTCTCATGGAATACTAATTTTGCATATTTGCTGAGCTCTAAAGTAGTCATGGTCCCAAATTTTGTAGTTTCAGTTAGAAATATATGTAATCATTCATTCAGCAAATATTTATAAAGTACCTAGTGTGTGCTAGGCAATGTGTGTGGCATAGAAACAATGAAATCGATTTCAGTAGTTTATGCCAAAGATTGTCAGTATTTCGGAAGATGCGTATTGTCATTATTCCCATTTTGAATATATTAAAAAGCTGTTTGTAGGCACGAGCTTCTCAGAAGGGGACCCTATGTTCCTGTGCCCCCCTGCCCTGCACACGTGCATTGCACACTCGTGAACAAGCACCGTCCATGTCTCTTAGCAGAGGAGGGCGTACTCTTCTTGGAGTTTGCTGCGCAGGTGGACTGACATGGCATGATTACCATGCTTTTTGTTTCCAAAAAAGAAATCAAGGGTGTAGGTTTCTGAATTCTTAACCTGGTACCTTTGCCAGAGAACACTAATCAGGCGGCTTCCCTCTGTGGTCTGACTCATTGCCTGGTCCTGCAGCTCTAAGTTCCATGTCCATGGTGATGATTCCCAAATGTATAGCCTCGCCCAGACAGACCTCTCTCCAGGGAGTAGTTTCCCTTCAACTCCAGCCTCCTGCTTAGATTCGCTGGGCTGTCCGGCAGGCATCTGAGACTGGCCACAGCCAAACCCAGTGCCTGATTCCAGTCTCTGCCTGCTCAGCTCCTGGCTTCCTCCTTTCAGCACATGGCACCTCCTTTTTTGTCTAGTGGTGCAGGCCGGAAATCCTGAACTCTTCCTTGATGCCTCTCTTTCAGGAACCCAATTCATCATCAAACCCTGTTGTTTCCACTTTCAAAGTATCTAGGATGCATCCACTCCTCCGGTTTCTGGCACTCCCAGCTCGGACTGTGCAGCCTGGCCTCTCCCCTGCATCACTGCAGACAGCCTCCTAGCTGGTCCCCCTACGACCCTGCCCCCCAAGCAGTTTTCCATGTAGCAGCCAGATGAATCCTTTTAAATACAAGTCGGATTGTATCATCCCTCCGCTTAGAATGGCTCAGCATTGCTTCTTATTTCATTCAGTATAAAATCCAGAATCCACACCTGCAAAGCCCTCAATCTGCCCCCCCAGCCCACAGTCCTGTCACGGCCCCCACTCCTAGACACACACACAGTGTACTCAGCCCTCGTAGCAACCGATGAATGAGGCAGCGATTGTCCCTATTTAATAGATGAAGAACCTGAGGCCTGGAGATGTTAAGTTGCCAGAGGCTCTCAGGTGGAAGGTGTTGGAGACAGAAATGGCTTGTCCTAGCTGTAGCTTCTGGCTACAGGCAAATTTCTTTGAAGTCTGATTTATCTTTAACATTCTTACAAATTTTGCATTATTTCTACTCCAGAGTTCTGGTGTGTATTTGCTTTAATATAAAACAAAAATAGTATTTGAACTTATCGGTTCACTCACTCAGCCTTTTGCTCAGAGCAAGGTGGATGCACTGGAGACGAGAGAGCCCCTGTCGCCATGTTTCGTGAGCCCTCTGATGGGCGCCAGCCTCCTGTGAGAAGCCGGGGCTCTAGAGAAAAGCAGTGGTACCTAGGGGATGTCCACAAGCGAACAGAACATTAGCCAGGGTAATTATTTGACCTAAAGATCTCAAAAACTTCAACCTTTTATTTGTCTAAATAAAGTTAAGTTTTCTCCTTTTTGTAGAAAGCCAAACAGTCATTTAATCAGAGATAAAAGTATGTTAGGGATTCATATTTCCACAGGCAGAGGGGATTGAGTGCAGAGTTCCTTACTGATGGGGCAGAGGGATTGCTACCCACTTCCTGCCGGGTCCAGAGCTGGTGAGCAGCACCACGTGCCACGTCATGCAGTGATGTGCTACCAATGCAGTAACCACAAAGGACATTTAGCCTGTGACTTTGCAAGGACACACAAGGGAAACGAAACCAAGCGGAGAGGATCACTGTCGTAGTTCAGGTGTAATTGGCGGTCTCGGTCACTCTGAAAGGCTGGGTCGGCAGGGCACAGCCTTCTCTCTCCACACACACCCCCAAATACTCCTTTTCCTGTTTTTGGCCGTAGTTCCAAGAGGCACTGCATTTGTCCCCAGCTCTATGGTCTTGAGATGAGACGTTGGCTGTTGGTTTCATTATTTGCAAGAAGTTATTTGTCATGGATATCAGGTGTGCCTCTTAACAGCTGTGTGACCCTAGACAAGTAACTTTAGTTGCCTTATCTACAAATGGGGTTGTCACAGTCCCCAACTTGGAGCACTGTCCCAGGCATTAAATGGAATCACAAGCAGCAGCTCAGAAGGGATAAAATCAGCAAATGATGATTCTCTTCGTCCTTGGTTTGAATCACACGGAAGTGCCATTTCTGCAGGTCTAAAATGGTGGAAAGTCAGCAGTGACTTCCTATGGTTCCACCCAATGCTTCTGCTCTACACTAGCACAATGAACAGATTGTAAGCAGGTGGCAGCTGTCCCTGGTCACACAGATGCCATAGTGAGCTTGTCCTCTTGCCCTGTGACAGAAGAAAAGGCCGCCTCTCCCGCAGGGATTAGCGCTGAGAATCTGCTGAACAGCCGCCAGGTGATTTAACCGAGGTCCTTTATAGGTTTCACTATTGGCACCTGGTTAATGGGATGGGGATTTAGGGACCCGGTACCGAGCTTGTCTTTTCCTGGTCTGTGCAGCCAAGTCCCAAGCACCTTGATGATAGTAGTCAGTCCTCTGCCTGGGTTTTAAGCCCACGGCGGCCTTGTCTGGCCGGCCCCTGCCAGCTAGAACACTGATTTCACCCCGCTGCTTCTCCTCTGGGGTTCGCACTGTGAAACCCACTCCGCCATCCCGACTGGACCTTTCTTTTTAAGGGGTGCGAGGACTCCTCTTTCTAACCTGTGTTTCCTCTCCTTTTTTCCCTCTTTCCTTTCCCTTTTCCTCTTCCCCATGCAAAGAGCATATTTTGGGGGCCCCCTGCAAGGTTTCTGAAACCGTGGAAACTCAATCCTTGTGGTCTAGCAGACAGGCCCCTATGAAACGGCTGCATTCCATGTGGTCCTGTGGGTCCCCGCTTATGTGCCCCGCACCCCGCACCGCTTATGTGGTTCTTGAGGGCTCCCCTTCCAGGGCGTTCAGCGCTGTTCTCGGTCCCAGCCTGCCCATCGCATGTTCCCCATCACTCTCTGTTTCTCTCACACAATACAAACCCACCTCGAGTAGGTTACATTTAATGGGGTGAGAAAAATCTACATGGTAAGAGAAAAGTCGCAGGTGAGGTCGAGCCGCTTCCTCCCGGGAGGCAAAATGGTTTTCTCCTCTCTGGCTCCCATCCTGAAAGTTCATACAAAAGAGCTCTTTTTGTGTTTGATGTATTGCTTTTAAAAACCAAATCCTTCATGTTTTTTCATTTTTGGTTCATACCTC
>NW_006439713.1:4664984-4697861 GCF_000325575.1 Pteropus alecto
CCCACGCCAGCCGGTTCGTGTGTGTTAAAGGGCTTATCTCTTGTTAACACTGATAACACATAGGGAGCACATTTACAATGTTTTATAACCGAGTGTTTTTTAGGGTTACCCAAGGCACAGTAAGGCGGGTACAGATTTAGTTTTGGTCAAGTGCATACATAGCTAATTTTTCCCTGTGTGAAATCTTTTCTGTTATAATTCATGTTCCAGGAGATCCCCAGTAAGGCATATTTAACCGACTGTAACCACAAGCAAGCTCAAACTGGGGTACACCTTAATTTGTTATTTCGTTTTGTTTTGTTGACAAAGCACATTGTTCAACACCCTAATTCTTTGCTTTAAAAAGAATCAGAAGCCACACCAGTGCCAAATCAAAACAGATAAGCAATGGCGGTGAACAGAATGGCTTAAGAAAATTCTACCAATGTCGTAATGTTTTTAAATGGTAAGAACACCAAAATCTGCTTTTCGGAAACTCAAGTGCTCTGCAGGTTGATTCAAATGACACCCTGCCAGAACGGCCGCATAGCATCATCTGACCCACCTTCCAGTCCCCCTTGCTGTCTGCGTCTTGACAGACCAGTTTGGAGCCTTCTTTCTGCCTTCTGGGTCTTTCTCTGGATGACCAGAAACATAAGACTTAAAGGCAGCCAGATACAGACTATGTCTTTGTGATTATTTTTGTGTCTGCTCTGCATATAGGAGCCAAGATAACATCTTAGAAGCCTACTTTATAATCCTTCACAGTTCATTGAACACTCTTCACTCACTGAATTAGCCAAATACCAATCACACACATAACATGGTTTTTAAAAATGACACTACTCAGGCAAGGGTATAAGGAAACAGATACTCTTCTTAAACCTTGTTTAAACCTCGGTGGGAGTATAAATTGGAACAACCTTTTAAAAAGCAATTTGGTGTAGTACGCAAGGAATCATAAGAAGTTTATATCTTTTGGCCAGTAATCCTACTTCTAGTAATCTAACCTTAAGAAATAATCAAATATATGGGAAAAGCAATACTTATGAAGATTTGTAATTTAAATACATTATATAGTCATTCGAAAGAATATTATCCATCAGCAGAAAGACTAACAATATAAGTAATGCTCCGATCAATGAAAAAGCAGGTTAAAATAAGTTAATAGTTCATAGATTAAAATCTCAAGACATGTATCTGAAAAAGAACTAGAAAAAATGGAAAAGTGATAACAGTTGTGTTAGGATGAATGATTACATCTTTCATTTCTATTTTCCAAACTCTCTGTAGTACGATTACTTTCCTAAATTAAATACCCTACGTACTTCTGACCATGGTAAAGGAAATGTTTCTTTGGCCTTCACTAATTTATGATTATGTGGCCAGAGGTTAAATCGGAATTTCCTTTGTTTATGGGCAATAACAAAATTATAGAGGAAGTGTTTAAATTACTTGAGTAGTTCAAGCCTGAAGTCATACTTTTTAGCACAATTTTAATTAATTGAATGCATTTGAAGGAAGTAGAACCACATTAAATAATTTTTTTTCACCATGTCAGACTAGAGTTGTCTGACTGTGATTCCATTCTCTTTGTGACATTAGTTGGATGAGATGGTGTGTCGTGTTTGTGAGGCTGTAGGTGATCATTTCATTGCCCTTTTGTAATAGGATAGTGAACGTACTCATCTGCTAACCAGAGGGACTCTGTCATACCAACTGGAACTTTCTTAATCAAAGAATGTGTTCCTGATCTTTCCAAAAAAAAAAAAGAAAAAGTGCCCAAACAAACAAAATTCAACTACTGGCAGTTAAAGAACTCCAGCATATATATAACTGCACCCCAGTCTGTAGAAAACGGGATGACTGCACTTGGGGCTCCCTTGTTATTCATCTTTACCAAAGAAGTTATTCATCCTCACTAAAAATTCCTTTGAGTTTTTGTAACTTCAAGATCCTTTTAATAACACACTTATTTTCTGTAATAATCTCCAACCGTAATTCAGTGCAAAGCCTCTCGCAGACCCCGCCCACGAGCCCTCCCCTCTCCTTCATTACAGACCTGGTCTGAGGCAGGAACTTTCATCTTCCTCCTTGCATTTTAATGCTTATCGTAAAAAACGTTATGAGAAGTTCCAGGCAGTTTCATTTTGTGAAAGCACACCGGGCAATCTCGATTTCATTAGAATGTTAAGCTCCGTTTACTATTCTTGGCTTTATGAGGGTCATTCACTGGGACAGCGTTTAGCAGTAGGTCTAGAGGTATGTCAGCCCCCATGTTCTGCTGGAGATCCCACTCAGGTCTCCTCTGTTTACAAAGGGTGGCTCCACCATGCAGGTTTCGCCCTGGGGAGGTTGTGCTCTGCCCAGCTGCGCTGGGAACCCAGCACACTACCTGCGGGAGTGAGCTTTGCCCCTCAGTTTTACCAGTTATGTGTGTGTTTCTTGGAGTTCTGCAGGGTGCTTCTCCAAGCTTTACCTGGGTGCACAGAGGATGTGCGCACAGTCCTACTTCAGGGAGACAAAGTGCCATCTCCAGGAAGTGCCACAGTTTTTTATTTTGTGGGGACTCGTCCCTGAACAGTTTATACTAGAGGATCGAGGGAGTTGAGTGAATCTAGGAAGATGGAAATGGACGAAACCTGTGATCAAACTTGAGCCAACCAGAGGGATGACAAGCAAGGGAAATGAGCACGAAGTAGTGACACTTCCACGAGGAGCCCTGGCCACCCTCTGGCAGATGGGCCGAGGCAGAAGCAGCTTCTGGCCTGGTCATCAGCACAGGAGAACTGGGCGCTTATGAGCCAGGAGATGGTACCAACCACCAGTATTAACATAGCACTTGACAGTTTTATCAGGGATTTTCATAGGTCTTTTTATCTTCCTTGCAGTCATGGGAGGCAGGACTGGGAGATGAGGTGATTCCTCTTTTTCCAGAATATCCTGTGCTAAAGGACCTCGAACAAGGGTGAAGGGCGCCCTGTTGTAAACAGCCTAATCCAGAAGGGAGCTGCCTCCTTGCCTAGAAGGGGCACCGCCATGGAGTCTTTCATCTCGTCCCTCATGTCAGTGTGACAACGGAGAGGAATGAGGGCAGACCTGATATTAACTAAGTGCCCACATGTGCCAGGTACTCTGCTCAAGGTGTCCACGCAGAGCGACACTTTTATTCCTCAGGCCAAGTAAGGCTAAGGGGTGGGGCCCATAGGGCCCAGTTTTATCTATGAGAAGACTGGCATTCGGCATAGGCAGGTAGCACCCCCAGGAGCCCCCAGGAAAGCAACTGCACTGCCTTTTCCGTGACACCTGGCTATGGCCGAGGATGCCTGGGCCAGCAGCCCCTCACTCTGGATGGAGCAGGTGCCTCCTCACTGCTGGAGGGCCCAGCGCTCCCCAGGACATAGGCGCTGAAGTGCCGATTTCTCGGTAAGACCTAAGTGGTGCCTTATCCCATCAGAGCCCCGTGCGGGATGCTCTTGGAAGAGCATCCAAAACTGATTTACACTAGACTTGGAGTGGAAGTGACAGTATCCTGGGCAAACTAACATATACACACACACACACGGCCGTGTGAAAAATATGAGCAATCTATATTCCCGGATTTGTTCGTACTTCTTGGTCCTGGTAAGTTTCAGCTCTGAAATATGGCTGAATGCACCCTCCCACTCCCCCATAAAGTGAGTCGTCTCCCCCTGAACTCTGACCCATCTTATTGTCCCTAGGCCTAAAGTAGCCCCCTTGGTCTTATACTGCTGATCATCCTTCCTGTTGATGTCTTTCTTCCTGGTTTGATTAAATGTTCGGTGAGAATTTGACTTTTCCTAAAGATTGCATGCTCCCGTATATCTAACATGGCGTTTTAATTAATAGGAATCCAGTATATAAATATTTATTATTAAAAACTACCTCCACTCCGTGACTTCCTCTGTCATTGATTCAGATGGTTCAGGATGCCTTTTTCAGAAAAATTTAAATAAACGAAACAAAGAAAATGCATGGACAAGATTTATGTATTTGGTTGGGGGAGGGGGAAATTAAACTTCTCATAATAGTTTTTAAATTAAATTTTGTACTCGTCCAAATCCTTTCCTTCTCCACCCCTTCCTCTGATATTCCCTCACTCATTAAAACATAGGATTTTGATGGTATTCGCAGGGAAGCTGATTTACTGGAATAAAGAAGTTCTTTAAGTTTTAAATTTTGGAACGTTCCCAGTGTGTCTGAACCCGGGTTTCAGATTTTACTGGCATTTTGTTGGCAAAGCAGTCTTTGGAGCCCGTCCTTATTTGAGCTTGTTTCCTGACACCTTTGGCGGTATGGTACTATGTTTTTTAGATTTGGAAAAAAAAAAAGTTTAAATAGAAAAGCATATATAAACATATACAGAAGATTGATTATAAAATGTCAAGCAAAATAAAAAGGCAATAAAAACTCAAAAATTAACAAATAGGAAGCACTTTCTTTTTAAAGGAGCAGGAAAAGGCAGGATGAAGACAGAGGTCCCAGGAGAGGAATGTTTCAGAAGATCTCAGGACAAACTGAGTTCTCATCTGTGTTCATTCCTCTCTTCACATGCTAGTGTCTTGTTGAAACGGGCAAGGATGCCGCACTTCCCGCTGCTCTGGGTGTGTGGTCGGTCCCTGCAGCTCCCAGGGCCACAGGCAGCATCTGCCTGAGATGAAGGGAAAGCTTACGGAGGTGACGGTGGGGTGACAGGACCAGCTCCACAAGGGAGGACATATTATTTCCCAGAGCTCCTTGGAGAGTCAGTGAGAGAAGAGGTCGAGGCCCAGTGTTGGGAGACCCGCTAGGTCCTAAAGCGAGCATCCCACTTAATGAGGACACACTAAGAGTGTTTCCACAAAGACCAGGAAACAAGGCCATGATGTGTGCTATCCACTTCTGCTTAACATCGTCTTAGATTTATCGCCGTATCAAACAGACAAGAAAAGTCAGAGGCGTACAGGTGGAAAAAGATATAAAGCTGTTTCTATTCGCAGTCGATACGATAGCATGCCTGGGAAACCTTAGAGAATCAACGATAAAACTACTCGAAACAACACAAGAATTCAGTAAGGAAGCAAGATGCAAAATATCCTGCTAGCATGGAGCCTGACCAGAGTGGGGTAGAAAATGGAGTTGGGGAGGGGTGATTGGAAAATAACTATCAACGAAAATCTGTTGTAGAATTGGATTCTGAACCAGGTTTAGTTCTTGGGGGCCATAAACCCAGCATATCATGGAGCAGAGCCCTGCATTAAAGAAAGAGGCCCCTTGTCCCACTGAGTGAAGAGTTAAGCTGGTGCTAAGCCTTGTGGTCCAACAAGCTCTGGCATGCCTCCTGGCCTCTGGCAGGGCCGGGTGCGGCGGAGGCTCTGGAGCAGGTCTGAGCGGGAGAGGGAAGGAGGAAGGGTGACATCCTGGGCAGCAAGGCGGTGACAGCAGCAGTGGCCTTGAGGCCAGATGGCAGGGGCAGGTACCTCTTCCTCATCATTACCCTGAAGCGATGACGGTATTGGGGTGGAGGAAAGAGAGAGCTGCATTACCTTCATGTTGCTTTGTCTGCCCAGGTGTGTCAGCAGCCCCTTGGCTCCGTAGGCCAAGAAACTGCTGATTATAGTATCTCATGTAAACTTGCGGAGGAAAGATTGGCATATTTGAAACAAGAATGTGTATAGAGCAAGGAAGACGCCTACTCAGACACAAAAGGCAAGACTAATGAACTTTGGCACAAGAGTGGTGATGTCTGATTTTTAAAAACTTAAGATGACTATTTTAATTCTTAAAAAATGCAAGAAATTCATTTTGATTTTCCCCTTTGAGTCTACAAGTGCATAACTTTCTGGAAATGTATAAACACCCCAGTACCGTCCAACTTACATATGCACTTTAAGAGGCTGGTGACATGTCTACCTTCAAATTTTGTTTTGATAAAAGAAGAGATTCTTTCACAGTGACTCAGGGAGTGGGCCTCTGAGCCAGGCAACCCTGGTTAACTATTCTGGGACCTCGCTAGGCTTATTAAGCCATGTCTCGTCCACTTCCTCATCAGTAAAATGAGACCACTTGGCAACAGCCATCACGACAGTCGCTGGAGTGCCTACGTGAGAAAATTGCTGATAGCGAGAGCCTAGCACATGGCCAGGTGCTCAGTAATTAGAACCATTGCTATACGCAATCTAGAACCTTATGGTACCTTCTGAGGACCTGAAGATCCCATTCTTTACCTGTAGTTGAAAATAACATGACTCATCCATGAATTAGTTCATAAGGCCTTGGAGAAATCTTAAAGCGAGTGGGCAGATGGTGCCGTGTTGGCTGGTGTACTTAGTTTTGGAAGCCTGTCATTGTCGTAATGAGGTAGTGGTTAAGGGTGGTGTGTGGGTGTTTGAGAGAGAGACCCCCAACCCTTAACATGCTTTTTGGAGCTAAAAACTACTCAGGCCTGACATCTGGTGACCGTGAATGAAGTCACTCTAGGGGAACAGAACGCTAACAGGTGACTCGAGCATTACCAAGTCACGATCTCGTACATGGTGGCACTCTCGGGTCTATACTTTCTGTCCCGTTGCCAGTCGCTTGTTCCTTTCTTTTTTTTTTCTCTCAACTACCAATCACTACCTTAGCTCTAGAAAATAAAATCTCTTCATATGTGGGATTGTTTCCGTGTTATCCTAGGGGACATAAAAAGAATACAGTACTTCATTTTCAGCAGTTGTGGTGGCCAGAGAAGAATTATTGACTCTTCGATGTTGTAGGGATTTTTTCAAGAAATATAGTTTTGTAAAACATCATTGAGAAACAGCTTCTGTTGCAATGGTTTCAGAACGTCACCCTTTGAACCAGCTCTGGACATGGGGATTCAGTGGGGCTAAGATGGGCCTTAGCATCTCTTTGTTTTGTTTGTTTTTTTAAAACTCAGCACTTGGTTCTGATGTGCAGCATTGTTAGAGGTCATGGCCCGAGAGGCAGCTTTCATTCTGTGATCTTGATTCTGTGGTCAAGACTCTACATTTGTTGAGCTTGGTAGTTCCTAGCCATGACTGAGTCATTGTTAAAATTGAGTGAAAAGTACAGTGCAAAACATCTAAATATGTTCTATTTTCTGAAGTTTTAATGGAGATGATTAAGGAAAGTATTGGAATAGTTCTTCTGTAGCTCCTGTCTTGTTTGTAAACATGAAGAATGTTTTCTTTGTGGAATGTCAAAAGACCTAGTCATTCCGGCCAACACTACCAGATGTGTCCAGACCTTCTTGAGAAGGTCTAACATGCATCCTGCCTGATGTCTGCCTGGGGTAAAGATGAAGCCTCGGTTCACGTTCTTAGACATAAATTCCCGACCCCAGTCCACGTGAGTGAGACTCACTGCTTTGTTTCCCACGAGTTGCAGATGACTCGCACAGCTCTAGGTGCAAAGAGATTCCATGCAGACCAGGAGTACTAAAGCCATGTATAGAAGAAATCAGAAACATTTACCTTAGAATTGTCCTACAGGCTCACTGGCTGAAACTTCTTTTTAGTTTTGTTGGCAGGCAGCATTTCAGTAGAAAGAGCATAGGCTCATCGAAAATGAAACAAAAAATTCAAATTCTTTTTAATGAAGTAAATGATATTGATATTTAAATCTATTAAAGACAATACAAAAAATTACAGACCAATACATAACTTCCGAGCATCGATGCAGACATAATAAATATTACCAAAGAGAATCCAACCCACGTTAAGAAAGTAATACACTGTAATCAAATATTTTTGCTAGGAATGCAAGGTTGGTTCAATATTAGAAAAATAAATTAATATGTTTATAGACAAATTAATTCATTAACATATTAATAGATCGAAGGAGAAACAGCAGATGCTTATCTCCATAGATGCTGAAAAGCATTTTTTAAAACTCAGCATCCTATCTTAATACATTCCAAAAATAGGAATGAATGGATTTTTAAAATATGATTGTGTGTGCGTGCACGTGCGTGCGCATACGCACACTTGAGTCCTAAAGATAGAATTTGATGTAGTGGGAGAACCTCTAACAAGTAAGGGCTCCACTGAGATCAGAAGTAAGGCGAGGCCACCCCCTGTCTCCACTTCTGCCTAGCGCTGTACTGAAGCGGTTCGCCAGTCCAAACAGACAAGAGAAGTCAGTTAGAGACATACCTGAGAAGGAAGAAAAGCTGTACAGATGATGTGGTAGTACACCTGTGAAGCCTTAGAAAACCACTGGTTCTCTAACTCAAGCAATAAAAGAATCAGTAAGGGAGCAGAACCTAAAATTAACATCCAGAAATCAATAGTCTTTGTCTATGTAAACAATAACCAGTAAAAGATATTATGGTATGATTTATAAGAGCAACAACTAAGATAAAATTTCGAAGAATTGAACAAAAAAAAAGTTAAAAATTTACATGAAATAATGTGAAAACATGTCTGAAGAAAACAAAGTAAACTTGAACAAATGTAAGACACTCCTTGTTCATAGATAGGACAACTTGATATCACAAAGATGTCAGTTCTTCCTAAGTTAATTTATAAATTTAATGTGTTTGTACTAAAAATACCAGGTGGTGTTTTTGTTTGTTTGTTTTTTAACCATTAAGATAGATAAGTTAATTTGGAAAATAACTATGTAAGAACAGCCAGGAAAACAGTGAAAAAGTAAAGCCATGGAGTGGTACTAGTCTTGCTAGATATTAAAACACCATGAATCTCTATAATTAAAATGAATCTCTGTAATTAAAATGCCGTGATATTGGCACGTTAATAAATAGACCAGCAGAAAGGAATGGAAAATCCAGAAATAGACCCAAGTACATATAGAAATTTAGTGTATAATAAAGGTGGCATCTCAAATTCCTAGGCCAAAGATAGACTTTTTAACACATTGTCCTGGGACAATTTGATAGACATTTGGGGAAAAAAAGATATAATCAGATCCTTACCTTTCACCATACATAAAAATTAACACCAACTATATCGGGGATCTGAATTTTAAAAGTGAAATTCTTTACTAGAAACATAAATAAATTCCTTATAACGTGCAGGTAGAGAAAAGCTCTGATAACACAAAAACAGAAGGCAGTAAAAGAAAAGATTTATGCATTCGACTACACAAAAATGAAAAATAGAAAAGATATCGCATGGTAAAAAAAACAAACACCATAAACAATCAAAAGACAACAAACTGGAAGAAAATTATTGGCAAGATAACACAGATAAAGCACTAATATTCCCTAATATATAAGAAGCCCTTAAAAATAGGCCAAAGACATGAGCAGGTAATTCACACTATATGGCCCTTAAACATTTGTAAACCTAACATAAACAGAAATGCAAATTACAACTACACTGAAATAACCAGCTCTCACGTATCAGATTGGCAAAAACTAAAAATGTGTGACATCATGCTCCGTTGACGAGGCTGTGCGTGAACAGGTACCCATACATGGCTGGCTCATTGGTAATGGAGGGCAGTCTGGCAGTATCTAGCAAATCTACATATGCATTTTCCTTCTGACCCAGCATTTCACTTCTAGGAATTTACCCTAAAGATACACCTCCAACAGTACAAAAATGTACGTGACTAAGGAATTCATTATACTGTCATTTTGGATACCAGCTAAATGTCCGTACATAGGAAAGTGGTTGGATAAGTTGTACTTCCTTCACACAGTGAGGTGCTACTCAGCTGTACAAAAGAATGAAGAAGAGCTCTATGAAAAAAAAATAAAATAAATAAGCAAAGGAGTATCTACAAAATGGTAACTTTCTGTAAGGAAGAAAGGGAAATAAGAAAATATGCACGTTCACCTGTGCAGGAAGAAACACAAAGAATAAGCCAGAAACTAGTAAGATTAATTGAATTGTTACTTGCAGAGAGAAGTAAGGAAGGGGAGGTTAGGCAGAGGGGGTGGGTGGTGGAGCATGACACTTCTGAATATGCTTTTCTGTACAGTTCTGACTCTTGGATCCAAGTTGAAAATAAAAAAGAAACGAGGATTGGAGGGCGGACCCTGTAATGGAATACAGAAGTATAATTAAGCCTAACCTTATTTTGATGAATAACATAACCACACTAAAGTGAGAGAAAAAGGAACAAGCCCAAGGAACTTTTAAACACAATATTTACTATATACCCTCAGGCCAAAGACAGAAAAGAACTGTAGATAAATCTTGAACCCTAGTCAGTAAGTTTGTTTTTCACAGTAGCATGGGTCAGCAATTCTGAAACCACTTTCTGTATATTATAGTATTGAGCAAATAAGTAAATACATTTGAGATAATGAGAGCCAGATTCCTCATTATTGGAGAAGGAAGTTACAAATACAGAAAGTGGGAGACTAGAATGAACCTTGTGGTATTAGATTGGAATTGGAGTTTTCAATGAACTCGTGGTTTTCAAGGTAGATGGATAGATGTATGGAATCGGGGGGGAGGGGAGAGAGGAAGGAAGGAAGAGAAACACACACTTTCTAGCCCTTTCCTAGCACCCAGATTTGTTTTATAAATACTATTCTTCACTAAAAGGAATCAGAGCTCTTTGGAGAAATGGCTGATAACAGAGCTGGCGCTGGAAAAGTTCAAAAGGAGCCTGGAACCTGTTCTTATGCCAGAAAGTAAGATGCTGAAAGTGACAGGGACAGCTCAATAGGACACAGCGACCAGCTTGAGGGAGCTTGTACTTGCTGAACCTGGGGCAGTTTGAGCTTCAAAATAAATAATGATAGGAAAGTATATAATCTATCGAATACGTCTGCAAGTCTATTCTGATATAAATAATAAATAGAAAAATAAGTGAGGGAGAAGAAAAAGTTCTTCCTTGGAGTAGCAATCCAGCAAGGACATATGAAAGAAATGGTGGAATCAGAAAGTCACTGTTTGGCAATCATCAAACAAATAATTGATTCAAGCAAGGCTCACCCACAGATGCTAAACTAGTAGATTCAATTTTATGAGGCACATGATATTTATCACTCCACGAGTACTAATTAATTACAGTGGAAAAACAGTAGCTTCACAGGGAAGAAGCCTGGCACACACCACCTTAACCAGTGTGGATCAGAGTTAACTCAGCAGTCCCGGGACAAGGCAGCAGCACGTGCCTCCTGGTACCGCACACTGAGGAGGCCACAACTTCACTAATGTGCGTTCCTGCCAAAAATGCTAGCCCGAGTCTCATCCTGAGCCTTCGGATTTTCTAAATTGAGGGACATTTTATAAAATAATGGTAATGTCTCACACTCTTCAAAAAAATGTCTCGATCATGAAAGAGACTAAAGACTTGAACCAGGTGAAAGGAGACATGACAACTAAGTGCAACCAGCGACCCTGGATTAGACCCTGACCCAGAGAGAAGACTGCGATTTGCTGTCAAGGGCATGTTGTTAGGACAGTGGGTGAAATTTGAATGCATGGCAAAGTATGGTCCTTGGGCCCAATCTGGCATGCTGCCAGTTTTCGTACCACTTAATATAATAGCCAGAGTGATTTTCACATTTTTAAATGGTTGGAAAAAAGTTTTAAAAGAATAAAATTTCTATGGCAATCTGTAAAAGGCAAAACTGTGGAGACGCTGAGAAGATCAGTGGTTGCCTGGGGTTGGGGCGCGGAGAGGAGGGTCGAATGGGTAGAACACAGGGTATTTTTAGGGCAGCGAACTATCCTATGTGGTAAACTGTCATGGGAGATGCAGGGGATTATACATTCGTCAGAACTCATAAAACTACAGTGAGCGAACCCTAATATTAAACTGCGGACTTTAGCTAATAATAATATATCAATATTGGTTTGTCAGTTATAACAAATGTATCTTACTAACATGGGATGTTAATAATAGGGAAACACAGGGGCTTTGGTGGGTATATGGGAAGGGAACTCTGTACATTCTGCTTGGTTTTTCTATAAACCTAAAGCCACTCAAAAAATAATGTCTAGTAATTTAAAAATTACTTTATTGTGACACATAAATATTAGATGAAATGGAAATTTTTGTGTCTCTAAAGTTTCGTTGAAACACAACCACACTTTCTCATTTACATATTACCTATGGCTACTTTGGGGCTGGGACTGCAGGGCCGAAGAGTTGCAACAGAGACCATATGGCTCACAGACTAAACTAGGACGCTGGTGACCTTGTGCACATGGCCTCCCCGTCCCAGAGGCAGTCTGTGCAGGGACCATAACCGGGACTCAGCCTGCCGCCTTCCCACAGGCCTCGTGCTCCACCAGCGCTCCATCCAGTGCAGGAGACAGGCACGGCTGTGCACGTGTTGTGTGAGTTACAGGAGAGTTTGTACGGGGAACCTGTTAAAGCTCAGACAGTTGGTGGCCTTTGCATTGCGAATCTGTGATCTCGCAGATAGGAGAAGGTTTTTCACCAACTATTAAGCTGGCAGATGCATACTTAATTTAACCTACTGAAGGAAAAGTTGGGTTTAAATAAATCCTTTTGTTAATAGCACATTCCTTGGTTATAAAATGAATATTTCGAGTATAGAAATATTGGAAAACTCAGAAAAGTATAAAGAAAATAAAAACTACTTGAAATTTTACCACCCAGAGATTACATGGAACAACATAAAAAAAAATGCTAAAATTATATCATTTTGCCTCCACCTTCTGGAGATAACCAGTGTTTATATGTGTCCTGTATTCTTCTAAAAATACACATAGGAATACACGGCCTGCATAAATGGGATCCATGATGCTGTTTTTAAGCCTTCCTTTTTAATTATCAGCGTAATAAGAATGTCCATTCTATATATCAACAACATCATTTAAATACCTCCAAATAAGGAATTTTTCCAATTGTTAGAAACATTTTGTAAGATACATCTTTGTGTATTTTTTAAATGTGGAAAAAGTCTAAAGGAATATATGCTTTTAATAAGAAGGACACATATTAGCAGTAATTATCTCCAGAAGGGGAACGCAGAATTATATGATAATTTCACTTTCTTCTTTATGTTATTCTATGCAATCTCTGGGTGACAAATTTTTAAGAGAGACTTATACGGATGGCTTATTTTCTGCTTTGTACTTTTTCAAATAATTATGCTTCTCAGAATAACCACAGCTAATATTTTGTTAATATGTCCCAAGAAATTTTAAAAGTATATCTTAAAACATCATTGGAATCAGACTGTGTGTAGGATTTACATCCTGACTGACTCCCCGGATGGTGTCCTGTGGGCATTTGCCCATTTCCCTGATGGCCGTTTTGTGTGGGGCTGCGGTGATTGTTTTTCATTCCTTTATCATGGCTTGTTGGTACTGTTCTGATTTTCACAATGTAATGCTATGAGGAATAGCCGTGCCCTGGAATTATTTCGATTCTCTGAGTGCCTCTTAGACTTTAATCCTGGAAGTACAGTACTGAGTCAGAAGGCATAAAAATTTAAAGGTTCTCGTTGTATACGAAAAGACTAGTTATAAGAAATTTTGCTCATTGATTACTTTCAAAAAAGCTCTGATTCATTAGTTATAATGAAACAGTGCTACAGATAACTTGTTATTGACTCTTTTATTTTTAAAGCAGATGTGTTAGTCCTATTCTTAGAAATAGTTATGAATAATTACAAATATTGTATGTGAACATAAAAACCATGCTTCTGTCTCATTTTTCAAAATAATTTTAAAGCTAACCATCTTAAAGAAAAGTTTAAAAATAAAGAGATTTTGTCAAATATTACTCCCTCTTCTACGAATTTTACATAGTTGGAATAAAAATTTATGTAGTTTTTACATTACAAGCGTTTCTTTCTTCTGTGTTGCTACATAGTCTTCGTGACTATCATTTTCACCTACTCCAAATTATTCCATTGACTTCATGTACCATAATTAACCATTCTACTGAACGCTTAGGTCATGTCCAGTTGTTTTACTTTCATAGCACTGTGGTGAATGTGGACTACCTCCTTTGGTTCGAATCCCCAAAGTGGATTGACTGGGTCTGAATCTAAATTTTTGTTCCTTCAGAATTTTCATTAATTCATATTGGGCTGTCTTCTAGATTAGTCTTAATTATTGAAGTTTTATTCCAACGACCACATGAAATTCATGACATTCGAATTGGCAGAGCACCCAGTATGTGCTGCGATGTCCTTAGGAACCTAAGTGACCAGGACGCTGTCTGTTTGCGAAGGGTCCCCTCTGGGGCCCGGATGCTTCAGACAAAAAGAGACTGCTTTTTTTGCATGCCCAGTTGGTACTGCAGTGAATGCATTCGGCTGCCACTCACAGAAGCCTTTTATTCCATAGCCTTTGCCAAGAAGGAAAGAAAATACACAGCGGCAGGGAGGTAATCATTATGTAACCCCCTCGTTTTTTGGGTTTTTTTTTTTTTCCTTTTTCTGTTTCCTTTTGTGAGAACATCATCAAATCAGGATGGAAACGCGTTTATGGTGTCTCCTTTCTGCTAAAGCAGACTCTAGCGACTTCATTTTCAGAGATGCAAAATTTACAAAGTTTATAAATGCTGCTTTGTTGCCCGTGAGCTGTGTGGTTTGGCCTCCAGAGTTATCTCAGATAGCACAAATAAATCTGGCGGCCTCCAGTTGTCCCAGCTCAGCGTGGCCCCCTCCCCCGTTTGTCTCCCCCCTCCGAGTTTCCTCTTGGTCTTCAGCAGCATAAACCCAGTCTTCTCATCAATATGCCCTGTTAACTGCTGCCAAACCTCCAAGCAGTTTAGGGCATATGTTCCCTTAATCATTTCTCTTTGTTCCAGAAGTCTGTGTTTGGTTTCTGGACCTCCTCCCCCCGTCCCACCCCCCTGCCCCAATTCTACCATCACTGCCGCTGGCTACACAGCACATGACTGTCTACTGTCTATTTAAAGAACAGCGTAGATTGCTGCCATGGAGAGGGCCTTCGCAGTCTGCTCACAACGTGCTAAATCATCCCCCCTTCCGGAGGAAAAGTGTGCTAGCCGCCCCGAGAGCCCGCGGGCGCGCCCAGCTCAAGCGCCGGCACCCTGGGAGAAGCAGAGGTTCCTCGAAGACAGTTTACCTCCCCGCGGGACAAAGCTTCCTTCTTAGGACTGCGCCGTTCCGACGCAGGAAAAGGACGCTTTATTCTCGGAGTCCCACAGTGTCCAGGCACCGCTGCTCTCAATGGCTTATTCATGGTGTCCAAGAGAAATACTTCTGCAGCTGCACTTCATTCAGATGCAAGTGGGCCTGGCACACGGACGCCGGCCGGCCTGCTGGCCGGGAGTGCCCTGTGCCTGTGGCCCGGCCCCCGCCCGCTGCTGCAGGGCCCTCCTTAGCAAGTAGAGGGGTCCCCTGGGCGCCCCGAGCCAGCGGTGCACACAGAGACACTGGTGTGCTCTCTGCTTTGAGTAGTTTCCTTGTCTTACCGTTTCGTGAGGTTCCACCTCGTTCCTTGGTCCTGGAGGGAGGATGAAGCGTTGATAGCGAAGTCGTCCCAGGGGCCATGTCCGCGGCCCCGGGGCGCGTGGAACCCTGGAAACGATTATGGGAAACTGTTTATACAGAGTACCATCTCCCATCACCCATGCCTTCGTCACCCCCAAAGTATTTCAGAGAGGCCCCAGCAGCTGCACCGACAGTGGGCAAACCCGATTCCTGCTTTGTTTAATAAATCCTACCACGCGCTATGCCTACTCCGCGCCTGGGAGCGCAGGGGAAAACGCCTAACGGAGTCAAAATGCGTAGAGTGCAGCCGGGGATGGGGGGGAAATTCAGAGTGGGGGCTTTTTTTTTCCTTTTCTGAAAAAAGTTCCCGTTGCCGTGTCCGTGGAGCCTGGAGCCAGAGGGCACTTTCCCACCTATCCCCCTAAGGAAAGTCTGTATTCTTTTAAGTGAAACCATTTTAAAAGCAGAGCTGAAGCCGAAAATGATCCAAGGTTCTCCCTAGTTCTCAGAAGGTGTAGATTTATTTACTATAGTTAAAACGTAATTAGTTCTCAGGGGAGAGTGTATCTTTTAAACGGCTTTATAGCCACCATATTGGTTTTCTGAATAATCAGAAACTTCTGTTATGATTATGTTCTAGCGTTCGAACAGAAATGCTCTGTAAGTGGAAACAAATGTCAGGAATTGGTAGTGTCACTCGAGGAAGGGACACCGCGTCAGAAAGAACTCGATGGGATAGTCCAAAGAAATATAACCTATCAGCACCTTAAATAAACTGGATAACAGCTCAGGAGGGTACACGTGCCTCCCTGCCTTGGGCTTCTCGGAAGCCAGAATGGGGGCGCAATCCCTTGAAAGCCAGGAGATGGTCCTTCCTTACCCACACGTTCACAGATGTATGTAAACAGTGTCCCCAGCTTTGCGCTTAGGTTCCCTGTGCAAAGCTGTTCTGGCTGACCAGTCTTTCCCACCATTTGCAGGTTGATGTTTGAGATGCCGCAGGAAATGGGTTTAATAGCCATCGCAGCCCGACAAACAGAGGGCAAAGGTCAGTCATCTTTTATTATCGTTTCTGTTATGTCTGTTTTTTAAAATCTGTGACTCGTGGCCAGAGAGACGATTGATTGAGTGCGTTGATTGTCAAGATGGCTCAAATTAGTAGTGGTTTGTTTTCATGCCCCACCCCACCCCCCAGCCCCAAGTTCAGTGGAAGAAGAGGAAGCGAAATTGATCAGAAGATTGAGCCTGAGAGTTACAGCATTCTCTCACACTGAGATGTTTGTTAATCACTTAACATTGGCTTGTGATGGTTTTAACATTTGGTTCACTACATCTTGTAAATTCCTTCTGACACATTCTAGGCATTGCACTTTGTGAATCATAACTGCTGTAGAGACATTTATTTTCCTGAAGGGTCTCTGTGAGGGGCCTTCTGTGTCTGTACTGAGTACCACGTGGAGGGACTGGAATTGGCATAGAGTGGGCACTCAGGCAGTGCCCATTCACAGAGTGCCCGCAGAGAAGCAGAGGGCTGCTCAGTGCTGACCCTCAGAGGCGAGAGCAGATGCCGTGCCCTTTGTCGTGCAGGAGGCACTCCGCCCTGCCTTCTCCCACCCCTAGCCGATGCCAGGCTGACTCAGATGTACTTTTAACCTTGAGACTCCTATGCCTTTCTCAGAAGAAGCAAAGAAATAAGGAATCCACTATTTTCTGCTTCTTTCTCTTAAAGGTGACTTTTGAACATAAAGAGAAAAAAATTCATTTCATCAAAAGCCACGGGGCTCAATAAACAGGTTTAAAAAAGTATATAGAAAAACTTTGATTAGGTGTACCTCCCATTTTGATTATTTTATTTTCCTGACTTCGATTTTAAGAAAATTAAAAAAAAAAAACAAAAACAAACCCTCAGAGTTAATACTAGGGATCCTTTTTTAAATTCAGCTTCCATTTTTAAAAAGAACAGTGAGATATATAATTCGCACACCATTCAGTTCTCTCGTTTAAAGTGTGCAGTTTTTCATATGTTCACAAGGTTGTGTGACCATCACCAGGATAGGAGTCAGTTCTCAGAAGGGGTGTCCAGGGCCTCTCCTGGACCAGTACAGATTCGGTTCGGTTGCCCTCATCCCTGTTTTTGCCGGCATCACCGTAGGTGAGACTTCAGCTGAGAGCGATGTCCCAACACTGTGAGGCTCTGAGCCGTCAAAGCACAGATGATATGCTCCCAGAGGCAGAGCAGCCGGCTAATCATCGGGAAATTGTTCAGCAGCAGGGCTTCAGATTTTGAAAAGCTCCTCTGTGACTGAGTTCACCCCAGAATATCCACGTGTCTTAATCAGTCCACGTCTGTTCTGGTGGGACGTGTCTTTGCCATGTGGCTCCGAGTCCTCAGGCACGTTTTCTGGCACAGTGTGCTTCCGAGTCTGTTCTTGTGGCAAAGTGGCCAGTTTCCCAGTGGGGCCTGTCTTCCAGGGCGCGGAAGGAATGCATGGCTGAGTCCCGCGGGATGTGCTCTTTCTACTCTGCTGGTCTCCATCCCACTGAGGTCCAATCTGGGACAGAGGATCCCGTTCGTCCAGCATCTGGCGTCCCTGGCGGTCGTGGAGGCGGTCAGGTCCATTCCTGGGTACCAGGTACGTGCAGTTCCCTCACCTTTACGTCCCCACTCTGCGTGCACATCTTGGCTCGGGCTCGTTTATAGCATTTGTTTGCGGGATTGCCGCATGTGGAGCCTCGGCCTGCTTTTTGCAAAGCTGACAGCTGTGTCCCTGGAGTTCTAAAGGCACCATCAGGTTTTACAGCTGCTTCAGACTCCCCAGAATGTGCTTCCCCCGCAGGATTCCCTTTCCGTCCTGTTGTCAGGTTTCTCAAACAGCCTAGTAAGGGTGAGTCTTTTTTTTTTTTTTTTTTTTCTTTTGGATGCAATTGGACTGGATGGGGCTATTTGTCTGCATTTTCTGGTGAAAAGCCTTATTTTTTAGATCTCAAAAGTTCTCATTTCCTACCTTCATTACTACGGCCTGTGCTCAGCAGAGCCATCCTTGGTCTGCAGTTGCTTGAGTTCAACGTGCAGGTTTGTTTGGGGCTCTCTGGCCCCAGCTGTAGGGACAGATGTGCCCACTTCTTCGTTACTGTTGGATGCTTTGGTGTCAGTTATTAAGAAGACAAGGAAAAGACAGTGGTTAACAGAGTTACTAAAGCCTTTTCCCCCATACCTGGCCCCCACCTACCATATCACCCTCCTCAGTTTTCCTGGAAGGATTTCATACGGCTATAAAAAGGGGGGTCTTCCCCGGCTCCTTCCTACCTACAGCTGTTATGTCGGGCTCCTACTCTGGCCGTTCTGTTCATCCTGGAGGCCCAGCTCTAATGCTGGCCCCTGAACCCTCAAGCTGCAGGCTCTCCCTTCAAATAGCTAAGCCTCTTCTGTGGTATCTCCCACGACTTGCTCTGAAGCAAAGTTATTTGTACTCCTGTTCTGTCTCCAACAGAGTAAGCAGCTCTCTGAATGCAGAACTAGTTTTATTTTGATCCTCAAAGAACCTAGCATAATGCTTTAGACACAAGGCCCGCATCAGCCATTTGAATAAATGATTAATTGAGACAACAAAAAATAAGCATGCAGCCTTTCTCTTCACTTTGGAATAGATGTCCCTGTTTACCTGCGTGGGAGCCCACAATTTCATAAGCTGCATCATCAACTCGATCCGAACATGGGAACTCAGAACACAGCCAGGCGTCTGAGCAGGCCTGGCACGGAAGCAAGTGCCACCTGCGGAGTTGGGGGGTGTTTCTGAGCTTTGGCAGGGGCTGTGCGGGGCACAGGGGGACATGGGAAGGCAAGCGAGAAGAAAGAAGGGAACTGCCAGGGGGACCAGGACAAAGGTCTCTGCATTATAGATTTTCTAGGCCAGCGTTTCTCCACCTTGGCGCGTGGGTGTTTGGGCCCTCGCATCTTAGTTGGGGGCCATCCTGTGCGTTATAGGATGTGGAACAGTGTGTCCGGCCGTGGCTACGAGATGCAGCAGGTCTCCCTCAAACCCTGACAGTCGGGAATGTCTCCCCGTATTGCTCAATGTCCCCTGGGGGCCAAAATATCCCCGCCTTTGAGAAACTTATTCTAGACAGAAAAGAACTGTGAAGCTCCTTTCAGTTATGGGTCATGGCGAGCACCCTGCTTTTTCTCGTACTTGGGTTCTTTTGTGTCCCTGCGTCTCTTCTCTCAGGCTAGAACGCTAGGCCAGGGCAGGTGAGCTCATAAAGCACAGAAACATATTCCAGACGGTGGGGCGATGAGGAGGCCTGTTGGAAGGAGAGAAGGTGATTTCCTGGAAGCAACAGGCTACGGAGCCTCGTATTAAGCACCTGGACTTGATGCGAGGAAACCCTGTGTTTTAATCCCAGCTCTACCTCGTCCAGGTGGTGCGACCTCGGGCTGTCCTCTTTATGCTCCAGTGTCTTCCTCTGTCCCACAGGGGTGACACTACTGCCAGCGCAGTGATTTGGTGGAAGCAGCATACAGACCAGTGCTGAGAAAAGGGGCTCGTGCCGGGCCAGGGCCCCCGTACGGGAAAAGCCAGCCCTGCTGAAGTCGGAGCCTATCAGCTGCTCTCTGGGCTCAGTTTTATTTTGCTGTGTGTCTGTCCCTCTTCCAGCCTCATGTCTCCAGATGGACTTCCTCTACCCACAGATGGCACAACCTGGCTGCCAGCCTCAGGTCCAGGAGTCCAGGTGGCTCTGGTGCCTGCTGGATCTAAGCCAGTCTGTGTGCCCCAAGTACGAGTCATGGGGGAGGTGAGGGTCCGGATGGCCCAGTTGAACCAGTGTCCACCCTTGACTGCTCCACCGTGACCGAGGCACAGGGGGAGTTGCTCAGGCCACACCCCTCAGGATGGAGAGGACAAGTCTATTACCATTACACAAGTCGAAGGCCATCTCTGACCGGTGGAACACGCTCCCCATCGATGTCATCATAGCTTTCTACTCGAACCATGTCTGCCGCCTTTCATGACAGTGGTTTCTTCGGGGCCATCTTTCTCTCTCGAGCCTGGGCCCCTCGAACCCGTGTATTATCCTCTCCCCACCCCCGCACCTAGCATATGATAGATGCTCCACAGTGCTGGTGGTCCATACTGAGGAAACGAAATGAATTCTCAAGATGGGCATCGTCAGACAGTGTTTTGATGACGGTGAACATCGGTGACGAGTGGGGACGGTGCTTCAGTTACTACCGCTGTGTCCTTGAAGTCTTTCTTGCTAGTTCCAAAAGGCACCTTAATTCTAGATTGTCCTAAAGAAGTAATTTAGCTGGCTGAAAAAGAAGAGAGGATGAGGCCCCGTGTTTCATTAGTTTTGAGAGTATTCCGCTCAGCTGACTTTTCGCTGGATGTCCTCAACTGGTCCCCGTGTGCCCATCGATTACTTGATTAATATGCCAATTTTCCTTTAGGATATCAACTTACGAGTGAAGTGGCCCAACGATATTTATTACAGTGACCTCATGAAGCTTGGTGGAGTTCTGGTTAACTCAACGCTTTTGGGAGAAACATTTTATATACTTATTGGTGAGTTTTTAAAGCCTTTTCCCCAGCAATTTTAGATTAATAAAAATAAAAATGGTTTATACGTGGCTATATTGGAGATGTGAATTAACATATGAGATTACTTTTTGGGGGGGGTCTTACAAATATAGGATATAATACGTGTGTAAAACAGGCAGATTGATTGAAAGTGCTTCAAGGGGTTTAAAATTCCCATCTGTGGCCAAGAAAACCAAATTGGTATCATATTAAACACATTTTCTTACACCTTTCCACACTCCTGCTTCTCATTGACTTAGAAATGATGAAAATAAACCACAATGAGATAACGCCTCACCCCTGTAAGTGCGGCTGTTATCAAAAAGACAAGAAATAACAAGTGTTGATGAAGACGTGGAGAGCAGATCCCTCATGCTCTGTTGGTGGGGATGTAGATTGGTACAACCACTGTGGAAAACAGTATGGCGTTCCCTCAAAAAATTAAAAATAGGATTACCATATAATGCAGGAATTCCACTTCTGGGTATTTATCTGAAGAAAATAAAATCGCTAACTCAAAGAATTATATGCACCCCCATGTTCAATGCAGCATTATTTACAAGATATGGAAATAACCCGAATTGATGGATGAATGGATAAAGAAGATGTGATTCACACACACACACACAGAAGAATATTATTCAGCCATAAAAAAGAATGAAATCTTCTCATTTGTAACAATAACATGAATGGATCTTGAGGGCATTGTGCTAAATGAAATAAGTCAAACAGGGAAAGACAGATACTGTATAATCTCACTTATATGTGGAATCTTTAAAAAAAAAAATAATAATAAGCTTATAGATGCAGAGAATAGATTGGCGATTGCCAGAGGCAAGAGTAGGGGGTGGGCGAAATGGGTGGATGAAGGGAATCAAATGGTAGAAACTTGAGTTATAAAATAAATGCAGTTGTTCTCACTTATCCATGGGGGAACATGTTCTGAGACCTGCAGGGTATAGTACTGAACCCTATTACATACTATGTTTTTTCTATACATATATACCTATGGTAAAGTTTATAAATTAGGCACAGTAAGAGGTTAGCACCAATAACTAATAATGAAGCAGAATAATTGTAACAATACACTATAATAAAAGCTACGTGAATGTGGTCTCTCAAAACATCTCGCTCTACTGTACTCACCCTTCTTGTGATGATGTGACATGATAGGCACCTGTGTGATGAATGAGGTGACATGCGTGACGCAGGCATTGTGACGTAGTGTTAGGCTACTGTTGACCCTCTGATGGTATATCAGAAGGAGGATGGTGCACTTTGGGTGATCCTGGCTCATGGAGCCGTGACAATGTCAGTGGTTAGATGTCAGGAGCACACAATGTTGATAGTTGGGAAAATTTAATATTTTTGGACCACGGTTGACCACGGCTACCCGAAACCTCGGAAAGTGGACCCGTGGATGAGGGGACGCTACTGTGAGCCCCGGGAACTGGACAGCACGGTGACTGTAGCTAACAGTGCTGTACTGTGTATTCGAAAGCTGCTAAGAGAGTAGATCTTAAAAGTTCTCATCACCAGAAAACAAAATTCTGTAACTATGTGTAGTGATAGGTGTTAAATAAACTTATTGTGGCAATTTTTTGTTTTTCAGTATGTATAAATGTTATGTGGTAAACCTGAATCTAATCATTCATTATGTGTACATCTGAAACTAATGTAATGTTGTATGTCTATTATATCTCAGTTTAAAGAAGAAAAAAAAAAGTACAGTGGTATCCCAAACCTAGAAAACTGGATGCATTTTTTTTAATTACAAATATTTTAATATCAACAAAATACAAAATAAGTTCGCTAGTCATCTCACTTCCTTTTATGACAAAAATTAGTCCATGCATTGTTTAACAGCTTTATTGAGGTATAATTTTTATGCACTATAATTCACCCATTGAGAATATACAATCTATTATTTTAGTAAATGTTTACTAAATCAACACAGTCATCTACACAATCCAGTTTTAAAACATTTTCTAAATTTCTAAAATTTCCCTTATGCCTCTTTGTCTTCCCTACCCTAGTCCTAGGCAACCACAGATCTACTTTCTGTCAATAATTTTTCCATTTATGTTAAAAAAAAATGATAAAAATAAACATTTATTGTACCATTTTGTAATAAGAAAAGAAAGTTAATTTCTGACATGGGTCTCCTGGTGGTCTTCCTTTCTTCATTTGACTTTCCCAGGCCGCGAAAAGGTTGTGTTCTTTGTAACCTGTAGGATAAGCTCCAGGCTGGACAAGGTGGGATAATGAACCCCTCTCCCTTCAGCACCTCTAGGTCTGGCAGGGAGATGGATTCAATATCGGTTTTAGAAATTCTTAAGCCCCTGGTCATCCAACTGTCAGCCTCCCCATACTGCCCAGGAGAGTTTGTTTGATGTTCAGACATCGGCACTGGGCAGAAGACTCATGACCGTGTGTTGGAAGTGCCAGCCAAAGAATACAGGCTTATGTTTCCAGCTCTGCTACCAACTGGCAGTATTATTCTGGGCAAGCTGCTGCTTACCCTCAAAGCTCCTTTCCCATCTCTAAATGGGCTAGACACAGAGATGCTTAAGTGGAGTCCACAGATAGCCGGAGGCCCAGGGATGGTTTCAGGGAGCCAAGGAGTCCTGTCAGCGTAAGGGACGTGAGACACTGTCCTGTGGAGAGAATCCATAGCTTTTGTTAAATACTTAAGGCCGGGGGTGGTGGTGAGAGGGGGTGCACCTTTGATCCCGGATTCGGTCGCCAGCAGGGGTACTCTCTGGTTCTTGGAAGGACACAGCCTAAGTTGACAATAGTCAATGCTGCTATTTTCCCCAGCACTTTAAATTTTCTGAATACAAGACAGTATTTTCAGCACTATATACACTAAATTTCATGCCTTACGCTCCATAGGTACTTCAGATATTGTGTATATTGTTGAATGAATGAGCAAATGAAGACCTGCAGATTCTGATCCTGTGCCATAGTTACTTTTTTCTAGGTGTAATTTACCTTGCTTTGTATTTTAATAGGCAGACATTAAACACACACACACACACACTCACTCACTCACTCACATTCATTCTGGAGCTTCACACTGAAAATAGCTCCAAACACTTACCAAAGAAAAGTTATAAATTTTGTTCTGTGTGGGAGTCTTTTTCTTTTTTTTTTTTCCAGACACCCTGAAAACACCTTAGTCTTATTGCCGAGTTCTTGAAGTATTTCGTTTCTGATTAAGGCCTCTTTGAGGTTCATTCAGGAAGACTGACCCTTCCCGGAGAGGGTGGTGGGGAGGGTGGTGGCGTTAAGTAGCTGCGAGATAAGCCCCATTCACACCCTGCTGGTAACTCACTTTCCCGAAGCCTTCCTTTGGGAGCCTGTAAAAGAGCCACAGGACGTGGGCTGGCCCCTTGCCAGCATCGTAACCCTAGCACCAACGACATCCAAGGATAGAGTATTGAAAGATGTGTTCTATGGTTGTGCCATGAACAAGGTTTGAAATCTCTGAATCCAGAGTTTACTTCTTAAGACCCGAATAAAAGTCTTTGTTTTCGAGCCTGTGTCTGTTATTCAAGTAGGAAAAGAAACAAGAGATTCTCAGTGCCGAGCTGCAGTTCTTGGCCGGACCACATGACATATGGTTTTGTCCCATTCGTGGCTTCTGTTTAATTAGCTTGCTTTTTTCCCCAACCTATTGGCAGGAAGGTTGGGAAGGTCCTGGCTTGATGAGGATAATAAAGATGGACTCAAAGATATAAGTCATTCTCTTAAGTGGCCACAGAGACAATGAACTCAAAATGAGGACCAGGAAGCAGGAAGTTGATGGTACAACCTGTGCCTTATGTAGGTAGTTGAGAGAAATGTGTAATGCCGTCAGTAGGTTGAGCTGCTCATGTTTTTCTGTTGTTTGTTTGGATTTTGACCAGGCTGTGGATTTAACGTGACCAACAGTAACCCCACCATATGCATCAATGACCTCATCACAGAATATAATAAGGAGTACGGGGCGGAACTGAAGCCCTTAAGAGCCGACTGTCTCATTGCCAGAACCGTGACCGTGCTGGAGAAACTGATCAGCACGTTTCAGGACGAAGGGCCCGACGGTGTTCTTCCCCTTTACTATAAATATTGGGCACACAGGTCAGTGCTGGCTTGTCTTCATTCTTTTAAAATTCCTTTATTAAGTCCAAAGTTCAATATCTTAAAATGAGAAACTAAGCTCCGGTCTAGGTAATTATTTTTTTACCTTTCTGATGGCACCACCTTGAGCAAATTGGCACCACCAGTAACAGGACCGAGGGCATCCTGTGCCTCCTGGTGGGACGCAGTGAGAAGATCATCACTGGAGTTTTCCTACCAGCATGTTTGAGACAAATCTAATTGCGAGGAAACAGACTAATCTAAATTGTGGAACATTCTAGCTCACAGTGGTTTTCAAAGTGAGATCCCCAGGTGGCAGCAGCAGCAGCCTCACCTGGGAAACTTGTTAGGAATGCAAATTCTGGAGTCTCAGCCTGGACCTCCCCGAGGCTGGGGCCCAGCCTTGTGGTTTAACAGATGCTCCAGGGGTTTTCATGCATCTCAAGTTCCAGAAGGGCCGATGTATGTAAACCAACGGGCCTCGACCTTTAAAAAATGTCAGTGTCTTAAAACAACAAGGTGGGAGCTTTTTTTGAGATTAAAGAAGCATGACAGCTAAATGCAATATGTGATTCATAATTAGATCTCGGATGGGAGGAAATAGCCACGAAGGGTGTATTACAGGACAGTGGGGAAATTCAAACATGGACTGTACATTAGGTGATGTTATTGTATCAGGACTTGATTTCTCGAGGGTGATAATAGTATTATGGTTTTGTAGGAGATGGTTTCTAAGTATTTAAGTGTAAAGTGACAGAATGCCTGCAACTTATTTTTAAATATCTGCCCCAAAATGCATGTGTGTGTGTGAAAAAAGAAGGCAGACAGGGAAAATGGTATCGGTTGGTGTGAAGGGAGAATATGAGGTTCATTGTACTATTTTATTTCAACTTTTCTGTAGGTTTGAAATTCAAAATAAAAATTCGCTAGGGCATGCGGGGCGGGGTTGCTTCCTGTACTTTTTAAAACCGTTAACAAGGATGTAATTCAGTGGGTACATTTGGAAAATATTCAAAAGAGTTAGAATGAGTTTAACTTGTAGCTGATGCTATCCAACTTTATTTAATAAGATGAAACTTTTCAACTCTGCTTCTTTTTCCCCAATCCCAGCCAAAAAAAAAAAAAAAACCCTTAGAGAATTGCAGTGTTTCTCAACAGTGCCAGAGGCGAGGAAGAGGTGCAGATCACCCCCGGGGTGATCAGAATGAGGCAGGGGAGTAAGCGGGTATAAGAGAAGGTTGCTAACGCCCTGTGGGGCCTCGCCATCACCCTGGTTAGTCTAGCACTTAGCAAGACAGCGCCCTCAGACTGGTGGAAGTCAGAGCCCAGACTCGTGTACCCAGGCCCTGGCGACCGTCCCTTTGTAGCGTGCATAACCCTTAACCCCATGGCCTCAGACCACGTCGTTACATCTCCCGTAACCTCTGGCCACTTCCTTTTCAGTGCTCAGCAAATCCGCCTGGGAGGGCCCAGGCCCTGGCGACCCAGGCCCTGGCGACCGTCCCTTTGTAGTGCATAACCCTTAACCCGGGGCCTCAGACCACCGCGTTACATCCCCTGTAACCTCTGGCCGCTTCCTTTTCAGTGCTCAGCAAATCCGCCTGGGAGGTGAGGAGGGGCCCAAGGTGTGGATCGTGGGCCTGGACGATTCCGGGTTCCTTCAGGTCCACCAGGAGGACGGCAAGGTCGTGACTGTGCATCCGGACGGCAACTCCTTCGACATGCTCAGAAACCTTATCGTCCCCAAGCAGCTGTAGTCCCCAGGGGCCTGGCGCGCCGGGCGGCAGGTCGGGCAGCCGCCGCGAAGAGTCGGGACGAGCCCACAGCAAGCATTCCAGTTCGGGTTCCTCCGCCTTTCCTTGCCCGCGGATCTGGAGCACTAATTTAGAGTCACAGGCTGTTTTTTTTTTTCTCTCTCCTATTAACCTGTTAATTCTTTCATTTTGTTCTGTCGGTCGTCATTTCATTTGGTGTTGGAAGTTGACCGCGGGTGGAGGGCTGGCAAGTGGCAGGTTTAGTCCAGGGAAAGCCCGACCGTAGGTGTGACCTGCTCTCTCGCTTGGGCTTGGAGGTGTGTTTATTGCCTCCCCCCACCCACCCTCCAAAAAAGTGTTTAGGTGGAAACAGCAAAGGAATAATTCAAATATTTTCCCAGTAGTGGAGACCTTTACCCCTAGACTATTAAAAAACAAATCGGAAAAAAGCTCGGGGGCCCGGCCATTGCCGAGTTAGAGGTGTGGTAATCCTGTTTATAAGCGCCCAGGGAGGCGTTTTCCTACTGGAACGTACATTGGCACTTAGTCCTCATTTTATTTTTGTGTTAATGAACAAAAGAGAAGGTCGAGGGCCAATAACTGTCCAGTGGCTACAGAGATGCGTCCAGCTGGTACGGTTGCCATGATACTGCGGAGGAAATCAGCTAATTACCTTGACATTGATATATGAGCGCGCCTTTCATAAGTTTAAATTTACTGCATATTCTGAAGTGATGGGATCAAGTTCAAGATGCTTAAAGGGTTGATTAGGCATTGCTGGGTGTGGGTGTGGGCGGTTTGCTCTAACAGCTGGAGATGAAGGCTCCGCTCACCACACACAAGGCAGGATTTGGAGCCATTAAGCCTGGTTCAGGCGCAGTTGGAAATGTGGAGCGTTCCTGCAAGACTGTGCTGCACAGAATACAGAAGCGCATGGCATTCTCTTTGCAAGTCATCTTTTTTGACCCCCTTTTTCCTGTATTGCCAAGAAAGAAAATGTTATCGATACGGAAAACCATCATTTAAGAGGGAGTCTGTGTGTGTGTGAGAGAGACAGAGAGAAGCTTTAAAAGATCTTCAAAATCTGCTCTCCTAAAAGAGTCCATCGAAGAACAAAAGAAAGGAAGCCTTTTGATATGCATTTGCTATTTCCAGATGTACTCCATGCTTTTTCCATGTAACTCCTATCTCTGTTGAACTTGTGAATCACACATTACTTTTCAGCCTTAAAAGCCAATTTTTGCCCACTTTTCTCTCTTCCTGCCAGGCCCAACTGAAATTAGTGGAAAGAAAACTTGATGGAGCTCTCAGCTTTGAACAAAATCCCTTTATTGTATACTAGCACCATCTTTATCCAGCTCTTAGCCAGCTAGGCTAATTCCAGAAGCTTGTGGTTTTCAGTACAAAATCTGTCTACCTTTAGCCAGGCACAGGCAGTCCCATAGGAAGGGAAAAAAATAACATGTTTAGTTAAGTACACCAACCCAATATGTGTTTTTTTGGAAATGCAACTTTTAAAAAGAACTTCAAAAGTAGTTTTTGCAAATAGGACTTCAATTAGAATTATTTTTCTCAAAAAAAAAAAAAAATCTCTCTCCTAAATGCCCACATCTTCTTTGGGAGTTAGTGACAAGTTTAAATAAAAGTCCACACCACCCCAAAATTACAAAATGGACTCACCCTTGAGAGGGCATCTGCAAAACATCATCAAGAAGAAAGATCTCGGGCGAATGTTGCAAGTTTCATTTCTCAAACTTTGTAATATAAGGCAAGTCATCTCTCAGAGCTGCCATCATTACTTTTTGAATTTCATTGAATTTTATTTAATGAAAAACATGCTATGTTTTGTTTTAAGCTGAAGTCCTATTCTAGACAGTTCTGCTTTGGGGAAAAAAACGTTATCATTTAATTTCCTTTCTGTAAATTAAAACTAATGAAGTGTGGCCACGTCACAGCAGATAGAGATGTTGCGGGCGTAGCGCTTTGCCTCTGTGCTTGTACAACTGTTCTTACTTGTGCCGACATCCAGTTGTCTTAAGGGAGACAAAATGGACTTAAAGCAGATGCTGTGTTTTTCATAAACCTGATCTTGCCTCCTGTGAACCAAAGACTTTTGTAATTCGCTTCTATAGGGCAGCTGAATAAAAGCATTTTACTTAGAGCTGTTAGCATCAGGGAAACCCTCTTGTACACTGCAGTCTCGATCTCAAGGAACTTTTAAAGTCTTAACAGAAACTGCTGTTCTTCATCATCTTTAAAACACGGCCACTAGACTCAGGATTGGTGTGTGCTTTCAGGACATTGAATGGTCTCCCAGTTTAGAGGCTGTGCGCTGAGCACCTACCACATTATGTACAAGGCAAAACATCTTCCCTTCTGGGCTAAGAGCAGATTTCAGGGGAAGTCTTGGGAACATGCCCACTAAAATAGGACAGAGCACTAGCTGGGCTTTCCGTGGCCCCTGCCGGGGCAGTGCCTCTTGGCACTGGGCAGATCCTGGCTGCGTTCGCAGGGCGTGGGCAGAGTAGGAAGGATTTGTGTCCAGTGTAAAGCAGTCGGTGGGTTCGCCGCTGCAGCATGCTCACTTTGCCTGGTGTGAAAATACGGGGCCTGACGAGGAAGGGGGTAGGTAGGTGCTCAGGTCAGGTGCCCGCCCCGCCCTCCACATACACACATAGGGAGGTCACCCACCCTAGAGTCTGAGGACCAGGAGAGCAGCCAGCCTCACCCAAAGTTTCAGGATGCGAAAGGGAGACATTTTAGGCTTACGTTCTGCAGATCTGTTCGCTCTTAACAGGCAGAAAACGGTGAATCCTTATTCCTGAGTAATTACTATGCATCTTTGAAATAAAAGAAAGTGGCAACCTTTGCATTTTTAGCTTTTCAAAGAACCATCTCTGGAAAGTCATTACTTGAAGCCAATGCCTATAAAAAGCAAGTCTACCAAAATAAACTTAAGACTTCCTACACAGTTTGGGCTCGTTGTTATTTTTACCACAAGTTTCATTTTTAAAAATAGGCAACTACTTTTGGTTACAGTATTTTTATTTATATTTAAACATTTTTACAAAATAAATAGTTTTACAAGGAAAGGAATATGTATATATTTCTAAGTATTAAGAAGCCTTTTTTTTTTGTTTGGACGTATTTTGACAAATGTATTATGCATCATACAAAAGAGAAATCTTATTATTCCAAAAATGAAAGTTAGCAAAACCTAAAAAGTTAAAAAAAAAAAAAAGGTTTGAGATGAGAAATCTAATAATTTAATGTAAAATTTTAAAAATTAATGTAATAACAAATTTAAGAATAGATTTTGTTCCTGTAGAATTTTTCTTGGTGTTTTATGAACCTACTTGACTTTTGTCTTGACAGTTTTAAGATTTTAATCTCATATATCCTACTGAAGTTTAGGAATAGCTTGAATAATGCACTTTAGATAACCCAAGGGCTACGATTCTCTAAAATTTTAAGCTACTGTAATTTTCTGGCGTTTAATTGAAAATGTTCTTTTTACCACATCTTATCCGTGGCGGCCCCCACAGTCCACTTTAACTGCCTTACAGTTACAATAAATTACAGCTTCGGATAGATTTTATGCAGGATTCATAGGGTCCAGGGGAGAAAGACATGGCCCAAAGAACTTTAAAAGGATAAAAGGGGGTGTGCAGAACGTATAGGCTCTGGCAGATTGCCTCAGAGCAGCCCTCCTTCACACCCTGCTCACTTCTCTACAAAAGTATGAATGGAATGGCTTTTCTAGCAAGGGCTTCCATGAACATAAAGGAATTCCTTTCCCTAGGAGGCCCCGCCAGTCTTGAACTGGGCTTATTTCTCAAATCCATTCGATCTGGCATTTTTGTCAACGTGTTAGGACCCACTACAATTTTTTTTCTTTTTTTGTAAAAGAGAGGCATATTGATTAAAATGCTTCCTTCCTTTGCCAGACCCTCACAGAAGTCAAGAAGCGATATCCCCAGCTTAAATGTGCAGACTCTTAAAAGATGGAAGTAACAATATTAGGTTGCCATAGTAACTGCTCTTAACTTTGCACTGAGCCTCAGAGGCCTCAAAGCCAGCTTGCCGAGGAATCTTCCCTCATGTTCTAGGAAAACCATGTTTGTCTAGACAAAGACGTTTTAGTACATACTTTATTTTTCAAGTGCGTCTACACTCATCGTTATGCCTGTTTATGTTATTATTTGTAAATCTAATACTGTTCTTTCTTCACAGTAACCTTTGATCTTAAACTGCTACGAAAGCCTTCAAAAGCCTCTGTGGTTAGTGTTTACTAAGCACGGCCCCCAATGGCTAACAACAAGGTAGACGCGTAAGTGTTTTGCGGGGATTTTATTGAAAACTGTCAGGTGACACTTGCTCATCCCACCTGCACCTTCCAGGAATCATGGTTTAATTACAAGACTCGTGAGCGTAACAAGTAATACCTCAGGCTTGTTTTATGCGCACACACTCAGAAAGGGCTGCTAACGAGGTGTGGCTAAGTGCAGTAAGAGGTCTGAGTTCCACTCCTAGGACCCAGCCCCTTGGCTGCACAACACATGCTCCTAAATTCGCAGATTCCTCCTCCTCCTCCTATAAGGCAGCCGACAGCCTGCTAGGGAACCAGGCAGGTCCTCATAGTGACACTGGGTTGGCAACAGATCATTTCACATCTTTGCAAAGTTGATGAAGGTGCATGCTGATTCTAGAACAACTAGTTAGAGACGTCTGTGAAAACCCTTTGCACTCAGAAAAGTGGAGTTTCCTAAAAGTAAACCATTTTTGAAAAATCGGCCAAATGATGGAGTGTTTATAGTGCGGAGCAAATTAAGATGGTGGTTCAAAGCATCGATTCACTTCAGAGCCATGATATGATTTTTAAATGGTGAAATCTTGAAGCAAAAATATAAAAATAAAAACTAATGGAAGTTATTTATAAAACTGCTGGTGCTTTATAAAAGATTTTTTTTTCCTGTTACACACATGACATGTTCATATCGAGTTTTCTCGCTATGAATAAACTGCAGAAAATGCTAAAAGCAACGTACACCTCATTTCCATTACACTCCTTTAGCACGTTTTCTTCCAGGAGGCGCAGTCAATTGACGATTTTCCATATTGCACATGCAATTTCACTAACTTCATTAGCACTGCTTGTAGCAAATGGGAGCCTATCGAATCACAGGTCTGTGTGGGCCAGAGGGATTCTGCCTCGTAATCAGAGCTGAAGGGTAGCCAATGGCATTGGGCACCTAAGTCGTCCACATGTCCTCATAATATATCTGGCTATATATATATATATATTGCATTTAATGCCTATTCAATATATTCTGAAGGTGCGATTCTTGGCGTCATCAGAGTTCTTAGGGGTTCGGAGGAAGGAAGAGCTTGTGAACGGATTTAGGAAGCACACCCCTGTTCACCCCTTGGTCTCGGCTTGAGTTTTGTAATGAAGAAAGGGTTAAAGCAACTTTCAGTGAGACTCACGAATGACTTTTAAAGACAGCAGAATTGTTGTCTACTCATGGGACTTGATCACATTCTGCGTGGACTTAACCCGAAAGGGCTCTGAGTAGAAGGGGTCGGCCCGCCTGGCACCTGCGGCCACATCAGGGTGCGGTTTCCTCCTTAAAGCGGAGGGCATTAGCGCAGTGGAAACTCCCTGCATTCCCCAGTGGACCTGGGGAGCACTGGGGACGAGGCAAGGGGCAAGCCTGATTTCCGGGTGAGGAAACCAAGTGCCCCCCCAAACGCGGGCTTATTTTAGGTCACACGTGGGACGACAGGGTTGCCCGGCGCCGCACTTTCGGGAGAACAAAGGTCGGGCGGTCACGTCTCCCCAACACCGGGCGGGTCTCAGTCGTCTCCACCGGCCTTTATGGCATCTGCGGTAAAAATCTAAAAGTCGGCCGCGGAGTTCTATTAAAATAGTTGTCTCTGTATAAATTAATTTTAAATCGTGCATATACAGCCCGCCCCCTCTGAACTCGGCTGGACTTTGTGAAACAGAAGCCAACGAGGCCTGGCCCCTGGCTTCTGGCTGCAGACGGCCCCCGGGCCCCGCGGT
>NW_006439713.1:4698530-4702995 GCF_000325575.1 Pteropus alecto
GCTGTGCGACCCAGAGGGGCGGTTTAAGATGTTCTAGTAGCCGCATTACAGCGTGAAGCGAAACAGGTGAAATGCATGTTAGTAACAGACTTAATGCGACATCGCCAAAATATTATTTCAACAGGTAATCAATATTTTTAGATGATTGAGATGTTTCATTCTGTTTCTGTCTTCGAAATGCAATGCAGACACTTACAGCACATCTCGCTGCTCTGGCCACCTCAGCGCTCAGCAGCCACAAGTGGCTAGTGGCTACCGAGTTGGACAGCATTGGTCTGGAGGCTTCCACCGCCCTGGAGTTAGGCGGCCCAGTCAGCCCCGATTTTTGGCTTATGCGTTCATGTGGACGGGGGACTGGTAATCAGCCTTGCCTGCAATCAATTAGTCCCTATGTTTTTTTACCTTAAGACAACCTTTGTCTTTAATATCAAAAAAAAAAGAGGGGAAGTCAATCACAAATTGCCCCAAATTAGCACCTTTGGTTCAAATTTTACCAAGTGTGTGACAAATGAGGTGGTTATTAACCTCTGTCACTTTCAAAATAGCAATTTGGAAAATCAAATGCTGTGTAGTAGTATGGCTGGCCAACTTCCATGCACAAAGAAAACGGATTCTTTCAAGTCGCTCACAAGTGGAGAATAGTTTCAGCGGTTATCAAACCCTTTTTCTTTCCTGAGACATCGGGGAGCCCTTCCTTCGTTATCTGAGGGACTCGTGCACTTATGAGTATTCAGGATCCCAGTCTGAGAAATCGGTGGCTCCCGGGACAGGCACAGGCCGCCAGGCTGGGCTGTTCTTTTCTCAAACTGGCTACTTTCGAAAAACGTCCTGGTCATCTCCAGGAGGGTTCGGTTTCTCCCACGCTCACAGCCTTGTAAAGTCGCCAGAGCCCGGAGCGAGAGCTTCCCAAAGCAGCCCGAAGACAAGCAGAGCCCTACCTGCCTCCAAAGAGAGGAACAAAGCGGGGAGAGGGGACCCCGGGGAGGGAGCTCTCCTCTTAAGCAGGTGAGTCTGGGGCACATTGCATTTCCCCAGCACGTAGGGGCCCCTACAGGACATTTGCTCCACCTTGGTCTATCCTGCGAGCAGAGCAGCAGCTGGGTCAAGGTGAAACAGAGTGTCCGAGCCCTGGGGTGGGCACACTCCACAGCTTATGACCCCATTTATACGAGAAGAAATAGTCCTGGTGCAGGGACGTTATCTGCCCTGGGCTGCTGAGCGGCATTTCTGTCCCTGAGCCCATGAATTGACACCACGGTTTTCCGCACTTTGCAAACTGGCGTGGGAAGAAAACCAGGCCTCCCGTGTGTTCGTTCGGGGGTGGAGCGGAACGTAATGTAAAACGCATGCGGCTGGGCCCTTCTCAGTACGTGGAAGCTGGTTCTGAAAATCCCTTTGTCTCCCTTTTGGGGAGCCAACGAGGCCAGTATCTTAGGGCGGGTGGCTGAACGCCTGGTGTCCAATGCCCTTTACGCTGTCTGTCACTCACGCCCACGAGGCACACGGACTCGGTCACCCAGCTTCTCTCATGCTCATGAAGCATTTGCACTGAGAGCAGCAAAGCGTAGCCACTCCCGCTTAGAAGCAGGAAAAAGGAGCAGTTTGCCCAAAGTGTGAGGGTCCTTTTTCCATGTGCCACCCACCGCTGCCGTTCCCAGCCCTGCCCCCTCCCCTGGAGCAAACGTGACCCACCTTCGTAGTTTGGCACGAGGCCGTGCCGAGCGGGGTTCGCCGGCGGCTCCGAGAGGTTTTTAGCTGGAGACGGGCTGCTAGGCACTAAGGGGTTGGCATAGTGCCACTGGCACTCGCCACTGGCTGGCAGCGCGCTCAGGAAAAAGCGTGCCACCTCACACGGGGATCCTTGGGGCGGCCCGAATTTGGCCGGCAACATTGGCTTTTTGCTGCTGAAGACGTGAGAGTCCAGAGGGAAGTGTCCGTAACGGTAGAAGGGCAGGCTGTAGGACGGGGCGTACAGAAGGTCGCCACCTTCTGAATGGAGCTGCTGTTCGGGGGGCGCCACAGCCGTGGCCGGGGGGCTGGCTCTCCAGCTCCCGAGCTGGCCGCACTCCAGTTTGTCCATGTGGAAGGGGCTGTACTGCTGCAGGGCAAAGGAGACAGAGGGAGGGCCGCTGGGGGCTGGCGGGGAACTGACTTTCCCGCCTCACACGGCCCAGCCTCCGGTGCCCGACCCAGCCACCACCGCAAGGTCCCACGGGGGACAGGTCCAAGGCAACCAGCACCCCAGCGACCCGCCCCCTGGGTGCAAAGGGGTCTCCCCACCCCAAGGTGACAACACAGCACATATGCGTAGCCACTTAGCCACTGGCTACTACCTAAACAAAGAGAGAGGGGAGTTTTTCATTTAAAAAAACAAAATGCCGTGGAAACAAAGCGCCTGCCCTCTGGCCCTCACTCTCGGGGGCCCCAGCAGACTGCCGCGCCTCCCCGGCCGGCCGAGTCTGCCTTCTGGGCCCGATTGCGAGCTCTGCACCGCGTCTTTATCCCGCGGGCGGGACATCCCGGAGGGAATTTGCTTCACTCCACAGTGAACCTTCTGCGCAGGGAGACCAATGCTAGGCCGCCGAGTCTGCTTGTCCCTCAATGTGCCCAGGTGTCCTGAGCCCCCTGGCACAGGTGTCAGCCGCACCCCACCCCTGCAGGACGCGTGTGTTACCTGTGGGGGGTAAGGGTTTGTTCTCAGCTTTGTCTTCATCTTCGTACTTTTGGGTTTAGCTAATTTCCTAGTTTCTTGTGAGGTAGACAAGGCGGTCCTCCAGGAGTCCTGGGACTTGGACGTGGACACCTGGTCCAGGGACAGCTGCAGTTCCTTGTATTCGATATCCCTGAGAGACGAGAGCAGGACAAGTCGTGTCCAGCAGGCCGCCGCGGCAGAGCGGCTCCTGGACACCACCCCCGAGCAAGCTCATCCTCGAAGCTACCGTGAATCATTCCACTGAGGTCAGATGTGGGTGGCACTTAAGGGAAGGCCAGGTCACCCTGGTCATAAAAGCCACCGTGCAGCCCTGGGCGTGGCGCCCCCAGAAATAACGAGCGAGGGCGTTGTCACTTGGCAGGAAGAGAAGGGGTCAGTGCAGCATTCTCCAGTCCCATAAGGCCACCAACACGGTTCCTGGGCTGCCATGGGCCACTAGGAAGGACGTCAGGGCGAAAAGGAGAGGCGGAAACACTGCCGGTTTGAGCGTCTGGGGGCTGACTGCTCCTCTGCGGGGCACCCAGAGAGGCACGAGTGGGGAGCCTTTGAGGGTCCAGGAGCCTGGCTTCCAAGGGCCCATTTTTTGCCCGAAAGAGCGAACTCAGTGCCATCATGTTCACGAGAGGGGAAGTCACCGGAAGTACCAGCCCACATCTGTTTGCTCAGGAAATATCATTAAGGGGCTAAAATGCTTTCTCCCCTACAGTTTTGCTAAAATCACTCTACTTCTAAAACAACAAAAATGAAAACAAAAAACAGCAACCTGGTATCATTCTAAGAAAGAACATAGCACCTCGACCCTCCCTCCATTAGGACACACGTGAGGGCTCTGCTCAGGGCAGAGCTGGGGGACTACGAGGCCATCGCGTTCAGGGCCAGAGCTGGGCACAAGGTGGCCGAATGTCTAATAGCATGGTGGGCAGAGAGTCATGTATGGTCCCAAGCAGACTTATGTTCTGTCGCTTCTAATGGTCTTGAAACTATTTGCCGCTAAACTTGACCTTTTGGGGTTTTAAAGGGACAAAATATTCACTGTCATTTGCAACAGGCTATATAGGAAGACAGGGGAAAAAATGAAAGCTATCCCCTGTCCCAAATGGCAGGCGCACACAACATGCCCCAGACGTGTGTCGTGGGCATGGAGAGCGTAAGTTGGTATGCCTTTCTAGGACCTACGTCCCTTGTCCATCTTCAAGGTGGGGGCATCCCCTGCCCACCCTCTGCCCACCCACAGCCCACACCCGGGCTTGGGTCCCTTTTCCCTAGCACCTGGCCCTTAATGCTGAGTACAGAATAGTCTGGACCTTCCCAGTCGACCAGATGGTTCAAATAAAAACAAAACAGGAGACAAATGAACAGTTCCAGGAAGAGAGAGAGGGAGAGAGCGATGGTGCTTATTGGGGTGATCGGATGAAGGACCGGGGAGCAGAGAGAGCAAGGAGAGAAACAAATACGTCTGACTTACGTGAGGACATAATTGACACTCACGATGCAGTGGGGCCTGGACGAGCGGCTGTTGTGCACGACGGTGGCGTAACTCTGCACCCACACCCAGCCGCCCAGCTTGGACAGCAGCCGGTAGTACTTCGTGGTGACCTGGCCCTTCACCAGCACTGCAAGCACAAGGCGACATGAATCTCGAGGGACAATTAGCAGGCCCCGCCTTTGGGGACCCTGCCCCACTGATGACCTACGCCTCTGGTTCTGAACCTGTCTGGGGTCAAGGACACCTTGGAGAACTTGACAGAGGGC
>NW_006439713.1:4703098-4704037 GCF_000325575.1 Pteropus alecto
TGGCTACAATTCGAGGGGGTCCGAGGAGCACTCTCTCCCTTCCCCTGTGAAGAACCTGGATTTAATAGTCGCCGCTTTCATTGGGAAAAAACAATTAGTCCCCAAACAACGTTTGCACCTGGCGGAGTGATAAAATTGGATTTGCTTTTTAGTTTCCAATATGCCATGGTTATGTTATAATCCCCAAGCCCTTAATAGACGGTTGGGGGGAGCGTTGGTGGAGGGAGTGATGTAGTTATTTAAACAAAATGGTAAGTCAAGTGCATTCAACTAAGTGTCAAACTGTTGCTGATATTTGCTGTTCCCCAGATCCTATGTGTATTCGCAGTGAAACGGTTACTCTTGCCATTTATAGTTTCTTTCCATTAACCCCGGTTTTCCTCAGGCTCTTTAATTTCCAATGTTGCTCACGCGGGAAAGACCTCAGCTTGACCAGTAGGCCCTGGAAACTAGGCCTGTGGGCCCATCTTCTACGCAGAGGTACAAACTCTGGGCTGCCGGGCAGGTCACAGCCAGAGACTCCGTGTGCACATCGACTGCCAGCAAGGAGGGTGTGTGTGTGTGTGTGTGCGTGCGTGCGCGTGCGTGCGCGCGCGGAGCGGGGGGGAGTGGACCTGGAGGGGGAGGAAAGTGCCAGAAGCTTTGGGTGGGCCATGAGGAGAAAGCCCGAGTGAACCTTCTCCAGGAAGGAGAGGCCAGTGTTAAGTCCGAAAAGGTCCCCCTGGAGGCTCAGGTCACTTGTGGCTGTAGGGCCTTCCTGTTTCTCAAGAGGGGGGGGAGTGGACCTGGAGGGGGAGGAAAGTGCCAGAAGCTTTGGGTGGGCCATGAGGAGAAAGCCCGAGTGAACCTTCTCCAGGAAGGAGAGGCCAGTGTTAAGTCCGAAAAGGTCCCCCTGGAGGCTCAGGTCACTTGTGGCTGTAGGGCCTTCCTGTTTCTTAA
>NW_006439713.1:4704071-4742131 GCF_000325575.1 Pteropus alecto
CTCTAACTAGCAGCCTTCGGAGCAAGGAATCCGGGAGGTGGCCATATTCTGTGACTGCAGTAGCTGATGCTGAGGGAAAGCCCTGGAGACTCGTGGACACAGAAATTCAGCCCTCACGTTTTCCCAGTGGGCAGAGCCCCTCCCTCTCCCCAAACTTTCCCTGGGCAATCCGTCGCCTTCTGTGACTTTTTTTTTCATCCTTATCCTCCACTTTAACACCTGCAACAAATTATTCTGGCGCAGAAGAAAAACCGCTGCCAACGGGCTAGTCGAGGGGTTATTATTATATCAGCCTTAATATATAAAGAGTTCAAACAGGTCGATAAAAACACGACGACGTTAAAAGTAACATGGGATGGGCCAAGGACATGAACAAACAGCTCGTCAAAGAAAACACATGAAAGATAAACACATTTCAACTCATTTGTTTAACTCAGCGTTAGGTACCACCCACCAACTCAGCAGACATTTTAAAAGACACAAATATTGCATGATTCCATTGATAGGAAATGTCCAGAACAGGCACATCCAGAGAGACACAGAGCAGAGAGCGGTTGCCTCGGGCTGGAGGAGGAAGGGGCTGGATGTGACTGCTGATGACCAGGTTCTCCTTGGGATGAAGAAAACGTCCTGGAATTAGATCAAGTGATAGCTGCACGCCACTGTGAATATACTGAAAACCACCGACAGTGGTTAAAACCGTGAATTTTACATCGTGTGAACTTTATCTCTAAAAAAAATAATGAAGTGACCAGCAACGTTGGCTGATCTGTGGCGGGAGGCACCCCATGTGCTGTTGAAGCACGAATTAGTGTGGTCCGTCTGGAAAGCATTTTGACAGCTCACAGCTACTGACACCCCGATTTCGTGTCTAGGAACTGGTCCTATGGGAATTATGAGAAATGCAAACAGAGACTCGTGTACAAAGAGATTCCTTGCAGCCCTGCTTATAATTCAGGAAAAAAGGGGAGGGGAGACTTAACTGACCGATACCTGGGAAGAGGATGGATAAATAATAGAGTACTCTGCAGCCATTAATCTGATGATTAATAAGAATTTGTAGTATTATGGGGAAGATGTACGACATAATGGTAAATGAAAGAAAGACAAGATTTAGAACTGCACAGAATAAAATCCTAATGATGTAAAAGTGTGCACGCACGCACACGCGCCACGTGACCTGGTGCCTCGGTTTCCTCATTTGTAACAAGAGGGTAAGTATAGCCCCTGCACCTTCTGGTCATGAGGATTAGACATGTGAAGGTTCTAACAGTGGCAGACGTGGGTGAAGGCCTCACTCAGTATGTTCTAACTCTGCTACTCTCAGACTGATAAAATAGTAGTTTTCATCTTCTTCCCTTGATTTTTCCACATTTCCAGCAATGAGGAGGTATTCGTTTTATAATCAGAATGAAAAATTAGTTATTTTGTCCGTGGGCAAGCAGTTTGTATGGGGGTCGAGAAGTGGAAATGAACGTGGATCAGGCCCCACACCCCCGAGGGATGAAGCTGGGGACTAGTGTGGTGGGGCTAGCGTGGTGGTCCAGCTGCGTAGCCAGCGCCTCCAGCCGGAGAGGCAGGCGTCTCTGGGACAGCGCAGGGATCCGCTCTTTCCTGCCCAGGCTTAGCATCTGCACCTTGCTGGACTCGCCTGGCACTAATGAGATCCTGTGCTGAGGGGTGCAGATGGAAGTAGTAGGAGCCTTTACACTGCTTCTCCTTTGGGGGTTTGCCTTTGTAAACAACAAGACACGGGTTCTGGTTCTAGCTCTTTTCGAGGAGGCAACCCTTGGTTGACCTCACGGATTGCAAGGACCTTGTGAGCTTATAATCCCTTATTTTTAGTTATTTATTTTTTTACGCCTACAGCACCTGGTCTTCTAATCCCTTATTTTGATTTATTTATTTTTTTACGCCTACAGCACCTGGTCTTCCTACGTGGTCTCCCATCCAAGTACTAACCAGGCCTGACCCTGCTTAGCTTCCGAGATCAGACGGGGTCGGACATGTTCAGGGTAGCATGGCCGTAGATGCATTTTTGCATACATTGCCTCATTTTACCCCCACTACAACTGTGGGAGGTGGGCGTCACCAGGAAACTGGGGCCCACAAGGCTTGAAGACACAGTGGGGGCCCAAGCCAGGGGTTCCAACTCCCATTTCTCAGAGTGGCCACTGTGGGAGAAGGGGGAACTATAGATGGGGATGGGGTGGGGGTGGGCCAACATTTCGGGGTGACTCAGCTAAACAATTTGCTTATGGCCCCCAAAGAGATGCAACACAACCAAAGTGAGGTCCCAGCTACGGATTCCCCAAGAGGTCATTCTTTCTTCGAGAGAAATGCTTGTTAATCTCTAGCAGCGTTCGCAAAGCCCCTAGGATAATGACCGCATACTTCCCCTATATTTTATACCTCCTCGTATTTCTTACCACATTCCTGAAACCTATCTGCAATCATCTTAGAGCTGGACAAAAGAAAACCAGTTTATTCCAAATATTTTATATTAGGACTCAGACGGCAGAAGTGAGGCCGATTTTATCATCTCTGACCCTTCCTGGCTCTGCGACGAGGAGGCTTAGCTCCAGAGGCCAAACGCAGATGCAGAAATTTCCTTCCTGCTTTGGTGTGACCCATGGACACAGTCAACATGTCGATCCAAGCTGAAATCCTAGACATTTAGTCACAACGTTCTTCGGTTTGCACTGGCTCCCCGTCCAATCTGTCGTCCTCACAACTAACTGCCAGAAATGATCCCAGCCTAGAGCAATATGGAGTACGGCCCTGCTTATGGTGGTGGAGGACAGGCAGCAAGATGTCCCCTAAACCATAAGCTCTTGAGGGCAGAGGCCCCACCTTTGCCATAATGTCTCCAGCATCAGGGCGACCTATGACTGCGTGAAGGCCAGTGGTCATGGTTTTCCGAGGCCTCTTTGGGATGGAAGGTCTAGTTCCATACATGTGCTCTCCAGAGAGGTAGGTGGCCTTCCTGGTGCCTCCGGAACCTGGAGGCACAGCCGTGACCAGGGGACAGCCTCTGGGAGGAGAGCGATTTTGGCCTGAAGCATTATTTCTGTTTCTGTTTTGAACTTTAAGAGCTGAGAAGGACAACAAAAGTGCCTGTTAAATACTTAAATAGTGTCCCCCCAAAAGATATGTTTTACATCCTAGCCCTCCAAACCTGAGCATGTGACCATATTTAGGCAGAGAGTCTTTGTAGATGGGATTAAGTTAAGGATGAGATCGTCCTGCATTAGAGTGGGTGCTAAATCTAACAACAAATGTCCTTATGAGAGACAGAGGAGAAGGCACAGACACGCAGAGGGAGATGGAGGCAGAGGTTAGCGATGTGGCCACGAGCCAAGGAATGCTGGCAGCCCCCAAGAGCTGGAGGAGGCAAGGACAGACTCTTCCCTCGAGCCCCCACAGGAAGCATCTTGACTTTGGGACTTCTGGCCTCCAGGACTGTGAGACAGACTTCTCTTGTTCTCAGCCACAAAGTTCAGGGTATTTTATGATAGCAGCTCCTGGAAACTAAACCACCTGCCATGGGAAAAAAAAAGTCAATGATTCAGTCCCTGTGCTCCTCCCGGCTCTTGTCTGCCAGGCGGGGCCTCAGAGGGAGCACAGTCGGTGAGTCTGAAGCCCCGCCACGGGTTCCTTTGGGGAGCGGGCCTCCAGCATGCTCGTGGGGCCCCACACAATGCCCCGCTCTGCGCCTGCTGCCCGCGGCAGCCGTGCCGGTGAGAAGACATGGGACGTCCCCTGGCTCTCTGAGGAGGAGTTTCCACATGGCCACATCGTGGGACAGCTGCAAAGTGACACCGACCGTGGAAGATGGGCTGAGCCTGACCCTTCGAGTCCCCTTTGTCACAAGCAGAGGGACAATCTATGACTATGAACGTCCAGAGCTGCTTCCAGGGATCAAGGCAACGTGCCCGGGATGACGTCCTGTTTCACTGCTCATGGTCCCTGGAGCGTACAGGCTCCCACACCTTCGTCAGCAAGACCAAGCCTCGTCCGCCTCTAGACTCTGCTCAGAGAAAGCATCTAAAAAGGATCTTCAGGTAAGTTAAACTCCATCGTCCATTTCCGGGCCAGAGGCCGGCAGGGCCAGCAGCGGAAGCTACCACGCCGTGTAACGCCCATCACGACTCCTCACGGCGCCTGGAAACGCCCTTCAAACTCATCTTCTGTTTCGAGAACTTTGTCCAGGTTCCACAGCCGTGCTATTGAGTGGTTGCAAATGGATACCCAAGCACCCACTGGTCCACAGGTAGGCTTTGTTGGTGGCATAGTGCTGTGACTTAGAATGCCTTTGACGGGTCACGTGATGTCCAGTTAGCCACAAACTCTGCCACTCCCTGCAGCCCACCATACACTCACGGTACATGCCCGGCCCTGGAAGTAATTGAGTTTGTGACTCCTGTATGTCATCTGGAGCGTGTTCTCCCTGGTCTGTACCAGCCGTCTCATAATTTTGTTATAATAGTTATTGCTTGAACTTTGGGGACCACGGATTCGGGCTTCGAAGTCTTTCTGTGGCACTGAAATGTTCTGCTCGCTGGGCCCAGCTGTGTGCTCACGGATTTGGGCTTAGCCCAGTCTGGACGGGGCCTTCCTAGAGAGCCAGGCGAGATTCTCCGCTACCCAGGATGAACAGCCAGACTGACATCACGGTTCTTCCAAACCAAGGTGTTCTCAAGACGTCTGCCCGGTGTCCCTCGACACAGATGGCTGAGTTTACCCACACCCCCAGGACCCACGGGTCCGGAGAGCACAGGCCGCTGCGGGCTCTCCCCAAGAACCAGGAGTCTCCTGAACACTTCACAGAGAGCAGAGAGACAGTGGAGGCGGCCCCCTGCTGGGGCGGGGGGCGGTGTTTCTCCCAGGCCAGGTGACCATATGGAAGGGGCTGTGCCTGCCCTGAGCGCCCCCCACCCTGGGTCCCCCAGCCCTGGGCCCCCTGCCCTGGGCCTGCGTTCAGCGGGGCTGCCAGTGGGGAACAGCTGGGAGGGTCAGATGTTCCCTAAAGGGTCCCATGCTCCCTTTTCCTTGCAGAAGGTTCCGGGGGAAGCCCTGGCACATCCGACTTGGAGAGCTCGTCCGGGAATGCCCGGGCCCACGCCGACCCACCTGGAGGACGAGGCGCCAGCCCCCAGCTGACCTTGGGAAGCCTGCGTTCCCGGAGGCTGCGCGGCCCAGCCCCGCTTCCCCTCGTGAAGGTGCTGAATCCCCTTTCGCTAGGGGCGGTGCTTTCTTCAGACCCTGGGACTCCTGCTCCCGGTTACGACAACGTCATGAAGAATGCGCAAACACCGCCTGGCTGACGAGGCTCCCCCAGAGCCATCGCATCCTCACGCCCAGTCACGTCCGGCAGAGCCCCTCGCCCATCACCAGAGAGTCCTGGGGTGTGAACACCAGTGTGGAGCAGGCTTGGCCTTGGAAAATCAGACGGTGACCTCACTTTGGCCCTGGGTGTTGGCAGCCGTTTGCTCTGTTCCTGTGCTTGGTGAAGTCAGATGGTCTGATACCTCGCTGCAGGAGGAGGCGGCGAGGCCCGCCCTGTGGCCTTGGAGTCCTCACGGGCCCAGAGGTGTGGGTCGCCGGCCACCTCCAGCCACATTCCGTTGTGAGGGATGGAAGGGAAGCAGCAAGGGCTGCCCCGTATGGCTGTGTTCTTAATGACCACCCGGCCACCTCCAGATGGGACTGGATGGAAGGACTTAAGTCCCAGGTTGGCAAAGGCCACTGTTGGGGAGCAGGTGGCACCTGGGGGGCAGGAGGCTGGAGGAGGAAGCCCCTGCCCCACCACCCTCCCCTGGGGCCAGGCCCCTGAGCCCTGCTGTCAGTCACCAGAGCCCCACATGACGGGACTGAAAAGTCACATTTCGAAATGTCACATCCCACCCGCTCCATCTTCTGACCCGTCCTCCCCAACCCAACCTGTCCAGTTAAAGTGTGTGAAAGGACCTGTGTCTACCATGTGGGCGAGGACACGACGTTAAAGAAAGTCCCCGTGATGGGCTACACTGTGTCTCCCAACGTCCCTGAAGCCGTGACCCTCGGTACCTCAGGACAGGGCTGCGTCCGGAGACAGAGCCCTCAAAGAGCTACTTTAGGAAAGATGGGGTCAGGGTGGGTCTTCATTCTATCAGACTGCGTCTTTACAGGGAGAGGTTAGCAGGAAAGACCACGTGGGGACAAGGCGAGAAGGTGGCCGTCTACAGGCCGGGGGAGGACACTGTCTTCCCTTTCTTTCTCGGAAAGTTCCAGGTCTGGAGGAGAAAGAAATGTCCAGGTGAGTGCCGTGGCTGCTCTGGGGGAGACACCTGAAGTGGTTCCGAGGCTGGAGCCGAGGCTGAGCTCTGGGAGCTCGTGGCGGGTCCTGAGGCCACACCCGCCTCCTCTGGCCTGGCCGGGTGTGCTCTGTGCCTCGGGTCCCTTAAGGTCAGAGTCACAGCACTGTGGCAGTCATCGTCAACACTGCTCCTCCCGGTTTCCTTTGATTTACTAATTCCAGCCCCTTTGCCGAAAGAGGGCGCGCCCCCTCTGGTTTCCACACATCTGAACACCCTGCCTTTTCCGCTGTGGGTGGGACGCCCGCGTCCAGCCTTCCTTCCACATCCGGAAGATTCCAGATTCCTAGCGAGGGAAGGAGAAGCTGCCGGGCAAACGGCCGGAGACAGAATGAAAGCCCGTTGGTTGTAGGGCTGGTGAGCCCACGAGCTGGGGAAGCCTGGGGCTCCCAGGTTAAGGCCCATCGTGAGAGCAGGACGGGCGGCTCTCAGCACCCGGCTCCGCTGCTCCCTGGAGGAGCCGCTCGGAGGAGGAGGAGGAGCACCTCGCCTGGGAAATGGGCCCGAGAGCAGCCCAGCTCCGCACGTGGCCCAAAAGTCACAGTCGACTCGAGAAAAGCGTCCAGTCCGTGTGGGGACACAGGAGCCGCCGCTGGTCATCCCCGTGGCCTTCGTTACGTTTCCAGAGACACACGGCATTCGCTTCCGCTGGAACGCCAGGCAGCGCGCGAGGCGAGCGGTGGCACTCACAGCAGAGACTTTGACTCCTCAGCTCTCTCCGGGCTCAGCGGCCCCGTTTGCCACCCGGCAGCCCCGCTTTGATGAGCTCCTCCTGCGTGGAATGCAGGGGTTTGCTTTCAAGTCGCTTGCTGCTCATCATCCGCTCCCCAACATGCTCCTGCCTCAGTGGAGGGGGCTCCGAGCCCCCCAGGCCCGCTCGCTCCTCCCAGCAGTAGTGGGGGTGTCCCGTCCGGGGGCTGAGGTGGGTGTGGAGTTGGGGATGCTCATACTTGCTTACTCTCCCTTCCCCAGCCTGGCCCCCACTTCCAGACTGTTGTGGGGTGCACACTGTCGCTCCACACCCACCGGGCAGATGCCTCCGCTGTCTCCCGGTCACCCTCATCACTTCAGAGCTTCGCTCCGTCCCCTCCGGTGCTCCGGCCCCTGTGGTATCTGCCCCCTCCGGTGTCTGTCCCCTCCAGTGCTCTGTCGACGTCGACAGGCTGACCCCATCCGGACACTTGGCAGCTGCTTCCCTACCAGGCTTGATCTCAAGGAGAACGAGGATGCTGATATGAAATAATGATTTAGTCACTTTTTAAAAAGGAAATAAAAAGGCCGTCAAGATGCCGAGCCTCTCTGTGCACAGAGACCTTTCCACGCTGCTGTGAATTCAGAGCAGCGGGAAGAAGCCGTCCAGGTCTGCAGCGTCCCGGTGGTCACAGGGCTAGGCCCAGAGTGACTCGGGCACGGGGCGCAGGGACGCCCTCGTAACCGCCACGCTCACCGGTCCCCGTCCACACCGACCGGCCGGGCAGGCCCTGCGGCCGCGTGCGGAGCAGTCTCTGGGCCTGCCGTCCCCCTGGAACGCGACGCTCACGCCTCTGAGTCAGCACAGAGCACAGCGGGCACGGAGGACCTGCCCCCTGGGCTGCGCTGCAGAAGGTCTGGCTCCTCCAGCCATCTGCACCCGCCAAGAAGCACCCTGGGGCCGGGCGGCGGGGACGAGGCCTTCTTCTCCTTCCCAAGCACTTGCGGCCTCAGTTTGGACTCAGGAGGGTCACTTCTTTAGGCATTTCAGTGACTAGAGCAGCCCCTCCCCCCCAATCCAAACGTTCCCCAAACTGCATCCGTTGGCAAGTCGAACGCCGTTTGTTCGCTCTTTCCACGCAGACTTCCCCCATCCCGGAAACCCCGAGCTCCCCCAGCCGTGTGGGTTCAGCCCCCAGCCCTGCCACCTCCCTGCTCTGTGACTGTGGCAAGTGGCTTAAACCCTCTGCACCTCAGCATCCTCAGCGGGAAAAGGAGAATCACAGACACGAGAAGCTCCCTCACTGGGCCGATTATAGATTTAATCACTTAAACTCATGCCCGACAGCAGGAAGGGTCCTGTATCGGTTCGGCTGCTGTCACCGTTATTCACCCCTGGTGTCCGGATGTCACAGAGACACTTAGGTTCCAAACCCGTGACCTCGGATCCGGCACCTCGGCACCGTCCCACACCTGCCAGCTTCACTGGATGTTTGCGGATGGACGGCGAGTAGCCGCGCTTAAGTCAAAGGCCACATGGAGTCACGCCTGAGGTTTACGGTCCAAGTGCACATGATGGACGATGATCGCCCCAAACAAGGGCTCCCCTCCTCCCTCCTCCCCCGCGAGGGAGCCGCGGCCCAGGGCCCCGGGCGAGCACCGTACTCACGGAGGTGGTGCGCGTAGCGGAGGTGGAACACGTCGCAGCCGTGCACGTGATGGTACAGCGTCTTCTCGATCAGGTCCTGCGGCTCGTACCCGGTCAGCTCGGTCACCCTGGGGGAGGACGGGGGCTCCGTGAGTCACGCCGCTCTGCAGATTGCCTTTCATTTAAACTAATATTGGTTTTGCCAACTAATCAAGTGCTAAAAGGCCGGGGCCGGGGGGAATGTTGATTTTGGAAACTAAGAATGATCTTTTTTTGCAAGAAGAAAGTCTTTGAAGTCCAGCCCAGCGCAGGATGCAGCGGACTTCGGGGAGCGTGTTCTCTGACCGCCGGCTGGAAGAAGGTTTGGGGCGGCTTAGCATCCTACCCCTTCGCAAGGCGAAGCTTATCTGACGGCCCTTCAGAGTGAACTCAGATGCTGATATTGGAGGAGAGGTGAGACGGAACCCACGCTCGGGAGCTTTTGTGGGATAGTCCTGTGTGACACGTTTTAGAAATTATTGTGCTAAAATATGCATAACCTCAACTTGACCATTTTAACCATTTTCGGTGTACCCTTCGGTGGCAATAGTTCCATTTGCAGCGTTGTATAAGCATCACCATGTCTGTTTCCAGAACTTTTTCATCCCCCTGGACAGAAACCGTGTCCCTGTTAAGCACTAACCCCCCGTTTCTCTCCCCCGCCACCTCGGCGACCCTTGTCTGCTTTCTGTGTCTACAACTTTTCCGTTCTAGATACTGCGTCTCAGCGGAATGATGCGGTATCCGCCCTTCCGTGTCTGGCTTCTTGCACTCAGCACAGTGTTGTCAAGGTCCATCCCCGCTGGTCGCGGTGCGTGTCGACTGTCATCGTTTCTGTGGTGAACACTATTCCGTTGTGTGCAGACGCCACATTTTGTCTGTCTGTTCATCTGATCACGGGCACTTGGGTCGTCCCCACATCTCGGCCGTTGGGTGCATGAGCCTTTACACCTCGGTCCCTCCCTGGATGCTGTTAATTAGTTGGCCTCAGAACGACACACAGCTGAGAGATTTCTACTGGCGGGAGCTGGGGACGCACGGGAAACGCTTCGGCCTCATATTGGGGAGGGGGGGAGGATGGTTTCAGACCCCCGCATGTTCCCGGTGCTTGTGTGACGTGACCTCTCTCCATCCTCATTGAGCTCCAAGCGTGTTAATTTCCCACTTCACCTCTTTGAAAAAAGTGGCTCTTCACATCCAAGACCACACTGTCACCGGCGTTTGGCTCACTCCATCTGTAGGTGGAGACTGCACCTGGCAAGCGCACTGGGAGCCGTGCCCTTGGAGGAGGTGGCCCAAATGTCTTGGTGACAGAGAGTTAAGAACAGATGAGAGAGGAGGATGAGAAGGGATTCCAGAGGCGGCGAAGCCACAGTCAGAGTCAGCGGGGACAGAGGACGGAGGTCGGCCTGGCCTGGCAGCCCTGCCGGTCCAGATCTGAAGCGTGAGCCCGACCTCGCTCGCGCTCCCCGACGCGCCCCCGTCTGCCGCGTCCTGCGCGGGCCTCGTACTTCCCTCCGTTTGCTGCACACATTTCCATGGTGTTCGTCCAGGGCAGGAAGGAGGCGGGGGCGTGCGCAGACCAGGGCCTTTCGCGGCTCGGGGGACTCGTCTAAGGGCCACCTAGAACTTCAGGCCCCGATGGAGTCCAGCTCTGTGTGGCAGGAAAACCGAGCCGTCTGGCTCCCCCGCCAGAAGGCCGGGCATCTCCCCGGCGCGGGGATGAAAGAGGCGCCCCAGACTCTCCGGACGAACGGTTTCAGAACAACGGCCCCAAACGTGTAAATGAATCAGAAACACATGTATTAAGTTTCTCATCAAAGTCCACACGGCTTTAAAAATTAAAGGGGAAGGGAAGGGTTTGGCAGCACGCCCTCCTGGTTTTTTCCAACCCTCTAGTGTCTGACGACCTGTCAGAGGGATGTGCCAAACCCCAAACATCGCTCAGTTCACCCATCCTTAGCAAAAGCACCAGCTACAGTTTCAAAGTGAAATACCACAAAACCCCGACGAACCAAATTCCAGGTTACGCCGAGTTCAGTCGTGTCTGGGACTGTGCTGGGTGGGGCCCCCCGGCCCTCGTGACTCTGGGGCTGCTGGGCTTCGGGCCAGCCCCTCGCCGTGGCTCCTGGGTGTGGAGGCAGGAGCTGCCATCTCCCACCCCGCCGGCGGCCTGCTGGCCTCCCAGGCCCTCTGTCCTCCGGCCGGGCGACCTTTTGAAGACCATCGGGCTGCAGCAGATCGAAGACCAGAGTGAGTGTGAAGGCTTCTGCAGGGCATTTCCAGCACCTTCTAGAAGACTGGAGTTCCAAAAAGCCTGAAGACTTTCTGGAAGTTTCCTGATGCTTAGCAGGAAGAGCTGCAGAGTCTTCTGTGGAGACAGGAAGTCTTCCTCAAGAGCATCCCCCTTTCTATTCTACTCACTTCGGGGTACGTCCCTCACACCGTAAAGCAGAGGGACACCTGCCAGCGAGGAGGCCGCGTCCGAGATCCCTTCAGGAGCACCCTGGCCTCCGACCTCGCCTCGCACACCCCACTCTGTTAAGTCCCCGGAGCTCAGAGCTGTGGGGACTGAACCGGCAATCGCTCGTCCGGGGAGACCCTCGTCTTCCCTCTTCTACAGAATTCCCTAGGTCCCGGGGGGTTTGCTGGAATGGCCAAAGGAAAACTGGGAGACGAAGCAAGGGAGGAACCCGTCGCACCCATCCACACGTCTACAGCAGCGACCTGCACAGCTGGCCCGTCCCTCAGCCCGCCTGGAGAGGGGTCCAGAATCCAGAAAGAATGTCCTTTCATGGCCTGTTCCCTCCGCCCACCAGCTCCTCTCCCTGCAGGAACACAGCCCCCATCCCATCCATCCCTCAGGGGGTGACCTTCTGGGAGAATCACGGTGACCCCGTCACGTCAGCCCTCGTCATTTCTCTACCTTGAAAGGTTCTGTGGTGCATGAATGATGAACTACAGTAACCTTTGTCTTCGCCTTCCACGCCTAACCAGGTAGATTTGTGTTCCTTCAATAAATGGTTAAAATGATCAATTTTATGTTATGTATATTTTACCACACAAAAAAAGTGAGGGATAAAGGAAACAATAAATCCTAGCTTCAGAACATCCAGAAAACACACACACACACGCGCGCGCGCACACACACACACACACACACACACACACACAGAGTTCTCCTTCTGAGGAAGCTCGGCCACACGCACTACAAGTCAGGAGTGGGGTCTCCAAACACTTATTCTTGTCTGTACAACTGATAAATCTTCTAAGAGGCCAGCGGGCAAAAGGACCCAAATTGCAGGTGCATCAGACTTTTATCTAATTTCATTTTTCCTAACTGCCCTGGGGGCAGCAGCGCGGGCGGGGCATGGCTATTGTTGTTATTGTTTTTCTGCCAGATAAGAAAACAAACTTCCAAAGAGGCCCTGCAGGCCTGAGGCCTGGAGACTCTGAGGCCTGCAGCCCCACTCCAGCACAGACCTGCCCTCCAGAGCCGGCCTCACTCACTCTCTCTGAAGTCAGGTTGACAGGGATTCCCCAGTAAGAGAGGAAAGGACAGTTGGGAGAGGTAGTTCTGGGCACCTCGCCCTCCCGGCCCAGACCGGTACCCGCTGAACTCGTGGTCAGAGCCTCCCCTGAGGGAAGGCTACCTGTCTGCTAGCGGCCTCAGCCCTGGTGGCCCTTATAGCTCAAATGGCCTCCCACCAGCCTGAGTCACACACTACTCAATGCAGAAGACTTTTGTTTGTCTGAAAGTCCTCCCAACTTGTTGGGGATACGAGGCAGAATCCTGACGTCATGGGCCTTCAAAAGAAGCTCCCTTGTGCCCACAACACATACTTCCAGTTCCTGCTCCAGTGACATGATAAAAACATAAATAGGATTTTAAGGAACGTATAAGCTGAAGAAGCTGGTGGCTCCTGGGTACTAAGGCTGATACTAATTCTTTCAGTTCATGACTGGGCGTCACTAAGTCCCTTTCTAACTCACGTGCTTCCTGTGACTTCATACTCATTACCTCTTGGCTTAACAGTGTCGCTTTCGGGGGCCAGTTTCCCCCATCAGCACCTTCCAGCAGGTCCCTAACTCACCTGGAATCCAGGAATATCAGCTTCAGGTCGAGGCTGGCCCTGAACATGAACATGTTACTGTGCAGCTTGATCTCGGTGATGGCGCTGGGCGGCAGTGACTGGCCCACGGCCACGAGCCCCACGATCTGGTAACATGAGTCGTACAGCGACATGTCCAGCATGTACTGCCTGATCTTCAGGTAGCCGCTGCAGTGGATGACCTGGGGGAAGCAGAGGGCAGGGTCGGCCACCGGAGGCCCAGGGGTTACACGGGCGCCCACCCCTCCCGGCTCTGAGCTTGCTCACTTCCTTGAACTTGCTGGACTAACCCCCAGCCCAGCCTCCACTGAGCTGCACAGCCGAACGCCCGATTCGCTGCTCAAAAGACAGGAAAACTGCGGATCTTTCTTAGAAACCACTATCATAATAGAATATGGGACTGTCTTACCCACTGGCTGTGCTCAAGTTAAGGCTCTCCAATATGTAACGGAGTTATACATAATTAACTCATTGCCAAGTTGCAGTTAGATGGCACAGCAGAAGCATTTTAGGGAGGTGACCATTTGTCCCATAATGTTCACTTCAGTAACTGTAATGCTTATCTTCCAACGGGATTGAACTTGACCTGTTAACTTGACCTTGACATCACTGGACTAGCTATATCAATCGCTCCAGGAAGTTCAAAATTTCTTCAATGGCATCAAAAAGTTTCATTTTTAATGTATTTTTATTTTGTTTTGTTTTATTTTATTATTTATTTATAATTCAAGATTGTATCCCCCTGTAATAAGGAACAAGCCAGAGTAGCTACACAGAAACATTTCTAGTCGTTATAGCCAAAAATCATGCACGAGAAACTGGATAGTGTTGAGGCTCAGGATCGGAAGCACTTATACAAGTCATAGTCGGTAAACTCTGGCACGAGTCACAAACGTAACAGCAGTGACCGACACCTAAAATCGTAAAGGCTCTTTTCAAAAGCATTCCTCCAGGATTCCTGAACGTACTCCCAGTCTTCAGAGCTGGAACCCATCTTTAAATCCTTCTAGTCTATTCTCCCATTTTACTGACGAGGAAACTGAGGACGAGGTGGGTGACATGCTTTGCTTACGATTAGACAGTTAATAAGTGGCAAAAACAATTCAAGACCCGTCTCCAGAAGAATGTCTATTGGGTGCAGGATGGTATTGGGGCATCCCCACCCTTGGCCTAAAAAGGCTTAGAGACTGGACAGCAAATAAGAAATGCATCCTCCGAACTGTAAAACAGAGCAAGGTCAAGTCCGAGGGAGGAGGTCCGAGTGGGACTGACACAGCCGCTGGGATGGGAGGGAGAGGCCGAGCCCGCCCCAGGGGCCTCCCGCCAGTGTGCCCACGGGCACGAGACCGCCTGGCAACATGGAAGGGGGTCGGAGCCCAACAGACCCGCATTCCGGAGAGAGAGGGCAAAGTGGAGGCGGCGCAAAGCTGCCCCCTTTCTCTTGGCCCACCTCCCTCCCATCCTAACGTGCAAATACCTCTGCCCCAAGGCCCCCATCTGCCTCCAGCTCCAGCATGAGGGGTTACGAGGTGGGAGAAACAGCAACTGCAGACAGCTGGGGGTGGGGGGCCGCTCCAGAGGGGCTCGGATAGGTGGGGGGCGCTCAGCTCAGACTTCGCCAAACCTGCCCTGCAGTCTGATGTCCAGGCCCAGTACTGCCCGTGGCTCTGTAAGTGACCTACTCCTGGATCCTGGGGTGAGCCAGAGCACACGGCCATGTCTGGCAGAGAGATCCAGCCAGGGAGGCGCGAGGGCTGGGCTCAGGGACCCCGGCTATGCCCCCGAGACTGCCTGCCCTTCTGCCGGTCGCTTCTCCCTTCTCGGCTGATGTCCTGGAGACAGAATGGGGCTGACGACGCTCCCCTTAAGGGGCTGCTATGGCCGTCAGTTAAATTAGATGGGATGCAGCAGACGAAAGCTCTGCCTTGCACCCGGAAAGGGCTGCGTTCCTGCTATCGTGCACATCACCATTAGCACTGGATCTGGCTGGGCATTTGGAGGCTTAGAGCGACATTTCTGGGCTGACTGCTGGCTGCTGGCCCAGGATCCTGACCTGGAAGACGGGTCTCAGTGACTCCAGGGGCGGCTGTTCCGGTGGGACTGACCTGTGCGCAAAGTAAAACCTACGGGCGCCGAGGTCGAATTCTACCCTCAGCCACGTTTATTCCTGGTCTCGTAGGACAAATCCAGTCCTCCTGGGAGATGCCAGCTCCCACACCTATCTCGTAAGCAGCCATGAGCAGAGTCCCTCGAAAGTGCTACACTGGGCAGTGTGAGATGTCTGGGTCCCTGTGCCCCGTCTGCAGATGCCGCGTGTGTGGTGAGCTGTACAGCAGTGAGGACCCAGCACCGCCTACCCCTTCCCCCCACCTGCCGTGCCCCCGCGTACCTTGTAGCCACTGCACGTCAGGCCCGCGTTTCTCTTTGCCAAAACACACTTCATTCGAAGGAAGAAGGACCTCTCTATCTCATACTCTGAAAGCAGGAGCGAGGTTAGATCAGCCAGCTGTCCCACGATGCTGTCCCCATTTTTATCTCAACAATATCAATAATCCTGCAGCCAGCGGCCACCTCCCAGCAGCCCAGGTCCTGACCCAGAGCGCTTCGCCTGTGGCCCCGCCTGGGTGCGGTGGGGAGGAGAAGCTTCCATGCCCTCCAGAGGAAAGCAGCCCCAAAACACGGCAAGAACTTGGGAGGTGCCACCCTGGGGTCAAGGTCAGGACTGTATGCGCAGTGGGCCCAGTGGCCCCTGTGGCGGTGGCCGCAGAGAGGCCTGGCACCAGGAGAATGGCCTTGACCAACCCTAGAGCGATGCCTGAGCCTGCCAGGAGGGCCCTGAAGCGTCTGACCTCCCACAGGGTGGCAGATACCGAGGAGAGGTCACACACGCGTAACCCCTTTCCCTGGCAGAGGGAGCCCGCCCCAGGGGGCCTTCTGCCAGCGTGCCCACGGGCACGAGACTGCCCAGCAACATGGAATGGGGACGGAGACCAACAGGCCCGCTCAGCCTGGACGGACCACACCCTCCTCTCTCGAGGGCTGCCCCCTCCCCGCCTGCTCTTTCTCGGGGGGGACCCAAAGCCTTTCTTTGGTTCCTCTGGCAGGCCTCACAGGCTGCAAAGGCAAATGAGTCCCCTAAGGAAACACCCTCTGCTTTAGTGAGTGACACCAGCTCTCTGGGGCACAAATGGCAAAGTGTCTGTGCCCCAGATAAGGGAGAGGTCGCTCTACTCTAAATAAACAGCCATTTGGCAGTGGTTAAAAAATTAATTTTTAAAGAAAGGTGACCACTAGGACTGGAAGCACGGCCTCCCGCCCCTCCCTGGGGGCCCTGCCTGGTGGGGGTGAGGGGGGTGGCCTCGGACACTCCTTCCCTGGCTGAGGAGGCTGCTGTCTTCACCCGCAAACCTCGGCAGCGGGCTGGGTCCCTTTTGACCTGCCCGCCTGTCTGCACCAGTTCCAGATAAGCATGCTCAGGTCTAAGGAACGTCACCCAGAAACCAACGAACAAGTTTTGGGGAGAGCTCGTGCCTTACTCAACTGCCATAAAGCAACAGGGCCGGTTCCGACACAGAAAGCCGGCTGTGCAGACGCGACGTCGGAGAGAAGCTGGGCCCGCGGGGACCTCCAACGCTGTGTTCGCGACTGGCTGGGGAAGTGACCGGCGGCCACCCTGCCGCCCCCGGACACCGCCCCTGGACCTTTTACTTCTCCTCTTGTACACTTGCTGCACCTCAGACTTGAGCCCCATGGAAACGGGGGGTGAGGGTGGGGGAGGGGCCGGTGAGAGTCCCAAGATTCATCTGCTGTCACTTTCTAAACACCCTTTTAACGCTATGCCCTGGACAGGTAGATGACGCCAGGGCTAGGAGGAGAAAGCCCACTCCTACACAATTCTTTAGACAGCAACAACGCAATGCTCCGAGGAATTCTCTTTGCCCAGCTTTAAACGACCCCACCGTGAAAAAAATTAGATTCAAGTGAGATGTTCTCTCCTGGCTCTCATTCCGTTAGAAATGATGTCTTCGAAGTCTTTGTCCCACTAGGGAATTTTGGCCAAGTTAGGATGCCATCGTCCAAAGCAGACAAGGGACCCTTGGTTGACATGCTGGTATCTTTGACCTGACAGAGGGGGTTGGTTGCAAGGCCAGGCCTCCGGGAATAAGTCTGTGTCTTCCGAGCGTGTAGCACGGTGGTCACTTAAGGAGCCGTCTGTGTAAAGACGTGCTTCACATCCTCCACTGAGCAGTCACGCCACGTCTGTCCGAACGCAATGCTTCCCGCAGCAGGGGCCCAATCGACATGTATTAAATGACAGGATGGGACATTTGGAGGAGGGTCTCGTCCCCAGATGGAGCCAGGACAGGGAGATGACCTGCCTCCACCTAACCAGGGCTTCTTAGCCAGTCTGTGCCAAGGCACAAAACCTGCAGATCCCCACTCAGAATAACATTTTTGAAAGTGCATAAAACAAAATATCGAAGATTACAAATAGATGCGTTACAAATGTATCGAAAAAGTTATCAAAATATTAAAGCAAGTGGTGACGTGGTTACAAATGTGCTGCTTTATTAACACATTAAATAACGAGATCTAGTAGCAGATCTCATAACTCGAATTTCGAGTTAGTGAAGGTATTAGTGACAGTACCTGGCTTATCGCCTACAACCTATAAACAAAGAAAATGCTAAATTTTCACTAGAGGGATGAAATGCAGTTTTCCCCTGCAGTTTCGCAGACCCCAAGTTCTATTCTTGGACCCTTTGGTTAAGGAGCCCAGGTCTAACCATCAGCAGAACAAAGAGGCGACCAACCGAATAGGAAAAGATGCTTGCAAACGACACCTCCAATCCCGGGCTAATATCCAAAACATATAAAAGACTCATGCAACTAAAGAACAAAAAAACAAATACGTCAATTAAAAAATGGGCAGAGAACCTGAACAGACATTTCTCCTAAGAAAACATACAAACAGCCAACAGATATATAAAAAGATGCTCAACTTTACTAGCTATTAGAGAGATGCACATCGAAACCACGTGAGATACCACCTCACACCGGTTGGAATGGCTGTCATCAACAGGACAAGTAACGAGTGTTGGAGCAGCACTATTCACAGTGGCCAAGACATGAAAACAACCGAGTGCCCTTCGATAGATGACTGGATAGAGAAGAGGTGGCACATATACACAATGGAATATGACTCAGCCATCTGAAAAGATGAAATGCTGCCATTTGCAACGACATGGATGGATCTTGAGAATATCATGCTAAGCAAAATAAATCTGGTGGAAAAAGTCAAAAACCATATGATTTCGCTCATAAGTGGGTTATAAAACTGAAAGCAACCAACAAACAAGACAAACAAACCAAAACGCAGGGACACAGACAACAGTTTTACAGTGAGCACAGGGAAAGGGAGGAGGGGGGAGGTAGATGCGGGTAAAAGGGGATCCAATAATATGGTGACAGACGGAGACTGGACTTTGGGTGAACATGCAATGCAACATACACATGACATACTATTGAATTGTACACTTGCAACCAATAAAAAAATAAAAAATAAAAAAGCCCAAGCCTAGACCTGTGTCTCTGGAACACCAAACCATAGCACATCGGAGGGGAGCCTCTGACCACTTATCCCCCACCCAGCACCCATCACAGCCTCTCGCACCTGACGGGGATCGGCAGTATTGCTTTAAAGGACGTGGCGGGTGTTGGGTGTCTGCTTGGGGCTCTGGCTGGGCAGCCCTTGGTCACACTTCCCATGGGCAGTGTGGGAGGCAACACCCTTGGGCCACGTGCGAGAGCATCGCCTTGTTTTCGTTCTGCTCTCTTTTCATCTGGAGGAAATACATACCTTGGAGCAGGTGATGGTGAAGAGGCTGGTGGGCCGCGAGGACGGCCGTCATCTCGTCGTGGTCAGAGGGGTGGATGTACTCGTAAATGCTGTTGCCTGTAAGCTCCACCTGCCACAGACAGGAAGAGAGGGGAGGGGTCAGGAAGCCTTCCTGGGGTGCCCGGGGCTGCGGGTGGGGTCATAGGGAAGCCCCCGCCAGGAACAGGACTTCTGTCTCCACTGACAACTGCACTTTCTCCAAGCTCAGAAACATGTGTCTTTCCTCAAACAGCACCCTGAAGCGTCTCTCACACTTTCCAGCAAGGCCAGAGAGCGAGGGTCAGTCCTGGGCTGGAAAGCCAAGGATGGTGGAAATGGGTGACCCTAATGGCTTGGGCAGCGTCCTTCATACAGGAGACACACTGTGAAACTCGCGCTCCGTGCCTCCTGAGGGGACCGGCTGGCTGGGAGGCGAGCCACCACGCCCAGAATGTGGTGCCTGGGACGGCCTCGTCTGCTCAGAGGCAGGGAGGCAGGAGCCAAGGGCTCCACTGGGCTCCACTGCACTCAAGAAGAACTTGCAGGCCACAAAGGCCCTTCTTCCTGGCAGCTCTGCCCCTCAGGCACTGCCACACCTCTTCCACGTGGCCACAATGTGTCTCTGGCCTTCCTAGTCCAGGGTGGCTGTGCTGAGCCCATGGCTCCCGCCCATGGGTGCAGCTGAACGGCTACGTGACCTGATGGGCTGGGGCTCACGCCAGAGAGCAACGTGACCCTGCGTTCGGACACCACCTACTTCCGGACACACCCCACAGAGGACACCTCAACAGGCCTGCAGGCCACGTCCCCACTGGACAGGTCTCTGCTTTGCAAGGGCAGGGGCTCGGGGTGGGCTCTGAGAAGACATCGTCATTATGATTATGATCTTTGCACAGAGGTCCCAGCGATTCAGTTCCTCTCCCCAAGAAGCTTTCTGTGTTCCCCAAACACAAATGCCGTGACACGGAATGAGAGAGTCTCAAGACCCGGGCTCCCTCACTCATCTTGCGATGGACAACGGCATAGAATGTTCTAGAAACCACCACCATCGGAGAGCAGCCTTCTGAGCAGAGGTTGGCGGATCCTATTTTAGAGCTGAAGACATCGAGTCAATGCACCCAGGATTGATAGGGGGGCCTCCCCAAGGCAGGAATGGCACTTCTATCACAGCCAGAAGGAACCCCAACAGCCCAGTGTAGGAAGAAACTCAAAAGGCAAGAAGCAGAGACCCTCGGGTGGGGCTGCAGAGCTCTTGCTCAGCCCTGCCCCTGAGGGCAGAGGGCAAGCTAAGGAGCAAAGGCAGGCTGGTCCCTAACCACCCCCTTATTAATTATTTTTAAGCGTGCCACAGCGGGTGATTCATTAGGAGGCTCAGTGCCCTCGACCAGAGCAGAGAGGATGTGATCTCCAGTACAGGGGCAGCCCCGACGTGCCACCTCACGCAACGGGACGACCCCAGCCAGAGGGTCCAACGGAGAATTCCTCCACTGTTTCAAATTAGCATCAAGGCCATCAGCTCTTTGCTTGGGACCAAGGGGCCATGCGGAGGTGGAGGAATTTATCCCTCTTCGGAGCCAGTTCTTCCAACTCGTTAAGATGGACGAGTTGCCTTTTTAGTCAGAACGAATAACGTTTCTGGCCGGCTAAGTAATCTTGTCCCTAAAAACAGCGTTCACTGTTCTCTGTTCTGCATTATTCATAGAGTGTCTCTCTCTAATACTATGCAAACAGAGCGGTGCAGAGTATCCCGTTACAGAAATGCCCTCTACCCACCGCCCAAACCTGGCACTAGAAAACCGGGCGCTTTTCTCTAATGACTCAAATGGATTTTTGCCTAGATAAAAAAGCGATGACAAGATTTCATTAAAAAAATAAGTAACAAAAACTAAACATTCTCTTTCAAGTCATTGCTGTTAATCCTTACAAAGTTGAAATAAAACCATTTAAGCAACATTTAAGTCAGCCATTTGGGACAGGACAATTTCTTTTTTTTCTCGGGGGCAGCCAAACAGATTCCTTGTGAAGCTCTGTCAGGTGGAGAGTGACAAAGGCTGATAAATACGGGAGCTATTTTTTTTAAATCGATTTGCAATTTCGACGACTTATTTTAAAAATGAAAAGTAACAAAATAGAATTTTTATGTGTGTTGGCTTATCATTTCTTCCTTAATATAATTTTTAGGGAAAAGAGATAATTCTGATTTGCTTCAAGTTCTTCTTCTTTTTTTTTAATTCACTGACGTCTTTTTAGAGAAATAGCTTCATATACTTGCAAACAGACTTACTTCTGTTCTAATAGAGATTCCATTTGTGTTGTGATCCTAAAGTCGCTTCATGTGTTTTCAAAGGTCCTATTTTCATCTCATGCGCTCAGAGAATGAAGATTGAAGGTCCATGAATCACAGCCTTGATTTTTCTGAATCTTTAGCTTAATTATAAAACTCAAAGGCCATCTAGGAAGTGAAATAGTCTTCAAACAACAGAAATGTTTTTAAAGAACAAATTTTGGAATGATAAAACGGTGCTGACCTTGACTCAAAATTATGGTTGACATGGTGTTTCCTGTATTTACATATCTATTCGTGCTTTTGAATGCTGAAAGAAATGTGGCTATCTCAAAAAAAAAAATTGTGGTCGTGGCTCTAAAACTCCTCAGGTCTCATACATCAGCCTTATTAAAACAGGCCCTCGATGTGATATTTTAGTATTAGTAAAACCCTGGTAACTACAAAATGAATTGCTTTCCTACTAAGAGCGTTTTTATGTTTTTCTGAATCGTTTTTCTTCCTGCCAAGAAAACTACACAGGATAAATACAGCACTAAATGAATACATTCTGGGTCGGAACGGGGAGTCACCCAGTGCTCTGAAAACGCACATTACTCTGCTTTGGGTGTTTCGCTGACTATGGTAAATTAAGCATTTTAAAATAAGATGGTTTGGGTTTCAGGGTTCGAGTTATGTCAACAAACATGAAACGCTATCCTTTCTCTTTGTTTCAAAAGTGAAAGGATTAGGTCTTATGGCCCCAAACAACACCGTGTTGTTTTACAGTTGTGCTTCTGCTATAATCTCCAGTATGTCGTTTTCCTCTCTGTGTCTCACGATAAGTTATTTCGTACATATCTATATTTACTGGAAAATGTAGATTAGTTACCTAGATGCTATATAATGTATGCAACTTTGGTAAGGAAATCTAAACCACAAGGAGACTTAAAAATGTCTTAGCAGGTAGACAGAGCTTCATTCTTCTTCAAATATAAGTAAGTTTAATTGTATTAACCAAAAAACCCGTGAAAATAAATCATTTAATAAACCTGCATGGATAAAGAGTGCTTCCCCAACTCTACCTCTTCCAAATAGAAATTTGTCTATACGAATTATTATGTATTACGTACATGTGTTTACGACAAACAAAATTTTCAAGCCAGACACTTGACCCTATTTCCCAACACTTGAACTGTGGCCTGAGACAACTTGCATTTTGTGGTCGTCTGTCATTTTTCTGATACAACAGTTTGACATCAAGGATCTCTCATTGAAAAGCAAACATAAATGAACTCTACGTATAAAATAGACTTCTTATTCCAACGCTTATTTTTTTAAGGTTAAAAAAGGCTTTGAATTAAGATGGGCTTATAACACATAATTTTTTTTTACACTCGCTAATAGATAATTCAGATAGTTATTTAGATATTTCAGGTTTAAAAAAAAACACTCGTTTGCTGTGACTTATCACACAATCATGACAAATCTAGAAAGGGGCTTATGTTTCCTAGGAGCTGCTAACATAGAGTTTAACCCTGAATTAATGTGAAAGATGTCATTACTTAATGAGATAATGTCATTGAGCGTAACTGAAAGTTCTTGGAACACTGAAGGGCGCTATGTAAATATAAGCTATTAGTATTATCGTTATTCATCAGAAAACTTGTTTTAACGGTTACTCTAACTATTGGGTATAATTTTATTAACATTTTTATCTCTTGTGATTTAAAAAAATCTTTGGGCTTATTTTAATAAAGGTTTCATGTTTGATATATTTGCCTGACTTTTGACTACTAATAAAAATAATCTAAAAGGTGCAAAATTTTTTTTTTAAAGAGAAGTTGGGTATTAGACATCCTTTTCAATACTTTATTTTACTATTTAAGTAACAAAGACAGAAAAAAATACACATTGTGATTCTGCCTAGATTTCCTTCTGTGGGGTTAATCGTGCACAGGAAGCAGGCTTGAGGGAAAAGTTTGTTGTTGTTTATTTAAACAGTCCACCATGGAACTCCCCAGACTCTAACCAGGGCTCAAGTCTGCATCTAAGTGTTTTTGTAACTGAGGACTGATACTAAGACAATCCTGCCAATAGATCAGAAAAAAAAATCAGTCTTTCTGCACAGTTTGACTTATCTTTTTTTTTTTAATTGACACTTCTGGCAACATATAGACGAAAGGCATCTCTGTAACTTTCTTGGTAGTGTAAAATGCCCTCCCCTTTCAAAATTATGATACGAAGTTTTATTTCTGCATTATGACCAAAATTTTGAAATACAATTTTAATTATGATTCTGCTTAGATTTCCTTTTGGGGAGTTAATCATGAAGAAGAGGCATAGTTGTCACCTCTCCGATATTTTGGTTGCTCTTATTAAAGATAAAAATGACAGAGAGAGAGAGAGAGAGAGATATGGGATGCTAGCCTGAGCAGCCTGACAGAATGAACTGGAATGTCCTGCTGTGCGTGCAGTGCCTTCAGAAGTGCCAGGACATTCCAAATGACTAAGAGCCCTCACTATACGTGCCAACCAAAGGACGCTATTTGAAGCAACTTTTGTGCTATTTGTAGTACAATACTAATGAAACTGTGGTGATGCCTGGCTTTTGTGTAGCTCCCTATAGTTTATAAATTACATAAAATGGGCACTTTGATTTGCTTCTTATCAGGATCCTGAAAGAGAAATAGAGTAGGCATTCTTTTTTATTTAAGTTATAGTTCAGGGAGTTTATGTACCTGCCCTATCAGACAAGGAAGACCATATAACGGAATGTATTTCCCTTTTTGCTTTGACTGCTAGGAAGCTCAGCTCTAAATTTAATATCCCATAACAGTGACGTCCCCTATTCTTAAATATGTTTGACCAGTCATTTAAAAAAAGTATGTGAAATGTTTTGTCGTGTTTGGAACATTACTATAAGATCTATCAAAGGTTTTATAAACTATGATTGAGAATTAAGTAATCTGATCAAGGTCAATCAGCCATAGACCAAGTCGGGAGTAGAAACCAGGCTGGGTACAACGAAAGGGTCTGAAATAATTCTAAATAGGGTCAGGTGGAAATGCAAAGAATAATAACTTTGGAAAATATGTAAAAAATACTAATTTTTATGTTCCCAACAGTATTTCCCAATCTATAAGCACAGTAATCCCTTGGGTCACATAGGTGTAAAAGCCAAGCCTTAGGTAAATCTTATCTGGGAGACCAGGTTTCATAAAAGAGAAGAGGAAGAGAGAAGAAAACACCAAACAATCTAAATATGAGATTCACTTTAAAGGACTTTACACCAGAAACACATAGGCACAGGGATTAGGATATACACACATTGGAAGAAAAGGTTGTAAACAAAGAGCAAGTTTAAAAAACATACAGGCAGAAAAAGAAAAGGAATACATCAGATGCAGGTTTCCAAACTGGTAACATTGTTTTTCAATGAGAAAACCCAAGCCACATTAATTGGCATGTTTTATTTTGGCTTAACTGCATGAGGAGGCTGGTGCAATACAGATTATTCACGCGCCTCCTGGGAGCCCATTTCCTGTATCTAATTAATCCTAGTGTGATATAAAAGGTGCACTCTGATAATTCATGATGTAAAGAAACGCTTAGTTCCTATATGTATAAAAATGTGACTTTTAGAACCACGACCCACACTTGTTAAATCAGAAATGTGAGTGGCAAAAATCAGTTAGGCTCCCCACATCTGGACCCACCGGCCACCGGCCCAGATTCAGCCAAATTCTCCAGCAAACCTTCGGCTGGACCAAGACAGATAAAGCCAAGTGCACTTCTTTCCTCTAGAGGATAAACCCTTTTTGAGAAAATGGTTCCAGAAAAATCAGTAACATTTACATGTTCTAAAGAAACCAAGACCTTGCTGTGCAAAACAGTAGTAAACTGAGTTTTATGAGTTTCTATCACAAGCATATAAAATGCTTTACTGAAACGACCACTGAACTGGAAAAACTCAGGAAAAATTACCCTGAATTCCATGTGAACACTCATAAATCTACCCCCCACCCCCTTCTCTCTCCCCAAAGCACATTCTGCACAAAATCCACGTTCTACACCAGCTTCCCTCTGGCTTTCACAGCGACTCACACAATACCACGTGCAGGCCAGCAAGTGTGGACTGAAAAATCTCCCTTTGTGAAGCTCTCGTTAGTGGCCGAGTGCCGTTACTGTATCAGCAGAGTCTCGTCTATCGAACGACATCTCGGAACATGGCTGACGGTTGCAAAGATACACTGGTCATTAGCCCCAGAGGAAAAAGAAAGTGAAATAGTGAAATGCAACCCGGAGAAGGAAAGCCCTGCGGGATGCTCTGAGAAGAGGAGTTTGCAGTTTGGGATTATGTTCACGCGCAAAGGCAGATGCTCGGACAGACTCGTTTTCAAGTTGGGTACGGCCGCCAAGATCTGCCAACCCTGAATACTTTGGTTGCACATAAAATTAGGTACAGCTTACCTGGGACAAGCCTAAATGTACGGAGGCTGTTTCCGATATATACATGATTTTGCCATCAGATGCTACCACAAAAACAAATCCATCCAGAGTCTGGAAAAGAAAAAAGCGTCAGGGTGAGGAAAGATAGTTATATGGAGAGTTAAATCTCATCCTCGTACTGCCACTGGGATAGAGGAATGTATGAAATATTATCATCGGCATATATGTATCAAATGCAAAAAAACAAACAAAAAAACCCACCAGGGTTTGGGGCCATAAGGATTTAAGTTACAACATTTAAGGTTTAGTTCCCGCACCAGACTCTCAAATGCTTTTAAAACACTTTAAAAACAGCCTTACATACACATCACAAAAGTCATGTAAAACATTTGAGAATTCCTATCATACCCAGTTTAAACGTAGTAGCTTTATTGTTTGGGGTTATTTTAGCACTTAGCACAAATCCGGAGTTCTATGGTGCTTAGGGGACAATCTACCACTATATAGACCATTTTAGGTCATAATTGGCAGTGTTTATACCACTAGGACATATGCTTTATTTGCCACAATTTTCTAGTTACCCCTAAGTACCTTTTGAATAATAAATTCTAAACACTACCGCTCCTCAGAAAAGAAAATACCAGTTATTTGAACAGACTATGTCTACAGAATTATTTAGAATTTGCAAGAGATCAAATAACCTTTGCAAAATTCAAGGAGAAAGGAGTATTGATTTCTAAAAAAATTAAAAGTACCTAAATGATATTCTGATTTTACCTAAGTTGGCTGGCCCTCAAAAAAAATTATAAGAGGTAATTAAGACAAATTAAAAAGTACATATTATATTTATGTGTGGCAAGGATAAAAAAACTAAATTATTTTTTGAAAAAAAGGAAACCGTATTTTATTTACCCATTCATATTTTAGATCCACAACCAAAGAAAAGCAATAAAGTTGGTGAAAGATCCATACAACCCACAATGCTACCCCCATAAAAAATATTCCAAATTAATTTCTGGCCACAAATTCTATTTTTACAGCATGTAATTGAAACCAGATTACCTTTGGTTTTTCTAAATCTGCCCCCTCTTTGGAGGGGAGCCTAAAAAGAATGTATAGAAGTGAAACTTGAAAGTTATCCTTATGTTCTGCTGTCTCAAATACAGGTTTGCTGCAAAAATTTTTTGCCAACCAGACTATCATTTCCCTTCCCCATGCTGAGGTTGAAATCAACATCTTGATGAGAAGCCTTGCTTTCCCAGTTCTAACTCAATTACAAAATATTTTCCCAGCTAAACTGTTTCAAAAATATAAACTGTTTCAAAAAATATAAACTATACAGCGATTTCTAAAGTTATAAATGTTTTGGCACATTTTGCATTCTTGCTTAACTCCAAAACCATTAAAGAGATACATTAATGAAATAGTATCTGACGGCGAGCCATACGAGTGAAAGAAAAATTATCATAATCAAATTCTGAAAGTTGCCAGCAGTAGCTAAAAATAATATTCTTAAAGGAAAATGTGGGGTATGCTTTCATAGCTTCAAATTTTGCATGCATGTAATATTAAATGCAAAGACACTCGCACGCTACAGCGAACTAATTAAAGAAATGTACAGTGGAGGAAACGAGGGTGTTGGCTTTTACCTGCCGGGTTTTCACTAGAGTCCCCGGCACTTAGTTGTCCCTGACATTAGTGTCACTTACAATCTGTAGGAGTATCTAACATGCAAAAAACCGCGCACAGAGCTGGAAAGTGAGCGTAGGGGGAGCGCGGGGCGCGCGGGAAGTTCTCCAAGAGCGCCATTACCCGCCCGGCTGACACACCGTTTAATGTTGTAAACGCTTCGGGTTTCAAATATTCCCCGGATCTTCTCTTTCCCAGAGCACGCTTTTTTTAAAAAAAATAAATCACACTGGGACATTCGAGGCAAGAGTTTTGAAAAGATCTGCTTTTTCGAAATGGGGAGCTCGCGGCTGACTTTGACCCAAGTCAGTGCGTCCCGCCGCCAACTTTTTTTTTTTTTTCGTTTAAAGAAAACACAAAATAGAAGGAGGAAATGCAAAATAGCTCTCGGTAGGCATTTTTTGATGGCAGAGACAAATGACATGAGGGGGGAATGAATCGGGTCGTTGATGAAGCTCTGTAAAGGGCATTTGAAAGACTCTGAGACACGGGGCATGGCTGTCCCCACCTAGCGCCAGCCACCGACTTGGAGCTGGCGGGTCCTGCGCATGGTTACCCGGCCCGCGCCCCAGACACCACGCGGGGAAATGCGAGGTCAGGGGCGGTTTAGCGGCCGCGGACTGAACGGCTGCGGGCTGGGGCGCTAAGCGGCTGACCACCAACCAAGCACCGGCTCCCTTCGTGAGCCAGGTGACCCCAAAGAATGCACCACGTCGTGAGCGGGACCACTTGGGTAGAACCCGGCTCCGCCGCTTGCTGTGTGACCTCGGGCATGTTGCTTAATCTCTCCGTGCCTCGATTTACTCCTCCGAAAAAGCGGAGTTAAACATAGAGCCCATTCTAGGGGGGTAGTGAAGCGAGATGACACAGTGAGATTTAGAACGGAATCTGGCCCGTGGGAAAGGCGCAGTAACGCCAACTCTTATTCTATTACTGATGCTGATTCTCCTTTATTTGCGACCCCTTTAAACACACGTTTGTCAGACGCTTCCGAGCAGCCGCCCGCTGGCTCAGGGCGCCCTGAGCTTTGCTCCGATCCTTCCTCCTCCGGCTCCAGCGCCCCGCGCAGCGTCTGGCACAGAGCAGTCGCCCCATGAAAGTTCGTGGGGGAAGTGAGGTCGGACAGGGCTTGACCACGCCCGGGGGCGCCCTTCGGTCTAGATGTCCTGAGCTAAAGAGGCCTGGACCTGGGTGGGGGTGGGGCTGGCCAGAGGTTGCTCTGGTTGAGCTGAGTCCACTCGGGGCCCAGCCCTCTGGGGTGCGAGGTGAGGGGACCCGGATGCGGGGAGGGAGCCGCTTGCTCCCAGTTCCCCGCAGTGCCTCTGGCCTCGGGGCGACCTCTGCAGCCTGGTGGCGGCCCGTGGATTTACTCGGGGTTCCTTGGGGAGGGACACCTCGAGCCCGGGGTGGTGGAGTCAGAGGGGAGGCGCAGCCGGGACCCGGGGCTGCGGCGGTACCCCAACTTCCGAGCCTCGTCCCTACCTGCAGCAAGTGCGACCCCAGCTCCTTGGCGACGCTGTCCAGGGGCCCGGCGCGGCTCGGCTGTCCCCACGCGTCTCCTAAACCTGGACGAGGGAATAATAGAAATAAAAATAATAAAAAATAGTAAATGGCAGCGCCCGAGGCTGAGGCGCGGAACAGGGCGCGGGGAACCCCTGAGTCCCGGACCCTGCGAGTCCAGAGCGACCGCCCTGTCGCCTTCCGGGCCCCGCAGGCCGCCTTCTGTGCCCTCGATGAAAAAGAAAACGGCCAGAGGGGAAATCGCCGCTGAGGCCTCGGCTGCGAGCGCCCGGCGCGTAGCTCGCGTGGGTCGCCCATGTGCTCATGGCTCTGAAATTGCCGTTTCATTGGAAATGCCACAAAGTAATCTAATCTGCTTTGAAATCGGCCATTGTCGTAGCCAAACGGGGATACCGATTTGACCCATAAATATTCCCCCAAGGACCCTCCCTCCCTTTCCCGCCTCGCCGGCAACTGTGCATTTCCCCAAAGACAGAGAAGCCCAGACAGAAAGCCCTCGCTGCCCCGGAGGCGACTTTTTCTGCAAGAAAAAAAAAAAAAAAAAAAAAAACAACCACCCACAACCCCTCAGACTCTCCAGCGCTCACAGGCGTCCCAGGGGGCGCCGTCCCCCATCCAACCCGAGACCTGCAGCCTGGGTAGGGTTTACTTGGGGGCATTCCAAGGGCGAACCCCAAGCGCGCCAGCGGCAGGACCAGGAGGTGAGAGTCCCGTATGTACTCCACAGTGACTGAGAGGCGTCTGCTGACAAATTGGGGTCCCCCAGCTCCTCCGTTTCCTAACTGCCCTCCCAGGCCTTCTGCTCCCCCGCGCCCAAGGCCACCGGTTGCGGTGCGCGCCCCGCGGAGAGGCCGCCCTGCCCCGCGCAGCCTCCCTCTCCTGCGCCCTCGCCTCGGCGGCGGCTCTGACCCCAGACATCCCAGGCTTCCCTCCGCGGACTGGGGACGAAGCAGGAAAGCCAGGTGAGGTGGCTTGCACAACTCAGTCGGTCCCTGGAGTCCTTCCGCTGGGGGCCTGGCCAGCCATGCTCCAGTGAGCTCTGCGGCCCTGGGCGCGAAGTGGCGAAGGCCAGTGGTCTCTGTCTCAGCCTGCGCCCCATTCTTCTTCGTGGAAAACGCGCTCCCAGACTCCAGGCCCACTGGAGAGCCGCCAGCTCCCAACCGCCAACCCGTGCGCGGCGGGCTGTGGGCCCCGATGGCGCGTCTGCCTCCCCCCACTCCAGGCGGTGAACTGCGGGCCAGACCGGCCCCCTGACCGCTGCGCACCCCAAGTGCCCGACCGGAGGCCAGGGCAGGACGCGGAAACTCGCTCAGCCATAGCTGATTCGGGGACCATTCTCCAGACCACGAAGCCCCTCTAAGGGTGGTGGCGAGTGAGTGGGCAGAGTAGCTGCGCAGCACCCTGAGTCTCGCCCGCTGTCCCTGCAGGAGCCAACCGGGGCGCCCTGGCTTCTGGGGGCTTTGATCTCAGGAGGTGGAAAATGCACCCTGGCCCAGAGCACCTGGGGGCCCTGCGCCCCCTCAGAGGCTTCAGAGACCCTTCCCAGTGAACTCTGTTCGCAGCTAAAAGAGACGACCTCTAATTTATCTTCCTGGGCTCTAGAAATTAGGGGCTTATCGTGGCCTCCCCAGAAGGAAGTGGCTCATTTCCGCACATCCCAATCTCCCCAATGTGACTGCAGAACCTAAACCACCATCGTGGAGACAGAGGTGTCTCCTTGACCCCAGGAACTCACTGCCCACCCCACTTGGCTCTCAAGGATGACCACAGTGACCGACACCCCCCCCACACACACACAGTAGCATGCCACTGGCTCCCACGGGAAAGTCCTTTCTCCCCAACATCCAAGCAGCTGGCTTGGTGGTGGCCCACGTTATTCCACTTAATCAGAAATGGAAAGAACCAAAATTTAAAAGTGCCCCCCCCCCGCCAGCTGCCAGGCTTGAATGAAGAATTTAAAAAAGACTCAGGAACTCCAATTTTTGAAAATGGACAGAATAACTGCTCTCTACCTCACTCCAAGGTGGCTTCCCAGGTTTGGGCCAAACCCCCTTTGCCTAGCTGGGTGGGGAAAGTGAGCATGGCCTCCTGGCCCTGGCTTCTCAAAGGGTCTGTCCTAGTGACCTGGGGGAATCTGTACCTTTGGGAATGACCCCCAGCACAGACTCGTCTGCCTGGCTCTCCCGTAAGCCTTGCTGAAGGCTCTGGCCTCAAATGCAAAAGTGCATTTGGTACATGGGACGATTTCCGTGTAATTTAAATACCTGGATATTTCAAGGGCGCCTGTTTTCTTATATCGTTATAATTATTTCTATAATTTCTCGAAGCCTCTGTTTTGCTGGAGGAGATTCGGTGCAAACACTCCTTTCTGACCTAACAGGAGGCGGTAGGGGTGGTGAGAGATTCTCCTCAAGCATCCCTACCCTAATGTCACCTCACCCAGGGGCGATGTGCTGCCAGCTCTTCCATTAGAAACCGCTGTGGGTGAGGCCTTTTCACTCTGCCCATAAAAACCTACTTTGGGCTGAACGTAGAGACTAAATAAATTAAGATTTGTAACCAAAAAAAAAAAAAAATTGTCTTGGTACTGTAAGCCATACATACTCCTGAAAGAGTGAGGCACTATGCCTGTGGCCCTTACCTGGCCTAGCAGAGGACTTCATTCGGGCTAAGCTCCTCCAGGGGGCTAGCCACTGGCCATCTGCTCCACCTGATCCCGGGACGCCCCATTCAGTGACTGCAGGGGAGAGGTTGGGGAGTCCCAAGCCCAGCCCGTGGCTTCCCAGCCACAGGAGTCTGAGAGCCCATTGGGCCTACATGTGTCATTGGGGACTTCCTGCTACTGGGCATCCAGATGGCCAGGTCATGGGAGTCAGGCACCAGGTCAGAGGTAAGGGGCCAGGGACCCCCCTTTCCCTCTCTGCATTCCAGGGCTTGTGGGTACCTGCATCTTGGTACTCACACTCAGCGGGCCATTCAGCTTAAACTGCAGGCCCTCCTGTCATAGATGCTATCTAAATATGGGCCCTCTTCCCTAGGTGCTCGGTTAGTCAGTGATAACCAGCCCCGAGTGCCTGCTGTGTCCCATCCAGGCCCTGGGGTTACCTTTGGGTGCTGCCCTTCAGGCGCAGGTCACAGACCATAAACATGGGACCTCACAAATAAGATGATTTCCCAGGGAAGGGGACACAGTGGAGGGGTTTCCTCGCTGTGAGGTAAGGCCCCCCTCTCAGATGATGGGACACACATAAGCGGAGACCTAAAGGAGACAGCTGGTTTGCTTTTTCCTCTGGTCTCAGGAGCAAGGCTCGCTATGGCCAGTGGCCGATGGGTCCAGCTTGGGAGAAAGGATCTGGGCTGTGAAAAGTCCCAGGATGGACAGCGACTCTCACATGGTCCGGAGGGCAAACTTCGGTATCGAAACCAGCAACAAAAACACTGTTCACAGGGGTCTTGTGATCATTAAATGGGGTTAATAATGGAGCCAGACCCTGCCCCAGCCCCTCCATGGAAAACTGGATCTGGGACTGTGAAAAACCACAACAGACCTTCTGGGGGCTGGACGGTCTGATCTCCAGCCAGTGCCCTGACTGCCAACCTTTCTTTCTCACCTCTAAAATGGGGTTGTTGGGGATTAAATGAGCTAAACTCGCAGGCCCGTCCGTCCAAGGCCTGAAACTTGTCATGGCTGCCACCACCATGCTCCAGTCTTCACTTTGCTTGCTGTCCGGCCCGCTGCACTCTCAATTACTACCCACCTCCCAGGAGAGGGCATGTCCTCTCCCACCCTGTGGGCCATCTGAGGACACGAGGGCACACTCCCTGATTGCAAACCGCTTCAGTGTCAAGAAGGGTATGGATGTGGGGTGGGTAGGGGGATATAAGGACAGCCTGGCTGCTGGACCCTCTTCCCCACTGCGGTATCTCCTCCCCATGCAAAAAAAAAAAGTCAGTATCTAACGCCTGTCACCCCCACCGGCGTTTACGACCCGGAATTCAGAGCATGACCACCCGCGGGTCTGCAAGCTCACGGAGTCTCTCTCTGGGGCTACCGGGCCACCACGAGCCTGTGCGAGGCTGTAACTTGGAGAGATTGGGGCCGATCCCGCCTCACTGGTCTAGGAGAGTCCAGAGCTGGCGCCTCGAAACCTCCCGCCTCGGCTCTGGACCCCAGTGAATTGTCACGGCTGAGGCTCCTCCGCGCACTTCAGTCGTCTGGCCTTGGCATGCTTCGCTCCCTCCCGACTCCCCGCCCGCGGCCCTGAAAAGCCGGCCCTTGCGGCCTCTTCCAAACCTAAGTCACACAGCAGGCCGCGGAGGAGGTGCGAAGGGAGCTGTAGGTTGGGGCGCCCCACCCCAAGAAGGCCTTGCACGCACGACTGGGCAGAGGAGCAGAGGGGTCTTGCAGCCTGGCCCTGCCCTGCTGCTGGCCAGTGATACCCGTGCTCACACGACGGACGCAAGGCGCCCGCGCCCCACCGCCTGATGCTCAGATCTTGAAGGATGAGATGGGGCCTCGGCGGTTACACAGCGCCGCATGAGCCAGGCTTCCTCTGCGCGCCCTGGTGCACCCCGGGCCGTGTCCTGGGCGCCGGCCTCCTGGGGACTGACTCTGTGGCGCGTGCGCGCTCCAGTTCCTCGCCTGGAACCGCCGAAGCCCCACATGCCCGGATGTCCCTTCACCACTGCGCAGAGCAGAGCAGGCTGATTCACCATCGTGGGCGTTTCCCCCCTGCACCCGGGGGCACAGCCTGGCAGGCTTCCAAGTAGAGATGGGAGGGGGTTGTAAAAATCCACATTATTCTTAAAAAACGAGTCTACCTTTTTAAAATCTACATTAGTTTGGGCTGCAGTGCAGAAAGGCCTCAGCCTGTAACCCCTCGGTGATGTAGGATCTGTCCTCACCAAACCCTCTTAAGTCGAAGCCTTTCCATTCCGCACAATTTCTGGGGCGGCCCTCCTCCTCCCCGAGGCCCTCGGACGTGGACTTGCGTTTGAGAGGGGAGGCCCTCCTTGAATCCGCACCCAGACAAATCCCACCTCTGGAGTAATGCAGGCCTCCAACCCCACTTCACATTGTGCGTGAATGTTTTTGCTTTTTTTCAGTAAAAGGCAGTGATGAATGTCCTAGGCGCTCCCCATCGCTCACTCGCACCTGTCTGGGAACTTCAGGTCCAGGGGTGGGGGAAGTGGAGCTCTGTTCTCCTTTCCAGAATCAGCCTCAGTTTCCGACTCCATTCCTGAGCTGGGACATCTGGCCACTTCCTCCTGCCAGCCCTTTGTGTGCGAGGGCCAGCAAGGGACTCCACACCCTGCCCCTCCGCTGGTGCCCCAACCTCTCCGTCCTCCTAGGAGGGGGCCTAACCTTCAAGGCTGGCCGGGGACCCCAGCCCCTGTGGCCCTTCTGACCTCCTGAAGCCCAGTGTTGACCAGCGATGGCAGAACTTGGCCTGAGTCCTGCCTGGGGTGGTCACCATGAAGCTATGGGCAGAGAGCGGCAGAGTCCGGCCTCTCAGGGTACTTCAGGGGTTCCTAAGCGCCCTCCCCAGAAGGGAAGGCCACCCCGCAGACAGGGCCCGCCGGCCTGGGCCCCAGCGGTCACCTACCTTCCCAACCATCCGTTCATGCACCAAGTTTTCAATTCTGAGTCCACTTCTAAAGCCAGTCTTGCTCGTCTGCGCTCTTCCCTGCCCATCTACCTCTCCCTTCTGAGTTTGCTGTTAAAGGGGAGAAAACGTGGGGACCTAGAAAACAGTGGGTCTTCCCAGTCTCAGCGCAGACTGCGTCCCAGAGGTCCCCTGGGTGAGACCCTCCGCTGTGGAAGTTGAATGTGGCCGGGGAAGCGTGGTGACCTGGCAGGAAGCGGTGACTGGAGTGGGAACACGTTAGCTTTCCACCTGCTCCGCCTGGTCCCTCACACCCGCCCCAGCCGTGGAGTTGCTAATGTGCCCATTTTACAGACGGAGATGGAAGTCTGGCGGCAAAGCAGAGCCTTGAAAGGCTGTAAGAACTGCCAGCAGCCCCAGGAGTAGAGACTGGCCTAGGCAGGAGTGTTCTGCCTTGGCTCCTGTCACTTCTCTCTGCTCCTGGGGTGGGGGGCCCCTTCTGGGTTTCTCTCTCTCTCCTCCTGCCTCAGGGAGACTCTGGACAAAGAAGCGAGGCCCACAGCCCCTCCTGCCCAGCGGGAGAGCCGGGGGCACAAAGGTCGCCGCCCCAGCCGCCCTTGTTCTTGCCCAGGGTGTGGGACCTTCCGGAAAACCCACCCCTCTCTGGCTTCGATTTCTTCAAGTATGGAGGTTTAGCCTGGTGATTCCTGTGCTTTCTTCGGATTGTGCATTCTCTTCTGACTCTCCAAATCCTAAGTCCTTCTGCACACAGGGATCCTGCCCGCTCCGGGGCAGTGGAACCGGGGCGGTAGGGTCGTGGGGCGCCCTTGGCACGTCTGTGCTGCCCCGCACCTTTCCATGCGCAGCCGAGAGGCCAGCAGATCCGGGAGCTCTGGCCGCCGCCCGAATGGCCTTGGCCCTAAAACCTGCCTGACGCTGGCTCCCCGACCCCAGCGGTTCTCCCAAGCCCCATCCCAATCCCGCACCACATCGCCGGGCGCAGACCGCCCCCGTCCTCGGGAACAGATTAAATCAATTACGATGCCGCTTCCGCGCCCTGCCCTTGGGAGCTACCAGAGGGGCGAGCAAGTAATTCTGCCTAATTGAGCTCTTTCTAAACGCATCTTTCTCGCCTCACCTGGCACTGGGGCTTCACAATTCCTCGCCAAGATTGCTTAGGTGAGAAATGGTGCCACCGCCCAGAGCCACAGGCCAGAGGCCTCTGAGTGCAAAGAGGAGTCCGGAGTCGGTCTGTCTGTCCATCCTCCCCCACCAAGCCAGCACCCGCCTGCTCTAGGGTCGCGGGAGAGCCTGGGACTGGACTGCCACCTCCTCCACGTGCCCTGTAGATAGGGACCTCACAGGTTCAGGGCCTTTTCCAAAACTCTAGGGCCAAACAGCTCCCTCTCAGACCCTTCCAGAGGTTCAACCTTGATGGTCATCCTGCAGACGCACAGGCCACCTCTCAATCAAGACACTACTGAGCAAAACACAGGGTCCTGGTGCTCAGGCTGGGACCCCCCCAGCCAGCCCACTCCTGCAACAGGCTCAGGGCCAAGCAATTCTCAGCCCAAACGTCTAGAGACTTGCTTTCCAGAGCTTAGAAGCACAGACCTAATTTAAATATCTGCAGAAGCAATCCACCCATCACTTCCCAATTTTGAGCAGGCTTCCCTGGAAAACCCGCCAAACAACGTATGGCTTACAATTAGCTTTCTCCAGACCTCCCTGTCTAACTAATTTCTGGCTTATTTGAAATCACCAGCAACAAATCGTATAATCTTCAGATCATTTCTTTGTATGTTTTTATTTCCAATGGGGGCAGGGTGGGTGGGTGTCCTGTCTGGGTCCACACTTGCTTTGTAGCATTCGGACAAAGAAACAGCTCAGAGAAGCAAACCAGTTACCATTCCTTCCCCAGGTGGAAAAGATTCGGCCAGTATCAAACCTCATTCTCTTTCAATTTTCACTGAAACTTCAGCTGCAGAGGAATCATCTCTGCTTCTCCAGTGGAGGGGTCACTCTTTGGTGGACTAATAGTGATCACTAGATGACAGCTCCCAGCGAGAGGGGTTGGAGGAGGGGGCACCTCGGTTGGTCAGGACTGGACGGGGAAAGAATGTGTGCTGGGCCCTGGCGGACAGGCCACAGGCTCCTGCTCCGGGCAGAAAAGTGCCCAGAGGCTGCACGGCCCAGCTGGGAGGCACAGGCGAGGCCAGGCCACGGCTTCCAGCACCCTGGGCTGCCCGGCCAGCTGTGGGGCAGAGCTGGAGTTCGGCTGGCAAACGGGCCCTCCCCGCTCCGCTCCACGAAGTGGTGTGAAATGCGGCTCCAGACCCGGAGAGACGATTACAAATAACAGGCTTAGCACTGCCGACTGCAAAATAGTGAGCTTACGGACCGTAGGTGGGTCGCTGGGCCTGGGACTGGCTTAATGGAGGCCCTCCTCACGCTGTCCCCCAGCTGAAGGACACCTGTAGCTGCACTGCAGAGACCCTCCCGTGTCCTGCGGCTGAAGCTGTCCCCCTACTGTGGCGCTAGCTGCTGGGGCCGCAGAGGCTTATGTGGCCCTCTGGATCCTAGGCCCGGAGGTCCTAGGGCAACAATCAGGCCAAGTGTCACAATCTCTGGCACCAGGCCGCAGCGACCCCAGCAGGGGACAGAGACACTGCAAGGAGATCATTTCGAAACCACCGGCACACCAAAAGCAAACGCTGTGGCGACCAGGCCTCCCCCAGCTCTGCTGCTCAGAAGTGCTTGGCCTGGCCACAGACTCACAGGCAGAGTCCTGGCGGGGACTGCGGCCCACACACCCCACCGTTTCTTACCACTGCGAGTCCGCTGGACCTGTTGGTCCTGGAGACCCTTGCCCACCATGGCACCTGCCCCTTTGGGGTTATAATTCCAAATAGAAAAAAAAGACTGTGTGTAGGCCCGCCTGCCATTTTTGAACTAATCGCCTCCCGCTATCTCCTGCCCGGTCTGGGCTAACTGACTCGTCCTCTCTCCTATCCTGACCTCCGGAGACCCAGCCCCAAGGGAGGCGAGCAGAGAACAGGCGGCCAGAGAGGTCCGAGTCTGAGGCTCGCGCCCCCACAAGAGCTCCGCTCCTGGCTAAGGCCTGTGCGCTCCGTGCTAGTTCAGCTGGGAGCTACAAGCGCCCTTCACCCCCTGCAGGAGTGCACATGCTTCTCTTCCACGGAAAAAGAGAGAAGTGAAAGAAGGAAAAAGTAAAAGGAGTAGTTAGAGAAACGAAGAAAGGAAAGAAGGAAGGAAAGCAAGCCGCCAGAACGGACGAGCACGCTCGTAGAACAATTCTTGGTTCGCCCCTGGCCCAGGGGATGGTCTGGTCTCTGGGGCTCCGAGGTCCTGGCCCCTCTCTCGAGCAGGCGCCAAAGCCCCCGTGCGCGGCCTCCCCAGGACCCCCTGGCACTGCCGGGGTGGCTGAGGCGGGCCCTCCCGGCCAGCTCCAGCTCCCGGCTTGGGCCAAGGCCGCCGGGCCGCCCAGCGCGCTCCCCGCCGCCCAGCGCGGCCTCACCTTCGGGAAAGACGGCGCGCATTTTTAGGTAGCTCGTGGTGAGTCGGATGATGGACGCCTTGTCCAGCTGCGAGGTGATGGCCGAAGGCAGCGGTAGCAGCTTGGCCAACTCATAAAACTCTCCATTTTCCTTCTCCCTCCTGGTCTTGGCCGCATTCTTGGACTTCTCCTTCATCGCGCCTCGGCTCCGGGCATATTAGACCCGGCCGTGCTCCAGGCCCGCGGAGCCCCGCTCTGGCTGCAGCGGTGGCGGGTGGGAGGGGGGCGC
>NW_006439713.1:4742240-4764239 GCF_000325575.1 Pteropus alecto
GGCGCCGCCCCGCGCTCCGCCCGCCGCCGTCGCCGGCGCAGCCTCCTCCGGGCTGGACTGTCCCGCGGTGACCAGAGCACCGACTTCCCACTCGTTTCTCTTCGCTCTTCCTTCCTCCTGCTTTCTCCCGCACCTCAGCTTTCCGTAGGCGACAGAAAGGGGCCAGCGAGGAAGCGGCGGTGCCGTTTAGTCCTTGACTGCGTGTCCGGACCCGCTGCCCCGAGGCCCCTCCAGGCTGGAGGGAGGCGGCGGCCGCGGAGCCATGGAGCGGGAAGGGAGTGGAGGGGAGCCGGGACGGGGGCGGCTACTGCCCGGCCCGGGCGCGCTCTCCTGCCCTCCCCGGCGGTTCCTTGTGCCTGGAGACACGGCGCCCGGAGCCTGAGATCTGTCGCGAGGCGCAGCAGCTCCACGGCCCACGTGCGACCGAGCTGCGTTTGTTTATGGCGGACCCGCCTTCGGGCGTCGACCCGGCCGCTGAGCCCACATGCTGGGCAGAGCATCCCACGCTGTCCGAATCGGACACATGGTGCCAAGTTTGTTTAGAAATAAAAAAGAAATTTTATTAAAGGATATAGGAGAGCAAACTAAATTTGAAACTGGATATATCACCGGCTCCGGCGGGCGGGTTGCGGGATCAGGGCGCTGGGTTGAGAGGCGGGGAGGAGCGTAGGAGGGAGGAAGGAAGGGATGCCAAGACCTCCTCTGTGGCTCACCAGGCAAGGGAGGCAGCGCGACCCGCCGGCCAAGTGCCCTGCGAGGAAGGACGGACCCCTCCGAGCTCGCGCTGGTCCCGCGTCCTCGTCCACCCCACTTCACAGGCGGGAGAGCCGAATGCGGGGAGGCCAGAGTAGGAGAAAAACATCCCCGCCATCCCCCAACCCCCGCCCCAGACGCCTCAGGAAAGGGCGCGGGAAAGGCTCGGAAGTGACCCTTCTGCACTTTCTGTCCTCGAAACGCGGGAGAGAAATGAGATTGGGGGGCGGGAGGTCGCGGGGACGCGCGGACCCGACGGAGGGAGGGGGCCGGGGAGCCTCGCCTCGCGGCCAGGCTTCTCCCAGGGCGGCCGCGGGAACTGGGCCCACAGCCTGGATTCCCACAGCCCGACCCAACGCAGCCGGAATGTGAGGGAATCGGGGCTGGGGTGGCCGCTTCAGATCGAGGGTCACTGGGCGAGGATCATCGGGCGAGCCCTGGTGGGCGCCAAGGTGAAGGGACCAGAGGGAGTCTCAGTGGGGAGGCGCAGTTGGTTACGGCGCCATGGGGTGTCCCGGCGCTCTCCCGGCCACACTGGGCTGCCAGACTCCTCCAGTGCCACCCCTCCCGCTCCTGCCACCGGGGGCGGGGTCCTCCTTACATTCTGGCCGTGGCGGTCGCACAAACCCCCACCTCTTATAGGAGTCCGGCCCCTCCGAGTGCGGTGCGGAGGCGCGGGGTCAGAGGGCAGCCGCAGTGGATGCGGGGCGCAGTGTCGTGGGGTTTCTCGGCCGTGTGCTGCAGGGTGTAAGGCTGTGGGACTGTGGGGCGCCTGATCTGGACGTCGGCGCCCTGTAGTGATACGCGGTGGCCACTGGGCCGGGCGCAAACATCTCTGTTCTTGGTGTCACCTCACTCTCCCCCGGCACGGGAGGAGTCTGCTGCTCTGCGCCCTCACTGCACCACAGTGACCTGGTACCCGCTTCCCTCCCGCGGGCCTGCAGGGCCGGGCCTACGAACACCTTTTCTATAGAAGGCGCTTCTGATCTTTTCCAAGAATCCCTCTGAAGGTCGGATGTTCGGCGGCGATCGGAGGCGTCGTAGCTCCCTCGGCTCGGCCCCCATCTGGCCCTGCACCCTGCCGAACCTACAGCCGTGGCCTTGAGGGGACGGGGCTGGTGCTCCGAAATCTCAAAGCCAGGAGAGCTTGGATGTTGGTGGCAACCCCCAAACGCCTGGCGCACGGAGGAACCAGCACTTTCCCTTGGGGTTTCGGATCCAGGAGCGCTTTTCGGTTTCCAGTAGTGCGCTCAGGGCGTCCGCGCCGCGGGCGAGCTGCGCGGGTATGCGGTGCCCGAACGCAGCGCCCGCTTATCCGCTCCGGGCAGCGTGGACAGTTGTCGGCTCTGGGCTTGCGGGAGAAGAGGCTCCAGGAGAAAAGGAACTGTCGTCTGGGCCCCGGCGCTACTAGCGCAGGCCGCCCGCGAGTGCGCTCCTGCACCTCCCTGGCTTCGGGAGGAATTAACGCTCCCTCGCCCCCACGATTTCCGATCCTCAATTATGGACCCGAGAGAATTCCTCCCGGGCTTGAAAGGGATTACCCGGATCGCAGGAACATGGCTAAGTGGAAGTGGGAGAAACCCGACGAGTAACAGGGACAGAAACTGTTCTCGAACTAAATTTCCAGGATTTTACGGGAAAGCGTACTTGAGATCTCGCTACCAGCTTTTCACAGTGGCGGCCGTTGTTTTCTCATCGGCAAGACAGGCTCGGATCGCGTGGTTTCGGAAGTAGCATAATGGCATGTTTGGAGACTCGCAGATGTGTGGTGTAGGACACTTTCAGGCCCAAAGCCTACCCCGAGCGGTCATTGTATACCTCCTATTGTGTACCCCAACACATGCATTCAACACACACACACACACACACACACACACACACACACACACACACACACACACCGCGGGCCTGGTCTCTTCCACTCCCCCACAGAAAGTACCCAAAGCTCTTGGGAGCGGCCCCGAAGTTTCCCACGTGGGTAGGATAGCGATGTCTGTGTGGAACCACCTGGTTGGGACCATACCGAGGCTCTCTCTCTACCTCGGAGCAGGAGGACACTCAGGACAGACATCCACAGGCTGGAAGCTCTGTATATACTGGGAAAAGCACTAAACACGTGCTATTTCTGATCAGGACGATTGGCGGTGGCCTCCGATTGGGACACCGGCAGCGTGTCTTTTGCTCCCAGGCCCTTGGTGCGAGGAGTGCCTCCCTCCCGGTCTATGGTTTGAGCCTAAAGCCCAGCTCCTCACCGGGCTTTTGGAGACTCAGGGGAGAGGCTCAGACGGAACTAATGACCCCCAAGACCTGGGCATTGCCCAGGACCCGCGGTTCCCCTACTGGCCCGGAAGGAGCCTGCGGAATCTGGAATGATGGGAAGTTGGGGGCAAGAAGAAGACGGGTGAGAAGAGGGGTCAGACACATTGAGGCTGCGAGCTTCGGGTGCGCGGCCAGCTTACCGGGTGCCGGCACCCCCAGCAAGTCCTGCTTCGCGCGCTTGGGAGCACCCGGAGGCTCACCAGCACGCCTCTGCACAAACCCCCACCTCTTAGAAATTTTCCATTAGGAAACTGATCTGGAAGAAACTGAGGCCCCAAGAGGAAAGGGGCGGGCCCAGGCCGGCCCACATCTGCTTGGATTTTACGCTTCAGATGCTCCGCAACTGTTTTTCCCCAGGCCGCGCCCGGCGCCTACCTGAGGCCCATCCCCCGCGGAAACCCGCTTTCGCGTGAGATCAAGAGAGAAACGCGCAGATGTTCCATCGGGGATGGGCTCCTGGAGAGGCTGCAGCTGTGGCAGAAGGGGGTAAAGGACTGCCACTAAGGGGGTGCGGGCTGGGGGAGGACTCCTCCCATTCCTTGCACGAGATTTGGGGGAAGGGATTTCGACCTTCCAAGGTGGTGTTTAAGGAGAACTTCAACCGCTGGAGCGAACCGAGGCAACGGAAAACCCAGAAAATGCAGGGCTGCTGAAATTCGAACCCATTCAATACATAAGCCCTGGTCTACACAGGCAACTAAGTTAGTTACTCCAGAAATCCTGCTTGCGCCCAGTGCCCTAAGACGTTTTCATGGCTGGGAACCTTTTTTAGTTTTAACTTTGCTAAAGAGTGCCTTGATTTCTCACTTCTTTCTTTGTATAAGCCCCCTGGAGACACGACCAACTTTTCCTGGGGTCACGACTACTCTCAGAAAGGATCAGGCAAAGGCGACATTACTACTATTTGTTGTTAAAAGTCATTACAGGTACCCAAGACAATTTGTAATGATTCATTCCTGGGGAGGCCAACAGAGTAGTTGGCTCTGCGGACTCGTTCCCAAGTCCTGTAGGGTGAGAAGTTATCTTTTTGTTTGTTTTTTAATAAACTATTTCACTGGAAGCCACTCTGTTGAGAAAGTGTTTGCTTTTAGGTTGGTCTGCGGGCATCTGACGATCTGATTACCTGACACTAACTAGGGCAGCTCCACCTTCGCGTTCTGGGTCCAGGGACCCTTTAGTATCTGGTTCAGCTGTTGGCGGGGGTGCCCGGGTTCGGCTGGAGGGCGCAGGCACGGCAAAGGCACCCCAGGGCGCCTGCTCGAGGCTGATTCTGCTCTCGGGGATTCCGAAAGGAGTGTGATCCTTATCCTCAGACTTGGTTGTCCAGCACCCTTGGGGTTCTGGGATTGGGAGCTCCGAGGGGCCGACCACAGTAATGCCTCCCGTCCGAGGAATGAAATAACTAGCTGCTGCCTACTTCTCTTCTCCCTCAAGGCAGTGAATTTAGGGGAACAAAAACAGTGCCACTGGTTATTAATTATAGTAATTAGCAAGGTCCCCCAAGCGAGGCCCAGGGAGCCACCGAAGCCGCGCCTGGGTTGGGTAAACGGCGGCAGAAAGTTTCTTCTAATTTTACCTGGGGGTAAGAGGGTGGCCCTTTTCTCTGCATTTTCTTTCCCTGCCTCCCAGGCCTGGCCCGGCTTTCTCTCGCATCTCCGAAAAGGTGCCGGGGACTTCTGTGCGCCCCTCGCAATGCACGAAGACGTCCAGTGGCTTGGGGGAGGGCGAGGATCTCTCGGGAGCGCGGGCAGCGCCCTGCGCCCAGGATCAGCTCTCCGGGAACAGCCAGGGATCCGCGTCCTCGGAAGAGGGGAGCCAGGGTCCCGCGCCCACCTCTTCCCACCCGTCCACGACCCCGCCGCATGGAGCCCCAGCTGTCTTCTCCTGCAGGGCTCTCCGCCCGGTTTAACGGAAACATCGCCTCAAAATCCCAGTTCAGGGAGAGGCCACCCATCCGCTCCCCGGCAAAGCCCCGCTTTTCGCCTCCAGCGAGACCCAGATCGCCTCTAGAAACCCTGGAACTGAACGAGTCTTACTCGTGTGTGCGCTGAAACTCCTCAGTGGTTTTATCAATGACACACCGCCTTGAAATCTGAAAACCAACTCATTCATCAAGGACGGTGTTGGAACCGCCTCTATAAAACGTCAACCAAAAATTTTCCTTTTAAAACAAAACCAAACCAAACCTATCCACCAGAGTTAAATATTTCTGCACATCAAAGAGAGCACGAACACGGTGGACTTAAGTGTTTTTTATTTTTTTTTAATTTTCCTAGCAGGTAATAATAGTAATAGGCAACCCCTAATATAAGGCTGACTATAATGTGGACTATTATCATGCTTTAAAGATACAAACTCGTTTCATTTAATATAAGGGGACTATTTGCAAAGCGAAGCGAACACTGGGGAACCTTCTCCTTATCTAACAAAATCTGTAAGAGAGGCATGCTAATTCGTTGGAAATTTAATAGAGAAAGTTACGGAAAGGCCGGCGGATGGGCGGGCTGGAGGACCCGGTTGGCCCCCTCCAGCTCCGCCTGGGCGCGCGCCGCCGCCCTAACTCGGGGCGTGAGCATCTTCCCGCTTCGTGCGGATTCTTATTTTTTAAATATCTTCTTTTCTTTTAAAGGCCGGCGTGGAAGGCGAGTTTCCTGAGACCCGTGTCTCCGGGAACACACTCTCCCTCGGGGGAGGAGAAGCAGGTGACACCCACCGCAGAGGGCTGTCCGCCAGGGTTGCGGGCGTGCCAAAGCCGGACTTCAGATCTGAGCATCCGCGGAGCCCCTCGGGTGTGGGGTCCGCAGTGCCATCCGGCCAGGCAGGGAGGCGGTGGCCGGGCCCCTCGCCAGCTCTCCCCGCCTCGGGTCGAAACCTCGCTTGGGAGCTGCGGGCCACACTCGGGGACCCGGGAGGCCAGAAGGGGCTTAGCGTCGGGCTTCGCTGTCCCCAGAGCTCTTAATTCCACAGATAGGACTCGTGACGCCTACTCCCAGCGCTGGGCGCGGGCCCCGACGGGGCTCGTTCCGGGCGTACTTGGCGGTGTGGTTCCAGCTCTTGGCGCGCAGTCTCGGGACCGCCTGCGGGGTTAGAAGCCGGTTTGGGGCTAGTTGGCGGAAGGGGGCGCAATGCGCACGGCCGCACCAGGGACTCAGTGAGCAGGGAGGGTGGAGAGCTCAATGAACACCGCGGATCCGAGCATTGGGAGAAGGGTGTCAGTACGGCCGGGGCGAGGGTCCATAGCATGCGCGCTCAGTGCTCACGGGCTGGGCAGAGAACCCCGTGGAGCCCCACTGTGCACTGGCAGGGGCGGGTTGGTGCGCGGTGCTGCTGTGCAGGTCGGGAGTTGTGCGTGACGCTCATGCGCGTTCGTGGGGCCCTGCGGACCTCGTATGCATGTCCCACCCTCCCCCTATTCTCGTCGCTCGACCTCCGCTCCGCTCCCCCGCTCCCGCCCTCATTTTTTTCCATTTGGGAGTAGGAACCAGAGTGACCAGTTTGTGTCTTTAAAGTACTGGGACCCGCGTGGGGCGGGCGGGAGAGAGCGGGACCCAGTGCGTTTGGGTGGGGGGGACGTCTGGCGGGAATCAGAGGCTGGCGCTTTCATCTAGGCTTTTTTCCAAAGCCCCTTGAGGCAACCCCAGCTCGCGCGCTTGTAGCTAGCCCGGATCCCTAGTAAGATTTTCGCGCTGGCGGCCCAGCGGTCCGAGGCGATGGTGCTGGGGAACACCTGGCGTGGTCCCGGATTGGGGAAGGAGGCCCAACTCTCTCCGTGGTCCCTCACCCCCTTTTAACTGCTCAGCGACAGAATTCCCTTCAGGTGCCAGAGCAAATATCCCGGCGGAGGAGGCACGGTATAGAGCACGATTTCGTATACAACGAAAGACTTTTTAAAATTAGCATTTTTTCTCAGTTCACGAGTATTTTCCCTGGCAAAAGCATCGCTTAGCTGATAAACTATAGGGTCATTTCAAACTATGCGGTTGATGAATAATTTTGGCCCTAACTCCAGCACCGGAAACAGGGCGGGAACAAGATGGCTTGGTTATTGCACCAACGCTCTTTTCGCCCTGCGGTGTAGACAATGACATGAAGTCATCTGACTGCGAGATTCTTCTCTGTGCGTCTCTGCCCGAAGCGTTTGAACCAGGCGGGTGATCCTGCCGGCGCATTTCTCGCTGGACGCGCAGATTTTCATATTCGGGAGGATTTTCATATTTGGGGCGACTTCCTCTGCACCGGAGAGAGGGGTGGCCGGGGTGCGAGTGTCCTGCGAGAGCTTCCGCCGTCGCGAGGTGGAACCCCAGTGGAACCGCTTTCTTATGGCGGTGCGAGACCTGGTTTCACTCGCATTTCGTTTCTGAGAGTTCCTTCTCATTGCCAGGCCCTGAGCTGGGCGTGGGGCACGGGAGAGGTGGACGCTTGGAAGAGGTTACCGAGAAATCTAACTTTTGAGTAAATACAAGCAGGCGTGGGAGGGGAAGAAAAGCGCGGAGGTGAGCGCGGTTGGGTGACAGACACCGGCCGCTCCTGGCCAGGCCGCAGGCGCCACATCCCATTCGCGTCCGAGCCCTCTACGTCGTGCGCCTGCGCGCAGACAGCTTCAAGCGACTTTTAAGTCGTTTAAACAAGGTCGTGAGTACTGGAAAGTTCATCTGTGAATTTGCTTTGCTTCCTGGACAGTTGGGGGCTAGGGAAGAAAAAGATCAGCGCCATTCTTACCTAGGCACAAGTAATGTTAGTGTTTATTGAACTCAAAGTAATTGACCAGAAAATACCCTCCTGTTTAGGCAGCATACGGGGTGCTCCATTGAAAGCTAATTGACTTATTTATATTTCTGTTTAGCCTGATGCCTACATCATCACTTCTGGAGAAGCTGTCAGCTCTGACAAATGAAAGTGGAAGCCAGGAGAGCTGCACCTGCAAAAGCGGCTGGAATTCCAAGGCCAGCCCCACCCATCCGTTCTTTAAGAGCGCTGAACTTGGACCCTGCTTGATTGCGTGAGATCCAGCAGTTGGATTTTCTTAAAGTGAATTCCAGAAATGGAAATTCACGCTCAGTATCTTGCACAAACATTTTAATATCCGAATGGTCTGGATAAGAGGCAAGGATCCTTCCTGCTGTAGGCATAGCCGATACTGTAAAGGCTGAAAAGCTTTTGTCGAGGGTAGAAAGGCAACGATTTAGACACACAGAGAAAGCTCCTACTTAGAAGTAAAGGAAAAAAAAAAGACTCCAAGTGAAGTTAGAAAAAATCATATTTTACAAAATCCTTTGAACATTATTTGACAGTGAATGTATTTTTCTAGTTACGTTTGTTAACCCGAGTTTCTCAGTGACCCTTTGCATGTGTGAATCATGAGATTCATTCCCAACAAAGAGGAGTGATGGATCTGTTAGGGATCCATGCTTTAGAACTGATTTTCTGTGTCAGCCGTGGAAGCTGCTTCGCTTTAGATACTTTATGGGATGATCATTGAGGGAACCGTGGGTAAAATTTCTCAGGAGTGTCTCTCAAAACATTTTTCATAATTAAAAAGTGATTCATAGAAATCACCAGAAAAATTATGGGAAGTTATGTTCCAGCATGCTTTTAGGCCATGTGGATTAAATAAAATCATTAAGATCTGGTTGCGTAATACCGCCTCCCAGCTTTCCTCTGACCGTGCTGGCAGGACCTGCTACAACTTCATAGAAGTGACAACAGCGTGGGGGACGTGAGCCAAAGGACGTCTGAGTTTTCTCTATGTATTTTCTATATTGAAAATGCAAGTTATAAAACCATCCCTTTAAAGAGTCCAAGAGATGAGTAAGGTAGCACTAAAAGAAGCATCTTTAAAAGCCTAAGGATATCTTTCAGAGGAAATAAAGTCTGAAAACCCCACGTGACAGTCTGAAAGACAGAAAAACCCAATGGAACATAGATCCACCTGGTTATAGGCTTTCATCAGGTGGTTTGGCACCTTGGTGAAATTCCCAAGACAAACCATCCCGCTCTACAGGGAAAAGCAGTACATGGAGGTCCCAAGGTTTCAGCCATACAAAGCCCTTCCTTCGGCCGGTCGTGATGTGTGCGTGAATGCTGCTTCATCTTCCTGGTAGAGAAGTAGGGCAGGACTTGTCCAGGCTTTTCAGTGGCCTGCACTGGTTAATGCAACTTCTGAAGGCATTGGGTTTACAGTCTAACACTCTTCGGGCACTGGTAGACTATAACAATATATGTCAGTTGCTAATATTTATATAGAGAATTATCATTTCACAGGGCAGTCAATTTAGTAAATAATCCAAACGGAAGCAGTTTGCAGTACTAAAAAAATGCTCCCGATTTCCAGCCCTGTGCATGGTCACTCAGATGAGCTGTGGCGTGACTTATTAGGTCATTTTAGACCTCTTCACAGTCAACCGATTCAGGACCCGGGTGGTGAGTCACCTGGCGTGCGAAGGTGGCTAAAATAAACAGATGAGGGCTGCATGTTCCAGGCACTCTTTCGTATGCAGTCCGGAGCTGCACTAACTTAGAAGCAGCTTGTTATTTTACCCATCAAAAGGAATGGCCTGCTCTGAATTGGGGAGTCCTCACGAACTACTTGCACACACGCTGTTACTCATTTAAGAAATAGTCGTGGGGTGGCTGGTGGCCGCAGTGTGCCAGGCAACCAGCCAGGCATTTGCATGACAAAAGCGAGTCCCTGCCATTGAGGTGTTCTCAGTCCTTACAGTGACTTTGAGAGTCTGACCTGCTAATGTGTTTCAAGGGCCTTAGAAATGTTCACAGTTTTGGACCACTGATTCTATTTCTGATTATTTGTCCTCCGGAAACCATTTCTAATAGGAAAAAAGCCTCCCCCACTTCCCCATGCGTATTTGTGTAATGGTTAAGGGTATAAGCTTCGGTGTCAAATTTAGATTCGACATTTCTTTAACCCTCAGTTTTGTTATTTGTACAATAAAAATAATGGCTACCTCTTAAGGAGATTATAAACATTAACTAAGAAATGAATGACAAATATATCAACATAAAGGGCGTAGCACATGGCCTGGGAGGAGGATGTATCCAATAAACTGTAGTTGTTGTTACTGGCATTATCATCACAAGCATTGTTGATAATAGCAAGCTTTGGAATAGTAATATTTTTAATATCAAATAATCCTAAATAGGAGGGAGTTGATGAATTAAGTGTTGATATATATATATAGATAGATAGATACACATGCATACACACGCACACATACACACACATACATATATACACACACACATACACATATATTCAATGAAAAGTTATACAACTATTTAAAAATATTTCAAAAGTTTATAACAATATGGTATGGACGAATACCTTTCTAGAGTACAGATCTTGGAGAGCTGGTAATCATATTTTCCAGACTCCCTTGCAGCTAGGGTTCTCGAAACGACTTAAGTGTAGCCAATTAAATACACTTATTTGAGAAGTAAAGTGGAAGTCACACTTCTATGGCCTTTGTAGTTTCTATTGATAGGCATGGTGTGTGTGTGTGTGTGTGTGTGTGTGTGTGTGTGTGTGTGTGTGTGGCAGTGTTAGTGGAGATCCCAATGGCATTGCTCTGAAGCCAGCAGTTACAGTGGTAGTTTTCAGATCCCTGGATTATTACTGCTAACAAGAGATTCAGCGGTCACAGTAGCAGCTTCCTGATGGGCTGTGCTGGCGGCTGCCCTGGGTGGTCAGTTCTATGGTGTTGTCTATCCCTGGACATCCAGCCTAGGGCCTCTTCTCCAGTTCCTCCAACAATTTTGTAAGCACCAAAGTCTTCGTTATATCTTCTTTTGCTTAAAATAGCTTCAGCAACTCCTGTTATTAGCAACTAAATCCTCACTGATGTACATTGGAAAGCAGGACAATTCTATAAAACTCTACATGTTGTATGATCACAGTTAGGTAAAAAACAAAACTAAACAGAGAGAAGTACCAGAAGGATATTCTTCAAAGTGTTGATAGTATCTTTGGGTAGTAAGATTACGAATGGTTGTTCGATTTATTTTTCATTGCCTCCATTTTTTTCTTTTTTAGAAACAGCTTTATTGAGATATATATACCGTATAATTCACCCATTCGAAGTGTGCTATTCAGTGGTGGTTGGTATATTCACAGATATGGGCAATCATCTTTATGGCCAGTTTTAGAACATTTTCATCCCCTCAAAAAGAAATCCCATTAGCTGTAACTCCCAACCCTTCACCTCCACTGCCAGCCCTACTTTCTGTCTCTGGATTGCCCTGTTCTGGATTTTCATGTGAACAGAATCGTATGTGGTATGTGGTCTTATGTGTCTGGTTTATTTCCCTTAGCATGTTTTCACAGTTTATCCGTGTTGGAATGCATATCAGGACTTCATTCTTTTTTTTTTTTTTTTAATGACAATAATATTCCATTGTATGGACAGACCACATTTTGTTTATCCATTCATCTGTTGATGAACATTGAGTTAATTCTACCTTTGGGCTACTATAAATAATGCTGCTATATCATTCCAACTTTTTTTTTTTTAGTCATATAGCAATTTTATGATAAGTGATATACTACACTTTACAACAGGGAAAATCTGGCCTGGGTAACTAGGACTTTGAAGTTGGTGTCAAGAAGAGGGCAGGACTGTAGAGTTCATTCTTGGGTTGACCAGTTGCTTAGTGCACGATAAAACTGTGCCAAGCCAGATTTACAGGCTCCGTCTGCACTCCCATGACCAGTCTATAAGTGGTGCTCTTGGTCACCAGAGGAGAGGAAAGGGCCCGGCCACCAGGCAGGACTGATTGTGGTAACCCTGACATACGTCCCGAGATTTGACTTTTGGTATTTTCACTTTAAAACTTATATCTACTGGGGTGTTGTAAATATTCTATATCTTGATCCAGGTGGCGGTTACATGGGATTCATGTGAAAAACTCATCAAGCTGTATGCTTAAGACGTGTATGCTTTAAACAGATTTTTAAAATCAGTTTGTAACTTTCATATATTTAAGTTACAAACTGATTTGAAAAAAGAGAAGAACTTTCACTCTCCCATTTCAGCTGCTGCTGCTTCTTTCCTGGCCATTTCTAAGTGACCACAGATTCTAAATGACCACATGGCTGGTAAAGGACAGAGCTGGGATTGAATCCAGCTCTCACTAAACTGGTGTGGAGTGCTGCTTTCACTAGGAGCTCTTCCACTGTCTGGAATCTAGATGACTTTTGAAACCAAAGCCAGCCTGACTCCAGGGTGTGTTCTCTGTCTGTCCTATGCACCTCTTTACCCCAGCGCCCAGCATTATACCAGGCACACAGTGGATGCCCAGTAAATATTTGTTAAGTCAATGTGCCCAGAGCAGGGTCATCACATGGCAATGGCTGGGAAAACCAAGGCAGGGAACTCAAATCTTAATTGTTTCCCATGGCGACACCAGTGGATATTGGTCTGCCACAAGAACATGGAGAGTTTCCAGTGGAGATATCAGAACTCGCTGGCAAGCCCCACGAAGTGTTAATTTTAGCTTTTAGTGACCGATACCCTTGTACAATTTAGTAGGTCAGGAGGAGCATGAACCAAAGCCAAGATTACTCACTCAGAGAGGGCTCCTGTCCTGTGGAGTGCTTGGTGAGTTGCTCGGTTTGTAGACACTCGCTACTTACACATTTACTTGGAGAGAATTTCCACTGTTTTGAGTCCAATCTGAGCACTGTGAGCTCTTCCTTAAAAATATTAACAATCTAGCCTATCAGTCAAATTTCCCCAGAGTTCCTGCATTAAACACGAGTTCAACTTGCAATGTCAAATGCTGAAATACTATAGTCATGACCATAAGATAAACAAAATATGTGCATGTCCCTAGATAGCCTGAATTGAAAGATGCATAGCTTGACTATCAATGACTTGCATTCAGGAAGTGTGTATCACAGAGGTTTCTATGTCTACCAACGTTCCTCCTTGTATCCTAGTAGAAATGGAAAGTTCCATGCTAAGGGGAGACACCTGTGCTTAAGGAGAAATAATATCTCAGCTGCCATTTGCAGCTGCCCTGGGGTCACGGGGGACAGTACTCTCCAGCCATGCACAGATTCAGGATTCATAAGAGGATCTGTGCTCCGTACATGAACAGATCACAGGTGCCCCTGACTCTCATGCATTTTACTTTGTGCAGCGTCTACTCATACACTGCACATGACCTATCACACCTGGCCTCAGGCGCATAAGCTGATCAAGGGCTGTTCTGAACTGTTGTCTAGTGCTGGTTTCTGCTTGCCCACAGTACGGCTTCAGCATATGCATTCTTTGCTTGTTCAGTGCTTGTTCAAAGTTTGCATAATTCTTTGAACATTTTATTGCATCTCCTAATTAATGCAGACTTTTATGGAAGTGAACTTTTAATGAAATGAATGAATGTTTTATAACTTTAATTTTTATATAATTTAAAATTTAAAGTGTTGCCAGAATAGTTTAAGAAGCTCTCATATACCCTTTACCTAGATTCATTTTTGCTGTCTCTGAATCATTTGAAAATAAGTCAGAGACAATAAGCCCCTTTCTCTTTTCCTGTCCCTCGTGGGCAAAGATTATTCCACCCTTCTGGGCTGTAGTTCCCAGCAGTTGCTGGAACCTTCGTGGGTCAGGTCAGGCCAGACCTGGGGGCCAGAGTCATGCGGCTCCTGCCTTGGGGGAGGGAGCACCATGGAGTCTGTGCTCAGGCCTCAGCTCTGGGGGAGGCCGAGAGGAGCTTTGTGACAGCGGAAATGGCATGCGTCCTCCCTGGGACCATTTTAGCTGAGACAAAGGCCAGGAGGCTGGCAGGGCTGACAGATCAGGGGGTCATTTAAACCGAGTGAGGCATCACTGAGGCTCTAGGCTGGTGGCCAGCGTCAACTACCTCTTGCTTTATAGACTTCCGGAAATGAAAGCTCATTTGGCCCAAGACACACACCCCGCCCGGGTCCCCACTGCTACAAGTCAGGGGCCCGTGATTCTGCTCAGGTGTTTGTCCTCAGTTTCCCATTCATTTCCTTCTTTCTTCGGCTCTTCTGCTTGTCACCCCGACTGCTTGACCTTTCCCGTTTTCTTTTTGTCACTTTGCTTGCATATATATCCTCTTCTGTCTTATTTAATCGTGTATCCAGCCTCGCTCTTCTTTGGGTCAAAATTTCTGCTGCCTGTTCCCTAGGCTTCCCGTGGCTCTGGGACAGGGACACGTTTGTCTCTGGCTGACCTCCCTCCCTGCACCTCCTGCTGAGTCAGACACCATTGGTCCATTCGGTTTTCACCTTTCAAATATCAATTCCTCTTCCCTCCTGATGCTTTTTCTGCTGACCTTTTTGTCCTTGGGGACATTCCCCGGTTTTCCTGCCTTTCCTCTCGCTTCAGTGGGATTTGAGCAGAGCGCAGAGATAAACGTGTGTTTGCTCCAGACACTGGGCTTACCCAGAAGCCTGTCTTCACATCCCTGACTGGTTTTCATGTGGGGGAGGCCTTCCTCCTCAGGGGGCTCACAGGCAAGGCGTGGGCCAGGGCCCTGTCCCCCCAGAGGCCAACCGAGTGCCAAGGTGCACACGTACCTCAGTGGCCACCCCCTTGTTTGCGGGGGAGCCTGAGGCTCAGAGAACCAGCGTAATCCCCTGCATCCCACAGCCAGCCCGGGGTCCCGGCCGGACCCAGACGGCAGGGTGGTGGGCGAGGTCGGGGGCACGAGGTCTGGGCAAGGTCAGGGAGAAGTTGTCAATTCGGTGGAGCACGGCTGCCTTTCACCTTTGCCGTGTCGCTGCAGGGGCTCGTTAAGTAATTAAACGGAATTCATCGAATTCAAAATGTGTTGTAATTTTCCTTTTCTTCCTCCAAGAATACGTCAAAATTGTAGCCTTATCCCTCTTTAGAATTCTAGTATGCTAGTGCCCCCTCCACCCCGTGTGTGTGTGTGTCTGTCTGCACGCACACACGCGTGTGTGTGTGTATGTGCAAGAGAAAGGTTCTCGAAGAAGTGTAACCAGGCTCCGAATGAAAGTCCAAGCTCGCATACTCCAGAAGATGGGAGATGGTCGTTCTCTGCTGAGTCCTCTCTCCCGTGTTCTTTTTCCAAATCTCTCCCCCCCACACCTGGGCCTGTCCCCCTTTTCTCTCATCCCGCCCCACCCCCAAGTTCTTTCGCCTTCTCTCCGCCCTTCCACCTTTGCCCGCTGGTCTCTCCTGAAACACCCTTCCCTCCCGTCCTCCCTCCCTCGGTAGCTCCCGCTCCTCCAGCTCAGACGTCATTTCCTGCGGAGCCTCCTGGGCCCGCAGACCAGGAGGCAGGTCACTGCTAAGGGTCCACCACACCCCTTACGGGCCCTCCCATGCCTCTTGGCACTGGTCCCACATAATTGCACCAACTCACCCCGAGTCCGTGGGCTCTGAAAAAGCAGGGACCACTTTGCACTAAACCCTGCAGTGTCCCTGGGCCATCGTAAGCATTGCAGAAGCACCAGGGGAATGAACATATGAACGAAAAGGTAGAATTCATCATGTTAACTCTGCATTCCTCAGTTTGAGTCCTGCCTTTCAGAGTATATTTAATTTCTCACCTTTTTTTAAAATTTAAAATGTTATCATCACACAAATTTACTTGGGCCATGGTTATTTCCTACAGGTTGACTATTTTGGTATTTTAACACAAAAATAACTCTTCGAGTGAGAGACAAACAAAGCCATTAGGTAAAATTAATTGGAGTAATTAAGAGCAAATAGTTTTCCTGGGAAAACCAGATTTTAAGAGCTGGTCCAGGGCAGCTCTGCTGGGAGCAGCGGCTCCTGGGGCTTACTCCATTTTGGTCTCTGCTTTGTTCCAAGGCTGCTGGTGGTTCTCACTGGTAGCCGCTATTAGTGGCGGTGACACATTAATTGAACCTCACTACTTCCAGGTGTGTGGCACACTCCGGGGTCACCAGTGCAGGGGGGTTTCATGTGTGTTCAATTACGGCCGTGATATGAAGGAATGCAACATGTCATGTTACCGCCCCTCACTGGGCTGCCCGCAGCCTAAACCCATCAGCCCCTTCCCTGCGGAGCAAGGCGTGTTTGGGCTGCAAACGCCGAGCCGAACCGCGTGCGTGTTGGGGAGAAGAGGGAGGAAGCAGAACCGAGACAGAAGGGGCTCGCTCCTTGAACATTCAGGCAACGTGTTCCCATTTGCTTCAAGAGTGCACCGTGGAGCTGAAGAAATTCATTCAAGGACACGAGCGTCCGCCAGGGGCCCAGGGATGCTGATGAAGTAGCTGCCGTTCCGCGTATCAGACTTATTACATGGGGCCGACTTGCGACCTGAACATTTTAAGCGCTTATATTTATCATTTACATAAATAAGGTGAAGAAAGGTACACTTTCCTGGGGGGTTTGGCTCCATTCTACTCATCGGAAATTGCGATAATTTGATAATCGAAACATGAAATGAATTTGCGTAAGAAGAATGTTTAAAAATAAGGTTTTCTGTGTGCTCTGGCCGCCGTGAACTGTAACTGAGCCTTTTCCCCTTTGGGTCCATTCAGACGAGTGAGTGAGTACGAGGCGTGACGCCCCGTGGCCGCCCCACGAGGCCTTCATTTGGAAGAATTTTTCTTTCCTTCCTTCCTTTTTTTTTTTTTACAGGCATTTTTCTTAGAAGCCAGGCAGGGTTATTATAATTAGTATTTATTATACCTTCTTCCTTCCCCAAACTCCCAGTGATCAATCATGATTACCTGCCTTCAGCACTGCCCTGTATGGAATAAGTATTATCCCCTTTGCTCATAGCAACAAAAAGAGGGTTAACAGTCTCATGCAAGGTCACCTGACAAATTATTCCACATTGGAAACCGCAGTGGCTTAAGCCCCAGTATTGCGCAGACCAACAAGCCACGGTTTCCCTCTTTGCCTCTCACGTCAGGGTGCCGGCCGCCTTCTTCCCCGTGTTCACCTCTGCATTCATTCATCAGTCGGCAAATACCTGTCAGATACTTACTTTAAAATGTGTTAATTGTAGGAGTAGGATTCTTTGGTTGACAGAAGACAGGTCAAATTCCAGACCTCAAAACCACACTGAACTCTTATTACTAGGAAAAGTCGTCACTGTTGGTACAATTTAATTTCCTGTCCATTTCTCTTTCTTTCCCCTCTTTCTGCTTCTCTCCTTCTAGCTCTTACCTTCTCAAGGCCCCTTGCGTGCTCACGTTACTTCTCCTGCAGAATTTGGGCCTTGGCTGTCAAATCCATTGAACCGGATGAACCTACCGATACTCAACTGTTTTTGACGTACGTGACTTGCTTTTTCATATCGTCCAGCTTAATAAAAGGCTGCTACAGAGGTTTGTGGTTTCTGCAGTTGTAATCAAATGGCCCCGTATTGCACCTGGAAAAGAATTTTGAAAACAGCATGATGCTACACAGCTAAGGTGTATGTTCCTGTTTTTATTATTAGAGTTACAGTCTATTAGCTTCTGAATTTAATTGATAATTTACTTATGAAAGCCCTCAGTTGGGATCTTTCAACAGGTGCTGACTTCTTCCTCATTTTCTTGGGTTGGCGAGCAGGGCCTGGTCAAGTGGAAGCACAGTTGGGCTTGTGACCTTATGAATTCATGGGCAAAAATATGATTAGATCCCTGTTGTGAATCCACTTACCTCAGAGAAAAAGAGAGAGAGAGAGAGAGAGAGACTTACACATACTCACACGCAGAACAGGTGTGCCCAGAGTGGGGGCCTTCTGCCTGTCCAACTCACTCACCTACATTAGTCTGACCGTATTTTCAGCATTACACAAGAGTGATACTCTTTTCAGTGGGACCGCATCTGTATTAATTATTTTAAAATAGCACCAGGTGAAGAAGAGAAAATATTCTGATGCTCTGGCCTGGACTGGATTTCCTTTGCTGAGTCTGAGAAGCTAAATGCAGACTCGGTCCTTGACACAAGGGGTCTGCGAGCAGGGCTTTCTGGACGGTCCTGCTGGGTAAGCTGGTTTGTAGACCGCTGCCTTCTTACTGTGTCCTCCTGTGGTGGAGAGAGAGAAAGCAAGCGAGGCTCTCTTGTGACTCTTATGAAAGGGCAATAATTCTATTCATGGGGGCTCCACCCTGATGACCTCATTATATCCCAAAAGCCCCACCTCCAAATGCCATCACACTGGGAATTAGAGCTTCAATATATGAATTTTGTGAAAACACAAATATTCAGTACATAGCATCAGGTTAACCAGGCAGTTTAATGAAACCCACTGAGTGGATGTATTCATTATCCTGGCCTCTGTCTCCTACACGATCTCAATTCAGAAAGCTTCTCCCTTTTCTTTGGCTTGTGCATCTTTCTATCTTTCAAATGATTTGTCTTAGTCCAGGTTCCCTGGAAAACAGAGCCTGAGGCAAGGATTATGTGCTAATGCTTTACTTGGGAGGTACAATCTCCGGGCAGTGAGAGTGAAGGAAAAGGAAACTGAGGCCAGGTAGATGGGAAGCAATGCAGTGAGCCATGAAGGCAGACTAGCTGCTTGGCAGATGTATTCACTGGATTCCTGCGACATCACTGCGCCCACGACCAGTCCACCGGAGAGGGGAAAAAAGAAGACATTTATCTCCCTGGCTTCCTCCAACCTCCTGCTTCCCCTTGCTCCATGTCCACCCCTCGGGCAGTTAACTCCCTTCTACAATCAATTGCCTTATCCAACTTCTTCCCAGCTGGGTAGAGGTCAGACCCCACGCCTTGTGCTGTAGATTTCATCCTTCTTTGGTGAGTCCATAAGTGTCAGGAGAAGCCAGAGCCTCTAGGCCTCAAGCAGTAAAACCTCATGGGCCAATGTAGTTGGTCTGCCACTGAGGCTGACTGAGGCTGCAGCCAAGGGCCCAAGTGGTAGCGAGGCTGAGAGCATCTGAGGGACACATTAGGTGTGGCTGGTACAATTGAACCCATTCCCATCTTAATTCATAAATAGTTATTAATGCTTCCTTGGGTTAGGGCCTGTGAGGACAAATCAAAGCGGGGACATTAATGACACACGCCATCAGAGGCAGTCCAGCCTGGCACAAGATAATACACCGCAGAGCACTAATGAAGTGCCATAGGGTCCAGGCGAGGGGGAACATTTGTTTTAAAAAACCGTTGGTGACATTCGTGTTTACAAATGCCTATTAGCTTTACGAGTTTGAAGGCTTAGCTTCTGGAGCCGCCAAGGTCTTATTGAACCTGATTTTAAGTAACAGAAAGACATTTCTAGATTTCAGTTCCTCAGCTGCTGATTCAATAGAGGTTTGCTGAGAACTTACAGAGCCTGGCAACGTGCTCGGTGCTTCCTTTCAGTCGTCTTAGTCAGAACTCGCCACAGCTCTGGGGATAAAGTTCATGACCCCTATTTCATATTTAAAGAGATGATGGCTTTGACAGTTTAGGGCACTTGCTCAAAGTCACGCAGCTCTCAGGCTGCCAGGCTGGGAATTTTCCCCAGATTTCTGACTTCTCGCCATTGCTGTTTTGGTGGCTGTAAGGTATGAGGACATGAACGTGGGTCCAGTGACTGCCACGAGGTAGTCAAGCCATTGGCGAGGGTGACGTGAGAAAGGCGTCTGCGGCCGGAGCACCATTCACAGTGAACTCCAGGGGCTGACAAGGCTTTGTGGCCCACAGGTGACCCAAAGAATAGATGGTTTAAAATCCAAACTAGCTCTGGCCTGCACCTGGCTCCTTTTTAGTAGATTTACTGTCCCCCATAGGTTGTGTCTGAGTCACGTTGGGGCGTGGCAGCCCATGTTTGCGTGATAGAGGAGACAAGAGGGTGAAGATGAATGTGGGGTGGAGGGTAGTGTGAAATAGAAAACCTCACTGACTCCCCCCAGAGCTGGACAGGGACAAGCCTGGAGATGATGAGGCAGGATGAGCTTGGAGCGGTCGTCTGTGAGGTTTGTTCTGTGACCTGGGAGGATGGAGAGCAGGGGCTGGCTGACAGGATTTTAAGACTCCAAGAGGCATCGTAGGGAAGAGAGAGGTGTCTGCGGTACTGAGGCAAAGCCGAATCCCAAACGAATGGGGCAGGGATGATCGGGGCTTCCGGAAATTTAGACGTGGTTTGAGAACTTTCGAAACACTGTCCTGGCTTAGATGCCTCCGAGCTTCGAGAGTTGGAAGACGAGTCTGAATGTGGATCAAATGCACAAAACCGGAGGTCGTGGGATGATCGCGAGAGGTCGGCTTTGCAGTGGTGTTCTTCAGCCCGCGGTGATTTGTGCAGCCAGCCCGATCCGGGAAATCAAAGCGTCTGCATCATGCACTTCATCACCTTCTTAAAGACCAGGTCGGCCCATCCATACCAGATCCAACACTTGTTTAGCCCTAGGAGAGGACCCAAGGCCTCTCATGTCAACCACAGCACGAAGAGCCCGCGGTTCCAGCCCAATCCACTGGAGCGTGTTTGGAATGTCGCTCCTGAATCATCGAGTCTCCCAGGGGCTTGGGCGGGGAGAGGGGAGGGAACCGCGAGAGAAGCTGGTGAAACCACTTTATCCCCTACCCTGGGGAAAACCCGAGTCTCAAACCCTGGGTTTCATTTGTGACTTGCTTCTTCTCGTTCCTGCTTCCCCAGAAGGTGCTGTGGGCACGTCTCCATCACCCAGCCTGGCTTGAGATCAAGCCTGGGGTCGGAAAACTCTTCCTTTCTGAGTCACAGAGGCCTTTCCGTGGAGCCCCCTCCCCCTTGACAAATAAAACCAGGGCATGGAGATCATTACGCCGCACATTATTAGGCAAAATTGGATTAATTAACCTCGTCTGGCCTCTCGGCTTGGGAGACAGGAAAAAACGGGGTCTAGTTCAAATGCAGCATTTTGGAAATGTCAGCCATGACTAGGTGATAAATATTTATAAATATATACACCGCGTATCAACAGGGTGGCCAGTGTATTTTTACATGTGAGTACACAAAGGCAGTCTGTTGTTAACACGCATTCAAAGCAGCAGCCTTGAAAGGGCCATTATGGCTTGTACTATGAATGTTTATTAAGAATAATATGCAAAACGGGGCTCCCTCTGAATGAGCTCATTGACGGGGTATCAGAGCCGCCAGGGCCGGGATGGCGGATGGTCAGGAATGATAATAATATTCCTATAACAGGACTAGGCCGAGGCCGAGAGAGGGGCGTGATGTGTCAGCAGCCCTGGCCACTTCTGGTTTGAGGGTGTTTGTTCTGGAAACATTGACTTAGGACTCGAGCGTGTCCTTAAACTGCGGCGCTTAGGCCCTGAGTCACGGAGCCATTAAAAGGACTTTCCCCCTGGAGTCGAGCTCCAAGGGTAATTGGAGTTTTAGGTGTGTGTCCCACCTAAATCCTTCCTCCTCCCCATCTTCTGAGTAGGAACCGTTTCCCGGGGATTTTCCCACATCAGTCCCATCCCAGCTTCTCCCCTGCTTTTCTTAGTAGACACTTTTCAGCTTAATTCCTGGGCATCCTAGGATCCTCTCCTTATTTTAGGAGACTTTTCACTCATTTATTCAACCAATATATATTGAGTGCCTCCTATGTGCCCCACATGGACCAAATGCTAGGGCCGCAGTGAAGGCTAAGATACGCATGATTCTTACTCACCCTCCCGGGAGGAGGCATTAAAAAAATAAACAAGTTGACAAAAACCAAGGATGACTTCAGAGAGGGAAGTGTCATCGAAAGTCAGGCAGGTCTACATTGTTAGGGAGGGCTTGGTCGGGGGTGTGTGTACGTGGGCGGGGCGAGCGTTTTTCAGGTTGGGAGGTCCAGGAAGCACCTTCAGGAGTGACAGGTGGGTTGAGAGCTGACTGCACGAAGGAGCCAGGCTTCTAGAGCCTCACAGAACACCTGAGGCTGGAAAAGACCAACGAAGTATAAACGTGGTGGGTTCAAGATCAGAAAGGTAGAGAGGCTGATGTGGCAGCAGCCAGAAAATGGGGGTGGGAGGTGGGGTG
>NW_006439713.1:4764277-4804278 GCF_000325575.1 Pteropus alecto
GGGGTGGGGGGGGCAGACGGCCAGGGCGCCAGAGGACACCCGCCCCGCATGTTAGTCTTGGGAAATTGAAAAAGGCTCCTGGAATGCGAGCTTCTCTTAACCTGGAATTGCCCAGCTACCATTGCTAAGAGAACTTGGGGAAGCCAGGTTGTCGATTCAAAAATCGCCCTGGTTGATTGGTTTACTTAACAACATCAGGGGTAAAATCATGGTCCATGGATTTGGGGTATTTCTCCCTATTCTGTATTTAAATTCCAGCTTAACCATGTCCGCCATGACATTTTTCATCACAGAGCTTAATTAGATCCCTCTTTATTTAATCCCGGTTCACCTGGAGGCCTTCAAGGTGACTTATTTCCCCTCAGACGCTCCTTGGCTCACTTAACATTCGGCAGGGTTGAAAGGTAAAATTTAAAGACTCGACTTTGTTTATTATTCCAAGAATAGTTGACATCACGATCAATACATCTGGACAGAAGCTATTAACATTTTAATGAGTTACTCAGTAATATTCCAAAGATGTGTCAACGAGTCATGGCCCCTTTGATTAAGGACGTACTTCAAAAACTACTGTAAATATATGTAAGAAAGGGCCTGGACGGGGAGCTGTCACCCATCAATCCTGGCAAGAAGAGTGAGGGTTCATGAATAAAGAAGCTCACAAGGTGACTGCCCCTGGACTGCCCAGTTTATCGTAAGAGAAGTAACCTTTTAAAATGCCATTGGTCTCCAGTAAATGACAAGGATGTCTACCTTTGTCAATTGTCAGGCGTGTCTGTGTTGATGGGGGTGGAGAGGTGCCGCCGTGGATGAGATGGAGAAAAAGTGCCTGCATATCTTTCTTCTAGATTCAGATCTGGGGGATCTCAGTGAGGGAGGGATAAAGCTTTGGAGGGAAAAAGGGGAAAGTTATCGGAAAAGAAGACTGAGCAGCTCTGAGGAGAGGGGGTGGGGATGATGGAGGCCAACAGAGGGACGAGCACCCGTGTGGACCCAGCCCAGCGTGTTGAATGCTCTGGCACGAAGACCCTTTGGGTCCCCTCCCTCCCCTCCTTCGACTCCCTAAACTTTCCCGGACAGGTACTCCTGAGGTCTCTCTTGATTTGGTTGGGGGTCTAGACTGCTGTGGTATAAAGCCCGCCCCCTCCTCAGGTAGTGGAGTCGGATTCTAGCTCTAGCTGTCCCCTGGGACCTTGGTCTCTGGAAGGCAAACTTAATTCTGTGTTTGTGCCAAGTGGAAGAGGCCCGCTCATATGTGAGCAGGAGGCGAGGGCAGACCAAAATGCCCAGCTTACCTCGTGGTGCAGACGCAGGCCCCATTGTTTGCTCTTGGACTTGGGGGTGGGGCGAGAGACTAAGGGAGCCAATGGGGAGTTACCGATAACCATCACCCTGTGAAGTTTCTCACGATGAGCCATTTGACTCATGGACCAGTGCTTGGGAGATTGTGAGCTTTAGCAGCTTAAATCTAGGGTGGAGAAAAGAGGTTGGCAAGTGGGGATGGGGGTCAGGTTGAAGGTGAGCCAAGGAAAGTGTCCAAACACGTTGATGCAGTTCTGTATGGGTAGGAGGAGGTGGCGGGGGCGAGGCGGGGCGGCGGACAGAGCAGGGCGGGGGGGATGGAGAAGGATGGGGAAAGGAATTAGAGTACTGTGTTCTCCCACGGAGTCTGTGAATGCCAAGGAAATATAAGTCAGAATAGATCCCGCGTTTTCCAAATACTTAGCCATTTTGCTTTCATTTTCCTTTACTGGAAATAATCCGACTTTGAAGTCGGAATGGCCTGAGTGCAGTCACAACGCACCTGTTCACTAGCTGTGGGTTTACCTCTCAGGATCACGCAGGTTCAGCGTCTGTCCTTGAGGTTTGCTGAGATAAAATAGCATAGGCTGGGGCTGTCTGTGGCTCTTCCTCACCCCCCGTGGACTCCCACCTGCCCCACCACATGCAAAGAGCCCGTCTCACAGTAATGACAGTGAGAGCTGACATTTGTGGAGCAATTACTAGGTGCCAGGTGCTGTTCTGAGTGGTTTACAAGAAAAAACGAGTCCTCGCCTCAGTCTGAGGAGATAGGTTATCATCTCTATTTTGCAGACGAAGAAACTGAGGCTCAGAGAGTTTAGGTCAATTGCCCTAAGGCCATGTGGCTATAAGTTATGGAATCTGGACGTGAATGCCAATAGTTTGGCTTCAGATCCTTGTGCCTTCACAATATACAGAGAGAAGCAGGACCATGAGAGGTACAGATGAGCAGATGGACAGATGGACGAATGGACGGATGGATGGATGAACAGTTAGCCAGGTAGACAGGAGAGCTGGTGATAACATGCAGGTCCCTATGACCCCTGAAGCCTGCTCTGCTCTAGCAATTCCCAATTTTCCATGCAATTAAATTTCCTTTTTTGTATAACTTAGCTTGAGTTTCGTAGCTGGCTTTGTTTGCTTTATTTTGTATGTGTTCAACATACTTTCTGTCCCCATTCTAGTAGCGACACCCGCTTTGCCTTTGGGAACCACCCCTATTCCCTGAGGTTTCTGATAGAATTGTCACTCAAGGTGCCTAATCCTCTCCTGGTCACATGGATGGGGCACATGACCCAGACTTGGCCAATCAGAGTACCCTAACCCTGGCCGCAGTGATTGGTTCAGCGATGGGCATATGACAGAAGCTGAGTCCATGGGTGTCCCTCAGGAATTTCTACAGAGAATGGGGGCGACCGTCTGTCTGCTGGACTTGCCAGGAGGATGGGCACTGGAGCTGAGCCCATTCCCATGTCAGCTTAGCAGCTCCTGCCCTCTGCCACCACTTGGTGGGTGGAAGTCTGGGCTTAAAACACAGGTCGACGAATCTATCCAATTTTAGAACTTGGGACCCCTTAACTCAGGCCGGCTGATGCTTGGATAACTCAAGTGTCCTGTATATCAATCTTCTTGCCACCCACACTGCCTCGCCAGCTTCAGGGGCCTGAGACCCGTCACCATCTTGAAATTCTTAATTTTTGAATAAGTGTCTCTCTCCCTTCGAATTTTCTCCTGGGTCTGCAGGGGAAACGCTTCTCTGGGTTTTCTCTTCCTTTCTTTGGCTTGTCTGCACCCTCTGGCAGAGGTGCTATCCAGCCAAGAGGAAGTAGAGGCAGAGGGGAGGGAAGGGAAGCGAGAGCCGTAGGGAACGATGACAGCCTCAGAGGCCCTGGGACTCGAAGCTCCCTGAAATTGCAGGAACAGAAAACCTGACTGATAAAAGTGACTCTCAGCCAACAGCTTGTTTCTACAAATTGCATTTAAGTGGCCGCTGGCACTTCCAAATAAACACGGTACCAATTTCCATCTCTGTGGGAATTTATTTAATGTCTCGTGACATCTGACGTCCCGTATCACTCCGCCAGCACTGAAACGAGAAACTGCACGTTATCCAACCCCTAACGCAGATGTGGAAGTCCACGGGCAGAGTGTGGCTTCTCAAGGAGGCTGCCGTTACGGTCACACTCTACTAAAGGGACGTCAGATGTGTATCGAGGACATAGGCTGCGTAGGAACACCGGAAAAATGTTCTTTTGTAAACACCCCCGTTTCTGAGTTGATGATGTTTCTCCTAGAGAGAACAGATCCAAATGTTCTGGAATCGTGCCCTTTTACCTCCTTAAATCGTCCTTCTCAAGATTTTTTCAATGTGTGTCTCCTCTGCAGGTAGAGAATTAGAACTGGGCTCACTATGATAGGTTAAAAAAAGATTAATTATCAAAAGCCAGGAATGTATCTTATGTGTTACTGGAAAGGAGTTTTCTTATTGAGACATAAGCACAACTTGCAAGAGCTATCCAGGTGACATTCAAAGGTTAAAATCATGTCCTTTTTTCAGGATGCAAGTAACGAGTGTGTGTGTGTGTGCGTGCGTGCGTGCGCACGTGTGCGCACGCTGAGGTAAAATTCATGGAACATAAAATTAACCGTTTTCAAGAGCTATCCAGGTGACATTCAAAGGTTAAAATCATGTCCTCTTTTCAGGATGCGAGTAACGAGTGTGTGTGTGTGTGTGTGTGTGTGTGTGCGCGCGTGCACGTGTGCGCACGCCGAGGTAAAATTCATGGAACATAAAATTAACCGTTTTAAAATAAAAAATACAGCGGTGTTTAGTACATTCGCAAAGCGGCACAACCACACCTCTATCTAGTTCCAAAACACTTTCCTCACCCCAAAAGGAAACCCATTAAGCAGTTGCTCCCATTCCCTTCAGAAGCTGTCTCTATGCATTTATTTGTCTGTTGTGGACACTCATACAGCACGTGGTCCGCGCGCGTGATCTCTTTTATTCAGCATAAGGTCTTCAAGGTTCATCCTCATCGTAGCATGGACCGGAACGTCATTCCTTTTCATGGCTGAATAATACTCCACTGTACATAGATAGAGTGCGTGGTTTTTTAAAGAAGGGCTCTGACTCTGTTACCTTGGTCTTCCGTGATCAGGATGGCTTTTTTGCCGCTATTTCTCATGCCCGGTTTCACGCACACAACAAAAGGTGGCTGCCTGGTCAGGAAGCGATTAAATACTGCTGTACAACTCCCTCCCGCCTACACCCTGGAACCACAATGGGGCAGAGAAAGATCGTCAAGAAATGTTCACAGCAGCAGGCGAAGAGCGTGTTAGGAACAAGGGTGAAGTTAGGCTGCCAGCGAGGCTTTTTACAAGGGCATTTTGAGCTTGTAAGGTCATTCGTGGCTATGAATGGAGTTTTGACCCCGCAGAGCTAAGCAAACAGTAAGTAGAGAAATAAATTTTGAGCTTGGGTTCTGGCAAGTTAGGGGAAATGTAATTCAGTTAATGTTTTTGGGGTGTGCTCCCAAAATAAACTATTTGGGGAACTCTCTCGCTAGTGTGAAATTACGTAAATAAACAGTCCCTCGCTCTGGACTAATTGTAAGGCTGTTATTCATCTTATTTCACTTTGACAATGAAGGATTTTATTCTGCTTTTCGATGTCCCGCTCAAAATTTCCTTCGTGACCCTCCTCCTTCCCCAGTAACCGTCACTCCTATTGTCCGCGGCTGACAGCGTTTCCCGTGCCCTGGAAGTGCTATCAGGTAACGCGGAGGCGTGGACCTGCTTCCAGAACTGATACTGTCTGAAAACTGAGCCCCCTCTGTCCTTTCGGGTTGGACAAAATGGTCACTAAACCCTGTTTGGTGTTTTGTTGGTGTTGTTTTTTTGACCAAGAAGTATAAATATGCATTTGAGATGAAGACAGATGATTCTTGAATAAAAGGGGTTTTATAAATGGAGGTGTTTGCTTATGGGTTTGAAACGTTGAAAAACAATACTGTACAGACTCTCAAGAGGGAAACGAATTCTTTTTTTCTCCCTAATGAAGTGTTTGAGAAACTAATGATGGAGACTTGTTTTCTAATGGTTCCTACTGGGCATGTCAGGAGCTAACTCTCTCATTTCCTCTTTTTCTTACACACACACACACACACACACACACACAATTTAAAATCTTTATTGAATCTATGCTCTGTGACCAGATCTCTGAGACTATTTAAAAACCCCAGACAAATATGATTCATGCCTGCCTCCTGCTGGGACGGCGGCAGGGGGGGGAGGGGCACGTTAAGTTTTGCTCAGCACGTAGCCCAAGTCCCGGCACATAGTAGGTGCTTAGTAAATACTGATGGAAAAAATGGATGCTACTTCCTGCTTGGCTGTATCAGGCTTTTCCTGGTTCTGGGCGGAGTCTAGACAGAAGGTTTTAGGAGAACCATTTCTGATGTGCTGCTCAAAAGGAGAACAATCTTTTTTATTTTTAAATTAATTATTTATTTTAAAAATCCCCCCCTTTGGCAGCCATTGGCTTGTTCTCTCTGTCTGTGGGTCTGTTTCCATTTTGTTTTATTTATTCATTTGTTTTGTTTTTTAGATCCCACATTTAAGTGAGATCATATGACAAGAGGGGAATAATTTTGAGTTCATTCATGGCTAACTCGGGGTCATAAGAAAACAAATAAAGATAATTTTTAAGTGCATGGGACAAGAAAATGTTTGTCAGCGAGTAGCAATGATTTATCATCAAAACTCCGTGTCAGTTGTCTCTTTAATTTGTAGGAAAGTTTACAAATGACACTTGTGTTAGTGTTCTCCAGTGACACAGAAAGAGCTATAGGATATATCTTGTCAGACACACGCGCGCGCACACACACACACACACACACGCATATATCCTCTCTCTATATATTTTTATATATATTTATATATATAGAGAGAGAAAGATTAAGGTACTTAAGATATTGGAAGTTGATTTAAATGACTCATGACTAAATAACGGTTTGGTGTCATTATTTTTATTTCTTATTTACTAAGAGTATTACTTTTTAAATAATTTCATATTCATCAGGATTATTTCTCAGCTGGAGAAAGCCTACCTCTGAGTATTGCTCACATGGCCACACAGCTGCCACGTCCTGAGCAGGCCTGTTCTTCCTCCGGGTCCCTGGAGGCTGAGCTGCCACCGGCACTGTCCCTCTTTCTCTGCAGTCTAGTCCGGCCCTCGGGAAATGAGTGAGAGGAGGGTGGTGAGGACGCTGGCTGTCAAAACCTCAACGCCCTTCTTCCTGCACCTTCCAGCCTTTCTTGCAGGGAGGTGTGGCCTTGGGACTAAATTCCCGCCTATGGAGCGTGAGTGAGGACATCAGCGCTTTTTCTGAGTCTGGGACCATGTGCCTGCATAGATCTCGTACCCTCCATACTCTTTCGCCTTCCTGCTGGCTGGAATTTAGACTTGGTGGCAACTCAGCTTCAGGTGTGTAGACAATGAGAAAGCCATCGGGGCCAGAGCAACAACACAGGCGAAGGCACCTGGCTTCCTGCGTCACTGCGTGGAGCCGAGCTGTCCTATCTACCTGGAACTCTGTAAGAGACAAATAACCCTCTGCGATCTAATGCTGCAGGGCTAAGCTTTACTCCAGCCAACAGAGAAGGGTGTACTGGACAATGGAGCCACACGGGCCTGAGAAAAAACACACATGCACAACACGCAGAGTTTACCAGATCGGATGCCGACTTTCCCTTAGATTGACATGCTGGTAGCAGGACAGGCAGTACCTGGCTCAGGCCAGGCACCTTTGGATGTCCTAGGGCAGCAGAGGGAGCTCCACCCCAGGTTCAACTATGCAAGGGCCCAGGGTGCTGGCCAGAGGTGGGATGGCCTAAGCTCGCGTGGCAAACAGCCAAGGGGTTGGGCGGGCAGTTCGGGTCTGTTACTGTGGACCCAGGCCTCAGGGAAAAATGGAAGGGACTGCTGAGATCAATTCTTCAGGCCACCTGCAGAGCAGTGTCTGGCCCAAGTCCAGGGAGTCTGTCCAGCAGGGAGCTCCAGCACAGAAGATGCTGTAGATGCTCTGTCGGGAGAAAGGGCAGGGAGGACAGGGAAACAGCGTTCACTGCATGCCTAGCAGGCGCTGTGTGCCTTTGATCGCATTCATTACTCCCCACTTTACAGCTGAGTAAACTGAGGCTCAGTGGTGTACCCTTGCCCAAGGTCACCAGTGCAATAGTTAATTTTATGTGTCTACCTGACTGGGCCCCAGGGTTCAAGCATTATTCTGGATGTTTCTGCGGGGATGTTTTCGCATGAGATTAACATTGAGGTCAGTCAACTGACTAAAGCAGACTGCCCTCCCCAATGTGGGTGGGCCTCGTCCTATCAGTTGAAGGCCTGAACAGAACAAAAAGGCTGACTCTCCCTGAGTAAAAAACTCCTCCTGCCTGACTGCCTTGAGCTGAGTGGTTTGCTGCCTCTGGACTTGAGCTGAAACATAGGTGTTCCTAGGTCTCCAGCCTATGTGAGCCAGTTCCTTATAATAAACCTCTCTTATATATATATAGATATAGATATAGATATATATATAGTGATTTTTATAACAAAAGGCTGTGTTTTCCTTAGACGTTTGAGAAAAGACAGGCCGCCAGAGCCCCGAGGCGCCCGGAGGGCCGTGAATTTGTTTCTCTGGGAAACGTTGGCTAATACACCTAGTAGTTAAGAAGCTGTAGCTCTGTGGGACTCTGTGGCTTCGGGTCCCAACTAGAAGCCCTTTCCACTACACTACATGGCCCTAGCAGACGCCAGAAGACTGGGGATACCTTTTCAGATGGGACAATGCAGGCTTCTCGCTGGAGTTGAAGGGCCCTCATTGGTCCTCGGTCAAGGCTCCGTCTCTCTCCACATCTTCTGGCAGGAGCATCCTCTCCAGATGGTCTGGGTGCCTGGGGGAGGGGAATGCATATCCCCAGGACCAGCACCCAAGGAATCAGCCTCCTCGTGGACACTGTTGCCTGTCTACAAGGGATGGCAAGGGCCTGGGGGCTGGGAATCTGGATGATTTTCATGGTTTCAGATCCTGTCTCTCTCAGCCAGAGAGCCAGGGTTTCAACCAGGCACCATTCTAGAAACAGAAAGAAGAATGAATATCTCATGTCCTATGATGTCCTACACTAGAGAAGCCTGGATTCCAGAAAAGGGAGTTAGTCTACTCACTCAGCAAAGATACTGAGCACCTCCCGTAGACCAAGCCTAGGAGTGCTGTGGGAACAAAGCAGTGCTGGGGCCCTGAGAGACATCAGAAGACTTGGTCACAGAGAGTGGGGATTCTCGATCAACTTAATGAAGTGGTAGAGGAACATGGGCCTTCAAGGGGTGCTTAAGTATCATACCCATTAATTTCTTTGGATATGAAAGGGTTTTAAGACATTGAGGTGCCCAGGAAAGTCCTAATGTCTCAGGGGAAAGGTAACACCATGAGCCATTCCTACCTTACAGTCAGGGTCAGTGATTGCGGGCACCCTGGTCCTGAGAAAGAGTAAACAGAAGGCACTAAGATAAAAGGCAGCCAGAGGAGGCAGGACCCAGATAGAGAGAGAGGATGGTTGCTCGGGACAGAATTCTATTGGCTGCGTGACTTGCGCAGGCAGAGATCCTTTCTGTCCCCTCGTTCTTGGAGCCTGACTGCGCTCAGTGACTCCCTCTCTCTTCCTGCTTGCTCCCTCCCGCACCTGTGCCTTTGTTCAGGGCTCCACTCTTCGGGGAAATTATTCCATCTGCAGCAGAGTAAACCTGATTAATCCGTGCTGACTACAGTTGCTCCATTTCCTTTGCAGAATGAACTTGGGACTCAGTTTTGGCCAATGAGATGTGTGTGTATGCAGGGTTGGGGGCGGGGCGTGGTGCGTGGAGCTGCCTGGGGCCTATGGGAAAGCTTCCTTGCTTTTGAAAAGAGATGGAGAGGAGGCCAGTACCTGCTCTCCTGCTGGGCATTGATGCCCAGATGAGAAGCAGAGCAGGGGACAAGACCCTGGAGTCAGCCAACCCTGGAGCCGCCTTATCCAGCACTCTGGTTGCAGGGAGGATGATGCATCTCTTCATTGTCTACATTATACATTTATTAAACGAATGTTTTTGAGCACCCACTATGTGACTGGAATTGCATCTATTCTAGAAGATATACAGAATAGTAAACAATACACTTGACAAATAAGAAACAGAAATAATAAGTGAGTGTAAACAGGGCAGTCAGCAAGGTCTTATAGACAAGATGACACTTAAGTCCAAAGCATCATCACTACTTCTTTCTACGAAGGCTAATAAAATAAAACTATCTGAAATGCATGATTTGAGCTCTTTTTAGCAAAGATTCCTTCAAAATAATTGGTTCTCAGCTGCGGGCTATTTGCCTCCCCCCTCCCATTTAGCACTGTCTGGAGACAGTTTTGATTGTAACCACTGAAGGATGAGTTACAGGCTTTTAGTGGGTAGACGCCAGGGATTCAGCTAAGCATTCTATGAGGCACAGGACGGCCTCTCCCATCCCCTAGTCCTTAACAAAAAATGTTTGGGGCCAAAGTGTGAATAGCGCCCGGTCTAGACAGACAGACTGGCTTTTCAGCAGATACTGGGAACCCAAGGTGGATCCACGTGCCCTTTCTCTCGGCAGTTTCGGTGGAAGCGGGGACCACACAAACTCCAGCGGGAGCAGATGGGAACGCCTGGTACACAGACCCTGCAGCCCAGGCACAATTTACCAACAGGGGGATAAGAAAGAGAAAGATGATTTGCACTAACTGGTGCAACCTACCGCCCAGTTGCAAGGGGGGTGGGAGGAAGGAAACACATCCCGAGAAATTCTGTTTATGGTGCAGGAAGGGTTTAGGGACTTTACTGCTCAGATTACCATTCGGATATCAGTTTCATCATCATCAGCCTCCAATTTCCTGTTTTGCTTATCTTAGAATTACTTTTTTTTTTATGTTTGCACAGCCCATATGGCTTTGGCTTCAAGTTGATTAGATATGGAACTGGCTTATAATGGATTAGAATGCAGGAATTGTTTGCTTTGTAATATTTTAAGGAAGAAATGAAAGAAGCTGCAATGATAGAGAAAGATATTGTATGTTTACAGTCTTATTCTTTTTTTTATGACCGGAAAAGACAACTTATTTAGGAATGTGGATTATGGCTCTCGGTCACTTTTTGATTTGTGTTTCACTTTAGGGTTTTCCTGAGTTACAAATCCCTCCAGATTTGTGGGATTTAAGAGGTACACTTGCACATTTATTTTTTCTTTTCGCCTCCCCCAGCCACCCAGGGTTGGTTTTCTCTCTCTCCCTTCATTTATAGATTTCCCTATAAGCCAATCCACACAACACTTTTTCCCGCGTTGCTTGCGCACTGGGCAACATTATTCAAATTAGCCCCGTGAAACCGATGGCCCCAGTTATTAAACACCGATCCCCTGGGCATCGACACTCAGTATCCAGACATCCTATTCCAGCTCACATTTTGGTAAATATGTATTTTCTTGATCATTTCATACTACCATGCAGAGCTACATCCTGCCCTTTGTTGGATGTTCAGAATAGCTCCATATGCCATGGGTGGCTTTGCAGGCAAGCAGAGGAAGGCTGCTTGTGCTGGCTCTGTGGCAAGGAGGCCATCAGGACAGGTCCCCTCACACCCTAGTGGTCGAGATGATGGCATGCTAGCCAGGACCAGCACTGAGAGCTTAGGCCCCTGGGGCTCTGTGCATCTCGGCATTAGATGTCATCTTTGACATATTTCAACATAACCAACATTTAGGATTCTCTGATGTCATCGTTAGCAACAGAATGTGCAGTCGTGGGCTGAGAACTTGGAATCAGGAGCTAGGATTTTTCCTCTGACAGCCCTGGATCTCCATTTCCTATATACCAGTGTTTGCAGGACTTGGAAGACAGTTGTTATGGGTTAAGTTATGTCCCCACCAAGCGATGTTCAAATCCTGACCCCTGGTACCTGTGAAAACGACCTTATTTGGAAATAGGGTCTTTGCAGATGTGATTAAGATGTAAATGATAAGAAATGGAGAAGAGACACAGAGACACACACAGAGGAGACCGCCAGCGAAGCTCAGGCAGAGGGTAAGATGGCCACAGAGGCAGAGGTTGGAGTTACAAAATTGCAAGCTAAGAAACCCCAAGGGTTGCCAGCAATCACCAGAAGTTAAGAGATAGAGACGTGGAGTAGTTCTCTCTCTGAGCCCCCAAGAAGGAACCAACCCCGCCAACACCTTAATTTTGGACCTCTGGCCTCTTGATCTCTCCACCGGGGAGAGAGTAAGTTCCTGTTGTTTTAAGCCATCCAGGTTGTGGTACTTTGTTATGGAAATCCTGGGAAACTGATACAGTAGCTCATTAAGAGCAACAAAAGGATTCTTCAACTTTCACTTTCCACGAAAAATTGAGAGCCAAATGTATTTAACTCAGAGTAATGAAATTGAATCTATTTTTTAAAAAATCAGTGGTCAAAAGGATCCCATGAATTACTCAATAAAACGGCTGAGGGAGAATACAGTTATTTGTATTTTTAATCAAAACAGAGCGAGGCTCAGACACCGCGCTTACTCTCAAGTCCACCTCTGGTATGTAGTAGTTTTCTGGAGAACTGGTCAACCTGGACATGGCATGCAGATAAACGCTGAATTTCTTGGTTGCACAGAGTTTAAAACATTCTCGTTTCATTACTGCCATTGACACCAGTAGATTTTTTTTTTTACTCTTTCATCGAAAAATCCCTCTTGAGCATCATTCTTTCTCTTGTTTCTCATAGTCAAACTCTAATGTGGTTCTGCATTAAAGTTGATTGATCGTAAACTAGTTAGTTGGTAATAAATAACCTCTACTCAGTCCCCACTGCAGCCCCCTCAGAGCAGAAAACACATCCGATGCCCTTTCGTGTTAATCACGGAATATGCTGGCTGTCAGAAATGTCTATCTCCAGCCTTCTCTCTGTTGACATCCGTGTTATCTGAGAGGTATAAGGAAACGAAAATAGCATTTCCACTCTAGGCATGAATCTAGGACTATGAGCTATTATCGAATCCTGTGCCGGTGCCTAAGTCGCAAATCTTGGAGTTTTCTTTGATGGCTGTGTGCGACTCCATAGCCCTCTGACAATGCCATGCGGTTCATCAGGGGCCACTGTGTCGAACAGACTCCCGAGCCTGGTCAGTCAGGTAGCACATCCGGGTAGGTGATATTGTGTAGACACCAGAAGACTGAACAGGATACTTGGGCCACTTGGGTGCACTCATTTCAGGGCTTCTAATACCCTGTTCACAAAATGCTGGTGCACGTTTTGGACCAGCGACAGGTGTCTACCAGGTACCTGGGAAATGCGATAACCTGGCACAAGGGGGTATCCTTGAGAATTTGCCTCAACGCTGCTGAAGCCCTTGAAGAACTATCTTCAGCTGGCTCACACTAGATGTGGACTTGTTGAAACTGTTAGGTGGACTAATTGCCTGGGGAAAGAATCCAGTAGAGAGAAAGAATGAGTGGTCTACGTAGGGAGAAGGAGAGAAGGTGAGAAGGTGAGATGCTAGAGAACAAGCTATTCACAATTTCCAATGAGCTCACCCAGGCAGTTGATTAGACCTACACACAACGGCAGAGAAAACAGCCACTTGTATAAATCAACCTGTCTTCTGGTGCATAAATATAAATGGCAAGGATCATCATACATGGAAAAAAAAAAAAGAAAGCCCCAAATAGGAGGACCAAGATGACAAACAGAATAATAGATCTCAGAGAAAGCACAGAGAAATTAGGCAACAGATAAGAATGAAAAACAAAATTTCTACACAAACCCTGAATAAATATCTTAGAAAAATTTTAGAAGATATCGCACGCATAAAATTAGAAGAGTTTTTTCCAAAAAAAAAAAAAAAAGAACACTGATAAAATAAGGAAGAGTTCTTAAAAATTAAAACTATTATTATTAAAATAAAACCTGTTATAAAAGGCCTGGAAGATAAAGTAAAGGAAGGAAATCTTCCAGAATAAAAATACGGAAAATAAGAAAGAAAACATAGGTGACATGGAGGATCAATTTAGTTAAGTCCAGCATTTTATCAGATGGCAGTTCCAAAAATACAAAAGAGGAAAACTGAAAGGAGGAAATGTTCAGAAAAAAAAAATAATAGAATGAACTTATTGGAACTTAAAACCTGTTAGAGCAGAAGAGAAACCAGAATCAACTAAGAAAGTATTCGACAAATGTTGAGCAAATTGAATAGGTCAAGCTTCACACCTAGACACATCCTTGTGAAGTTTCAGAACCCCAGACATAAAGAGGATCCCCTACGAACTCACAGATGCAGAGAGCAGACACCTACAAAGAGGTAAGAATCAGATCTGCACCGGATTTTTCATCCGCAACACTGGACGTTAGAAAACAATGGGACTGGGCCTTCAAAGTTCTGAAGGAAAGTGATTTTACTTTATTTTATTTTTTGAAGGAAAGTAATTTTAAACATAGAACTTTATTTCTAGCAACTGTCAATCAAATGAGAAAGTAAAATAAAGACATTTCATACATAAAAAGACTCAGAAGGTTTTTACCACCTACATACTCTGTCTGGAAAAATGACTTAAGGATACGCTCCAGTAAAATAATGACAATAATCAGTAGCACTTACTGAGGTCTTACTAAACGCCAGGCACTGTTTTAAACACTTGGTATGCACTAACCAATTTCACCGTCCCACCTACCCTGAATTAGGTTACTACATTGATCATCATAGCCCCCATTTGGTACACAAGGAAACTGAGGTATAGAAAGATTAGGTACTTTGTCCAGGGCCATGCAGCTACTATGTGGTGGCCCTGGAGCATTGGCTCCCGTCTGGCACTGAACCACCAGAATGTACCACCTCTTGGAGTCAGAAAGAATCCAGTGAAGGGAAGGCAGGGCTGCAGGAACAAATGACCCTATCCCAGGAGAAAACGGAAACAGCATTCCAGGGTGAGAGCCACTCAGAGGGTCCAGGAAGCAAGCGCCATGAATTAGAACAAGAGGGACAGGCTTCAGGGACACGTGGCTTTAAGGTGAAACTAGATTCTCTTAACACATACGGCAATGGGGCAAAGGAACTTGCTTCTTTTGTGAACGAACATTTAAAAAGACGGTTCAAACTCCATCGGGACCATGAAACTGTACACGGATGTCACGGTTCAAAGTGAAGCAGACTCGAGCCGGGGCATGATTGGCACTTTGGATGAGGGGTGAGAAGAGACAATCCAGCGGACCCCAACATCTGGCTCAGTCTCCTTGGAGGGGCCCGAGCTGGTGGCAAAGGATGGCATTTCCTTCTCTGTGGATCGAGTCACATTTCCTGGTTCAGAGATCAATATTTATATAACCGTGACGTAGACGCTATTTATTGGGCTTTGGATTTTAGAACCAACTCTTAGACAGAACTCTCGATTATTGTTCTGCATAAAATGTAGGTAGTCAAACCTTGACTTGGCTGAAAGGAAAGAGCGGGGTGTTGGAGTGAAGTGGGGAGGCTGCATCCCTTCATGCAAAGTCCAGTGTTATGTAAAGGGGACGGATCAAGAGACTTTAGTGTCTTGTATTGAGCAGGGTTTCTCAACCTTGGCACTGCCGTGATTTGGTCTGGATAATTCTGTTGTGGGGGTGGCATTGCTAAACTCACTCCATGTCGATAGCACCCCCAAGTTGTAACAACTAAAAACTGTCTCCAGGCATTGCCAAATGTCACCTCCCCACACACACACCCAGGAGGATTGTCCCTGGTTGGGTGCTACTGGTTTAGAGTTGTAACCATTAGAAGAACTAAAACAAAATAAAACGAATGAAAATTGGGAGAAGGTGGAGGAGCTGGGAGGTTATCATAAATAAGCTAAATCACCCACCTTTTCAAGTTCAAGTTCATAGGATTTGGGTCTAAAGTTCATAAATCAAGAAAAGGCACTATACTTTTAATGTGGCAACATTTTGAAAATTATGTGTGATAAACTAAAAATGCCCATTAGCTTCTGCCTTTCTTGACGGAAAAAAAAAAAAATTTAAAACGACCCAAGGCACCGATGTGGTTACTATTCAGAAAATTCCTGCAGACACACTCGTGGCTTCTGTCTGGCTCATGCAACACTTTGCCTGCATTACCCAGGTGACTGATGCTAAGGTGGGCTCCCCTGCCCGACTGTGCGGATGGAGAAGGGGACCATTCAGGTGTCTTAGAACCTCCATGTGTTTGTCATCACGGAGGGCCAGCCTTTGGGTCCGAGGGAAAGGTGTGACATGACGGATGTCGGCCATTCCTGGAACAATCAGTTCCAGAAGCAGAAGAAGCCATTTTTCTTAGAAGTTTCTGGCATTCGGACTTAATAAGAGTCAGCCATTTGTCTCCTTGCCTACGTTAGCGTTGTCTACCGTGACCGTGGAGTTGTGAGTCTGTGGAATTCATAATCCAAAGAAGTCGCCCCTGCCAGCACCTCTCCAAAACGGAACGGTGGGCAGAGGGGAGGGGGACGAGAAGACAGACGTTGCAGAAACACAGGCTGTTCTGCCCACACATTCTCCCTCACAGTGTTAGCACGTGACTTTTTTTTTTTTTTTTTAAAGAATTACGGGGAAAGATGAATTATTTGCGGGTTGATCAAACTCACTAAAGGATAAAACCCCAAATTTGTCTGTCTACAGTGGAGACAAAGAAGCTGTTTTTATTCCTAGTCAGGAAATAGGAAAATGTGTGACTTTCTTAAGCTCCCTGTCCTTATCAATGGCAGCAGAAAGCTAAACATTAGCCTTCTCATTAATGGGTTTTTGCAACTCAAACATCAACGTAGGTCAATTTTCAATGTCAGCCGCTCAGCACCTCGTTCCTTTCCGTCTCTCCCCAGAACTCGGATGGAGACCAAATACGACTTCTCCCTCCTCGTCGGGCCGGCTGTCCCCGCGGGCTGGCCCTGTACGGTTTGGGGGCTGACGGCCAACCAGTTCTCCCACCTGAGATGTGTGGGAATTAGGTGTGCTTTCGAAACTCCTCTCAAAATACTGCTGTCCAGGTCGGGGAGGCAATCCGAGAGCTGGCATTACAACATTGAGTCGTCTGAGGCATTTCGCCAGCTTTGGGGGCAATGTGAAAGGCCTGGGAACACTTGGTTCCCGAAAGCGTGGCTCTCTGACTGGTGGCACCCAGGCCTAGACTCGGGCCTTGTCCCCTCTCGCCTTCTTCTGAAGCTTGACATAACTGCTCCGTGCACCACCTCCACCTCCCCTGCTCCTATCCTAGCTGGGCCCTGACCGCAGGCAGGAGAGTTTGCATTGCTGCCTGGTCTGCAGCCTGCTGGCCTGCAGCCTGCTCTCTGCTGTGGCCTCCTCTCAGCCCAGCTGTGGCCTCCCCGGCCTGGACCCTCTGCTCCTCCCGGGTCCCCTGCCAGGACTTCCCAGGGCTACACAGCAGTGGGCCCGGCCTCTCACCGTGGGCCTGGACTCCCCCATCGCTGGCTCCGGGCACAGTGCATTCTGCTTCCAGGATGGCCTTGTCTCCAGCCCTGGGGCCCATCTGCCTCTCGTCACCTGCCTCTCTGGGACACCAGGTTTGGGCTTCTTGACCTGCTCCGCCCTGCTGCAAGTATGATCTGGTCTCGAGACCCACAACCAGAGCTGCCGACGGCCACCGCGGCCACCGAGCCCTCCAGCCTGCACTTGGGGGAAGATGGTGCCCATTCTTCGCCTCAGTGGGATGGAATTTCCCAAGAGAAGGGGTCTTCTCTTTTCCTTTGAAGAACAGCTTAAAAGTAGGATTTTTATACCGAATGCTGTGCACGCAAGAAGACCCATGTCCTCACAGGCCGGCCTCAACCCGCCGACCGGCCAGACGTGTAGACGCCACGCTGAGGCTCAGGAGGTGACCTGATGTCCAATCTAGGTCAAGCTGGGACGCACGGCCCAACTGCCAGCGCCGAGGCTGCCTGTGGCAGGTCTTCCTGAAGTGAAGGCTGAGCGGGCCCGGCGGAGAGGGAGAGGGAAAGCAGGGCAGGGAAGGGGGGAGGGGGGCAGCTGCCCCACGCCCGCCGCCCCCACCCGGCATGGGGAGCAGGCTCAGTGCTGCTCTTCAGGAAGCGAGCGTGTCTCTGGCTGGGGGCACTGGGGACAAATGCAGCCAGTCCTTCAGGGCAGAGGATCGGGACATTTTTGTCAGAGTCCCTCCATAGCTCCTTCCCAACTCCATCGTCCGCCCCTTTTCAGGAATCCTTGGCTCTTTCCAAATTGGTGCCTCTTAACCCCCAGGGCCAACCTTGCGCCCGCCACCCCTCCCTCCCCCTCCCCCTCCCCCTCCTCCGGACAGCCAGGGGCAGGAGCTGGTGGGGAGAAGGGGTCCTCTCTATGGGAGTGCGTCGGTTTCCTGGGGCTGCGGTGACACAGAGCCACACACCGGGCAACTTCAACGACAGGAACGTATGGGCCTGCAGTTCAGAGGCTCGAAGCCTGAGATCGAGGCGTTGGCGATGCTGGCTTCTTCCGAGACCTCTCTCCTCGGCTAAGCGACGGCCGAGTCCGCTCCGTCTTTACATCATCTTCCCCCCATGTGGGTCTGCGTCCCCACCTCCCCTCGTATAAGGACACCAGTCACGCTGGATTAGAAGTCACCTATGCCAGCACGGCCTCGTCTAGTGACATCTGCAATGACCCTATTTTCAAACAAGGTTACATTCCGAGGTCATTGGGGTTATGACTTCGATAGAAGAATTTAGGGGAGGGACACAGGTCAACCCATAGCAGGGCCCTTGGGGGCTTTTGACGGCAGAGGTAACAGCGGGAGGGACGTGTGTTCCAGTGACAGCCACTTCTCACCACACTGAACTTGTCACCTTATTTCCATCTTTGTCTTAAAGAGATTGGCATGTAATAGGAAGGAGGGTAAAATCTTCCCCAGGAGCCGAACCCTCCCGTCCTGATTCCATGTTTTCAGTGGGAGGCTGGTCGCTGGGGCCGGGCCTGCAATGGCCACGGGGAGGGGACAGGCAGAGGTACTGCCGTGGTGCCCTGGGAGGCGCCCACACAGGTTTCCAGAACAGGGCGGACAGGTAAGTGCCCGCTGCAGACCGGGCAGGCGGTCCGGAGGAGACGCAAACCTGGTCCCCAGGGAGGCGAGGCTGAGGCTGGGCCCCTGGCTGAAAGGTCGGATGAGGGGAGCTCGAGGGTGTGCAAAGGGAGGTGGCGACGAGGGTGAGGCCGGGTGTGTTTAGGGCAGGAGGAGTGGCCCAGGGTGGCAGAGACGAAGGCTGCCCGCAGGGGTGCGCGAGGGAGGCCCGTGGCCGCCCCGCGGGGAGCCCAGCGTGATTCTGGAGTCTGTCCAGGGCCATTAGGGGTTTTCGACCATTAGTAGGTCTGCGTCCCCACCTCCCCTCGTATAAGGACACCTGGGTTTTCGATGTGAGGCGTGCGTGCAGAAGTGAGGTTTTCGGGTGACTAATCCACATAAGAGTGGCACGGCCAGATTAGGGTGATGAGAGACGGGGCCAGGGGCAGCTAGGAGTGGGCGGGAGTGAGGAGGGAGGAGACCGGGGCTGGGGCTGGGGGGGCCGAGTTCGAGGGAGTGATCAAGGGCAGCTGCCACGCAGGGCGCGCCACCCAGCGAAGGTGTCACGCTGACAGCGGAAGGTATTTGCCATGGCGGGACGCCCCGGGAGGAATCCTGGAGCAGCGGCTGGAGGCAGGTCTGGAGGACAGGAGATGTGGGGACAGGGCGGAGTTGAAGATTTAGGGGTCGTTCTAGTGCCAGAAGCTTCAAGGGGCAGAGGGGACAGAGACAGAACCTGGAAGACTCCACATGTAGTTGGCGGGACAAGGCAAGACGCTGGAGAGAGAAGTTAGCGGAAGAGGGTGGGCTCCCTGGGGCAGGGACCGTTTCTGTCACGGTAGCCGTAGTCGTGGCCTGGCGGAGTGCCTGGCACACAGTAGGCGCTTAGTAAACACTTGTTCCCTGAACGAGGAAAACTGGGATAGAGCCTCAGCTTTGAAGAGTATTTTAGGAAGGAACAATGATCGACCTTGGACCACAACAGGTAGACCGCTGTTTCAAGTTCCTGTGGCTGCTGCACAAACCGCCTCAAGCCGGGCGGCTTAAAACAGCAGACGTGTATTCTCGCCGTCTTAGAGACCGAAACCAAGGTGTCGGCAGGCCGCGCTCCCTCCGCAGCTGCAGGGGAGAACCCTGCTGGCCTCGCCAGCTTTCCAGTGGCTCCGGGTGCCCTTCGGCGTGCAGCTGCACGGCTCTGAGCTTAGACTCCATCTCCACGTGGCCGTCTTCCCCGAGTCTGTTCTCTTCCTGACTCTCCCACGGACACCTGCCATCGGCTCAGGGCACGCTGTAGTCCGGGAAGATTTCACCTTAATTACATGGTCACCTTAATTACATCCGCAAAGACCCTAACTCCAAGTCAGGCCACGCATAAGGCTCCAGGCAGACATATCTTTCTGTAGGGCTGCAATTCAACCCACCATAACCCTAGACGGGCGTTTTTCAGAGTAAAAGCAGAGGCGGGTGGGGGGAAAGGTTAACGATCTGTTTCAGTCTTCGGAAGCGCGGAGGAAGGAGAGGCCAAACAGAGGTTTGGAGATGTCGGAGGCGGCGGGGAGTGACTGAGAAGGAATTCTTCCACGAGGCAAGTCTGCGAATAATTGGCAAGGCCGCTGGTGTTTCGTTTTAGCAAAAGAGAAGCAGCGCTGATTGAGAAAGGAAAACGTTGGCTGATTTTTTTGTGCGTTCCAGCGCGCTGTATGCAAACGCTTCTCCTGCCTTCCGCTCTCCACACTATTTGTTTCCTGGGGCTGCTGGAACCGAGCACCACAAACCAGGTGGCTGAAAAGAACAGAGATGCCTTCTCTCACAGCTCTGGAGACCAGCAGTCCGAACTCAAGGCGTCAGCACCTGCAGCCTGCAGGACAGGGTCCTTCCTCGCCTCTGCCGGCGGCTGGCGTCGCTGACAGTCCCTGGCGGCGTGTGGCACGTCGCTCAGATCTCTGCCTCTGTCATCTCTTGGCATCCTCCCGGGGTTCTAATCCCCTCTTCTTATAAAGACACTAATCACACTGGATTAAGGGCCCACCCTAATGACCTCTTACCTAATTTCATCTGTAACCACCTTATTTTCAAATAAGGATACGTTCACAGGTGCCGATGGTTAGAATTTTACTTTTTTTTTTTTTTGAGGAACATGCACCCCATGACACACATGTTCTGCGGGACTCAGGAGGTTCTTCAAAAGCCTGAGACAGAGCGCCCACGAGAATCTGGGAAGCTCCACCAGGGGCACGGAGGAATCGACTGCCTGCGAGTAATTAATTACACCCAGAGAGCTCCTGTTTGGCATGAGGTCCCAGCAGCAAACAGCAGTGGCCAAAGCAGCGTATTTTATCATGGTTGACAACAGCTTCCACGAGAGGAGATGCATTCTGGGCATCCTGGGAGAATAGCACTGGCAAAATCGCCCCCACCCCTTGGTCTCTGTCCTCTCCCCACCATCCAGGACCTTCCTGACCACTCCCTCTAAATCACAGTGGTCATGCTGACCCAACAAGCCCAGATCTCAAGATCCAGGGATTGAGGAAGAGACAGACTTTTTTTTTTTATTCAGCTTCATTCAATTCCCTGATTCTTGGCTTTGTCTAAAATCATAAGTGAACGGACTGAAACGATGTTTCTCACATAGGTGGCTGCCCCCAAACTACCAAATGCCGGACACTTCAGAAATACAGAGGTGTCCAGAACAGCTGCTCAGAGGTGTGGATAAATCGCGAAGCGGGTTGGTGGAGATGGTGCATTTCTAGCCTGACCCCTAGGAAGACCTCATATTCTTGGATGTCTGGAATTGTTCCAGGGCTGGATGGGAAAACTGAAGTCATCCCACTTGTCCAGTTTGTCCTGTCCCCTGGCCTGCGTTTGCAGCGAGTCAGGCGCCGCCTGGTGGACGTTTTTGAATACTACCTGTAGGAAGGTGTGTACCAGCAATTCTAGGAAAGGTTGGTTCCACCAGGAGGCAGTAGGTTCAGAGTAAGAGACATTAAGATAACCTGAGACATGTCTCTGATTTCAAAGATAAGGAAACAAGGCCGAGAAGAAAAGTGGTGTCCGAGGGTCACAGAGCTACCGAGGAAAGAGCCTGGACCAGAATCCTCGGCCAGCAGCTCACGAAGGGTAATTTAACATCACACAGAATTGGTTCTTCCCAGCTCCTGGAAAAATCTTAAATTGGGGTGGAATTAATTTTGAGCTCCTTCCCAGCTCCTGTGTGTGGTTGACAGTAGGTTAGTTATTACGTGATATCGTAGAAAATAAAGGAAACCACAATATTTAATCCCCTTTTTGAGAGATTTCTGCTTTAGTGGGTTAATTATCTTCTAGAAACAGTTTTTTCCCCCCTTAAATCAGTGATAACATAGAGTTTCTAACTAGGGATTCTAAAAAATGAATATGTTTGGGAGGGGTAGGGTGAGGATGCCGTCTGATAAAAAAGATTTCTTATAGAGAGCACTTTGTCTGTCTCTTTATTTCCCAGGACTGGGTGAGGAAATTGCCATTTTTAAAAGACTTACCGATGTTTGTCCTCCAGTCACAAAATCAGAGAATTCCTGCATTCGGCTGACAGGGATTCCTACTCCCCGCATTTCTAGATTTGCAAAAAAGTCTTAGAGACTTTCTTAGTGGGACTGCACGCCGATGCCATGGGGTGTCTTCAGACCTGAAGATGCAGGTGATTCCTGCAGACATCCAGAAAAAAATCTGTTTATGGAGTAAGCAGTATCTAGCTTGCCTGCCTGCCTTCCTTCCTTCCTTCCTTCCTAATCTAGCTTGTCTGCCTGCCTACCTGCCTGCCTGCCTTCTTTCCTTCCATCTTCCTTCCTTCCTTCCTTCCTTCCTTCCCTCCTTTCATCTTTCTTTCTTTCTTTCTTTCTTCCTTTCTTTCTTTTCCCATTTCTTTCCAAAAAGGCTTGGAAGCTGCTACAAACAAACCAAATAACATATATGGCAATGGTAATGCCACAAAAAAAACCCCAAGACCGTGCAAATGAGGAGGAAGTGGACACAGTAAGCGCAGCCCAGGTCATTCCTGAGACTTATCCTTAAATTTGGCTATATACTTCCTAGTAGCCACTGGGTTGCATCAGAAAGAGGGAGCCAGCAAGCTTTTAAGGGGCTTTTCCCATGTGGCATTATATTCTTAAAAAAAAAAATCTTTCCTGGGTCTTCTATTGGGCTTGCTGGGTGACAGAATGAGCCCGCCCTTGACAATGATTTCAGCCCAAATGCAGAAGCAATCTTGATCTAGTTGCTTCTGGTAACGACCTCAGTTAAATCTAGGGCATCACCATAAACATGAACACACTGAAGCAACTCTCCCAGCGCCAAATGAGTGGGGTCCAGAGAGGCGTGTTCTTCGTGAGTGAGCATCGTGAAGAAAGAACGTCAGTTCGTTGAGGACTGGAGACCGTCACTGGGCCTGGCCAAGCGGCTGCTGGGGGAGTCCTGAGTTGCACAAAGCCCTCCGAGGGAGCGTGCCCTAGAGCCTCCTGCCACACATGCGTGCCACACATGCGTGCCGATGCTTCCAAAGCTCCATCACAGGCTGGTCCAAGTGGGTCCACGCTTGCAGGGTGATCAAGCGTCTCCCCAAGTTTGTCTTCTGGGGCCAGCCTCCTTGAGGGATGTAGGAACGCAGCAATTAGCCTATTCTTAAGCACTTGAGATGCTTGAAGCTTTATTGCCAATGAGCACTAGTGAAAGTTGCAGTTTTTATTAAACTCACCCTCCTGCAGACGCCCGTTTAGTATGTGTTAGAGAGCCAGGCTCGGCTCTGGGGATAATGCAACCCACATGTAGAGCTGCTCGCTTCGCCGACTTGCAAAACTCTCTCAGGTAGCAAGTATGTCCTTACTGCCTTGTTAGAAAAATATGCACCCAGCACCCGCGGGTTGCTCTATGTCCCCTTTGCTGTTACTGAAATGCGGTTGTGCTGAGTGGGAGTGGGGTGGGGTGTAGGCGGCACCCTGGGCCTCGCGCAGGCGAGTTCGGGGTTCTCCTGACAGAGCGGACACTGCGACAATGCTGATCATCCTTCAGGTGTTCCAGCGTCTTGCGATTTCTGGCAAGTCCTAGTGGCTACAGGACTCTGTGACTGCTTCCCCTGCGGCAACGAGAAGTAGCAAGTGGCCTATGCTTGCGGCTTTTAATACGCCCCACAGTCCTCTCCCGCGGGGTCTGATTTCGGCAGCGCAGTGCGCCTGGGCATATGAGGGAGGCACTTGCAGGAGTGGAGAAGGTGGGAGAGCTGTGGCTTGAGCTGTGGGTCCCTCGGGGACACCCGGCACCTCAGTGTCTCTGTCCCCGGCGAGGGAGGTGAGGGTCCGCGCATTCATTAAAACGTAACTTTCTCCTTCGCAAAGCGGTGGCTTACTGTTCCTCAGTGGAACCAGGAGGTGGTCGGACCCCAGCGATTAGCAGAGGCCCCCAGCTCACTGAGGTGTGGACGTGAGGACGCCAGGCCTCTTGGCTCACAGGACGAAGCCCCGCCAGGCCCCCCGAGCAGGCCCCGGCTGGTGGAGAGGAAGCAGATTGACCACACTCTCTCCACCTGCTCCTATTGTCTCCCTAGCATCATGGAAGCAGGGTTGGATGGGGTTTGACGGGGAACCCTGAGGAGAAAAGAAGACCGTGTATTATTTGAAGAATCTGTTAAAACAGGAACTGGGTCAGACTTTTCTTTTGACAGCAAGACTAAATGAGTTATAATATTTTAAATCTATTTTCAATGCTACCTGGAAAATATACAGAACTCTTTTTAATACTGATTTTTTTGAAAATTGAGGTACAATTGACATATAACATTGTATTCATTTTAGGGGTACAGCATAATGACTTGATATTTGTATATGTTATGAAACAATCACAATTAAGTCTAGTTAACATCCATCTCAACTCATAGTTACACATTTTTTTCTTGTGATGAGAATTTTAATGTATGTTCTCTTAGCCACTTTCGAATATGCAATATAGTATTATTCATTGCGGTCATCGTGCTGTGCATGACATCTCCAAGACTTATTTATCTTAAAACTGGGAGTTTGTACCTCTTGGCTACTTTCGCCCAAACTGAAATCTTGGATTTAGTGCAGACCGCTAATAAAAACGACAAACCACTTCATCCTAGAATGGTAACAGAAATATTATGCAAATCTATGAATGCGATCTAAATGATATGTACGTGTGTACACACACACACACACACACACACACACACAAACAAACACACACACATATCTGGAAGGGACCTTAGCGAGTGTATTAGTCAGCCTTGCCACAGAAACAAACAGCCCCCGATTCTCAACAACCAACACGCATTTCTCATTATGTTACTGGGTTCTATGAACTCGGAATATGTCCAAATGACCCTAATCACCCACGCGTTTAAATGCGTCAGCTGGTTTGGCCTGGGAGAAGAGGGCACGTGGAAGCTGGGTCTTTTTCTGTCACCACAGAAGTGTGGGGCACAGTCACGGTGACATCGTGCGTGAAGGAGGTGAGGCCCTCCACCTGTCCTCACTTGCCACAGCTTCGCCCCGTCTTGGTGTCACGGGCCCACGTAGATCCTTTAAGTCGACACCTGTCTCTAGCCGCTGAAGGTCCCCAGAAATATTCACGCCAGGAGCAGCCCAGGAGCCGCAGGCGTTCGACTAGAGAAGAGATGGGGAGGGGGACGGTGGTCTTGAAATCGCTGAAGGGACGCTCATGGCGCAGACGAATCAGACATGTTCGCCTCTTCCTCCGGAGATGGAAATCGTAGGGAAGTGTTTGGGTTGCATGCAAAGGACAGTTCGGTGCCGCCTGACCTGTCCCAGGGAAGAAGTCTGTCGCTGGGGCCTGTGCATCAATAGGACTCAGGCCCCGGGCAGCCTTCGGGCCTCTTCCGGCCCAGGAGCCTGTGATCTGTGGGCTCTGCGGCCTGCGGGACCGAGAGAGCCCACCATCCTCACCTCGGTTACCTGGTCCCGCAAGTCGGAAAATTCTTTTCAAGTGCGACTGGAGTGTATTTTGGTTTTATTTTTGAGCCGTTTGAATAGGATTTTACTTTTCGAAGGGTTTGAGGAAATCCAAAGCCATATCAAGTTTATTTTAATTTCACATATGTTACAGATCAAAAGAATCATCGTGGAAAAAAATACCCTAATGATCTCTGATGATCTAATTCTCTTAGCTTTTTCAGAAGAATTCTGCAGCTCCAACCAGCGGCTCTCACGACCCTTTGAGACGTCTTGAGAATGACGTGATGTGTTGCCGTTTTCACATCAAAGTACAGGTTTTTCGTTTTGTTCAAACATTTTTATTGTTGAGAAATGATATGTAATATTTGTTGTTTCTATTGAAGAAAAAAAGAAAGACTTGTGTGAGAGAGGCAAACACATTTTCCAGATACCCATGATTCATCCACCAAAGACTTTATGAATATCTGTTTCATTACATTTATTACATTTTTGGCTGCAACTGAAAAAGAAATGAAAGTGGAAAAAATAATCAAAATTAATGATGGCCTTGCAAAGTAATGTGAACTTTCTAAAAAGGAAAGCTGTGTCTATTTCTACGCTGTGAAGAATTTATAGGAAGGTTATGTTGTTTTAAGACATTCCTTATAGCGACATAAAACTTTAGGTTTCGTGTTCCTGATGGCGAATTAGGGTCAATTTGATTAGCTGGCGCCGTTTCCCAAAGTGTGTTCCCGGCGGCACCGACCTCACCGCTGCTCCTCGGCTGGTCCTGTGGGCGTCGGGGAAAGCTAGAGCCCGTTCCCCTGACGGGCAGAGGGTAAATCTCCACAGCATGAAAGCCTCTCAGTTGTCTAACAAAGACTCTCGTCAATGCTTCTTGCAACGCAGTTGGGGCATCTCCGGGGGTGGGGCTGAGAGTGTGGGGTTGATCGTGGGGAGGTTGGGTGCCAGCCCTGGTTTTGCTTCTAACTGGGCGGGGACCTTGGGGAGCCACGCCCCCTTGCCGTGCTCAGGTGCTTACAGAGCTAGGGATGTGCCGTCTGCGCAGGTTAGAGGTGGCGTCACGGTTGTTCACTCCTCCTCCCCGGCTGGGGAGTCTCCATCCCTGAGCCCTTGGCCCGGGCCTGTCCTTGGGGTGCGCTTCAGCCACGCGACCTGCGTGCTGCGGACTTCAGCCAGCTGTGCGCAGAGGAAGCGTTGGGGGAGCTTCTGCTCACCACCGCTCTGCTATTTCCCTTCTACCTCGAGAGCCGGTGCAGAGCTGCTGCTTGGGCCTGGATCCTGGAATGAGAAGGTGCCTAAGTTGGGGCCAGGGCGGCAGGTGGGGAGAGGTGTGTTTGCTGTTGTAGCAGCAGAGATGTCAGGGCTGTGTGCCATGGCAGCAATGCTCACTAATATGCCAGCTCGGGTCCCCTCCAGCTCTGACACTCCGACATTCTCCAACGTGGCTGGCCCCACCCCGGGGGTACCCCCGCCCCCGGTCTTCTGGTCGTCCTCAGCCTCCTGCATATGGAGATGCCCATGACATTTCTCCCCACAGAACCTCCAAGTAGCCCCTTGCCATTCATACCCCAGAGACGGAGGGTCAACAGCCTGCGGTGGGGACTTGGCAAGAACCTAAGCCAGTTCACTCCAGGATTTCGGTGAATCCGGGCATTTCCAAAGCCTTAGGTGCTTGAGCCAGGAGTCCAGTGGTCTGAGGCCTGAGAGGCCCCCAAGCAAAGAACCTGTCAACAGTGGGGGCCAGCAGACCTTCCAGACCAGGTTAGCATGATCGATCGTACTGTCCCCACACGCGGGCATTGAAATCTCCCAGTCTGTCTGCACTGAAGTGTCTGCGGGAGCCAGGATGGAGCTGAGCTTGGACTGCACGGGACAGAGCCTGGGGCTTCTTTGCCATTCCTCCGTCTGCTCAGAGGCTTGGGGCCCCAGAGGTGGACAGGGCCGTTGATATCTCGTAACATTGGCACAGAAAAAGTGAGAGGAAGAAGGCGGAGGAAGCTGCAGGTGGCTTAGAGGACCGTGTCCTGCCTCTCGGGTACAGAAATTAGGGGGGGACGCTTCCAGGAGGCTTGGGGGTCCCTCAGTGGCAGGCACGGACAAAGCTGGGAGTGCAGGTTGCATTGCTACGGAGATGGGGATTTTTCACCCTCGGGGGTACGGCTACCAATCTTTTAGAACCTGCCCTGTGAGTCTGTCCTGAGGAAATGCCCGAGACACGTGAGATGTATGAGCGTTTGGGAAATGCTCACCGCGGGGGTGTTGATGCATCATGACCCTGGAAACAAGCCCACTCACATCAAAGGGGATTGTCGAATTGTCTGGTCATCAACAGACCGGTCGACAGCCCTACAGAGGGACGAGCTGCACAGGAGGGCCCTGCATTCTGGGGGAACGGTGCATCGTGAGAGAAGCAGGCACATGACGATCGTGTCGTGTGGGTTCTCCCGATTCCAGTGATACAAAACCGTCTACGGTGATTCTTGCAGAATGGGAAGAGGAATTTCAGAAGCTCTTTTTTATGCTTTTGGACCCTTTGAGACGTGCATGCGCTCCTTTAAAAAATAAAACAATAAAGGTATTTTCATTCTGAATTTAAAATTGCCCAAAGAAGTGAGTTAAGTGGCGTATGAGTGATGCCCAGCTTCCCGGCCACCTGTTACTGTGAGGTTATCCTGCCTAAATTTTCCAGTCACTATTGGGATGAAAACCATGCAAAGCAGGTTACTTTGGGATCCATGGCAACTGACTCATAAATCTTTCCAGCAGAAAATTTTCCATCTTGGGCGCAAACATAATTGACCTTCACGACACGTTACTGAAACTTCTGGGGCGGTACAGCAGGCCCAGGGTGGAGTTCGGCGAGCCTGACTCCTCAGCTGTGAGCTGAATGTGTGCTGCGGGCATCAGGCTCCTCAGATGACACAGACAGTTGTGAGAAGTTCGTGATGTATCTTAAGAGCTTACACAGCGGACAAATGCACTAAACGGGGCCTCTCTGAATGTGATTTCTTTTTCTGTGCTTCTCCCGCTTGCTCTTTTCCCTTCTTTAATACCTTTTCTTCTTTGGTCTCGTTTTGTTCTAATGCTCATAGCCAGCCCAACTGTCTTCCATAATTCTTTGCGTCCAGACAGATGACAGTTCTTCTTTTTCCTGCCTATAGAAACCGAGAGAACGACTTGACCTAGGATTTGTTTGTGTACGTTTGTGCCGTCCGGGATGGTAGCCGTCAGCCACATAAAATGTGACATCCGAACGTGGCTGGCGAGAACCAAGACGTGCCGTAGGTCTAAAATAGGCAGCGATTTCAAAGGTTGGTGAGAAAACAAGGAATATAGACTATATCTCGTTAATCATTTTTACGTAATGGAATGATAATATTTGGGATGTATTGGGTTAAATAGAAGAGATTACTAAAATTGATTTTGCCTGTTTGTGTTTATCTTTTTAATGTGGCTTCCTGGAATTTAAAATCACAGCTGTGGTGTGTGTGTATTTCTATTGGGCACTGACATGGAACAATCACACTGATTTGTTGCTCTCAGTACATCTGTCATTTGTCCCCTGCTGGTTCCACAGACCTCTGCGTACCTATGCGTTGGTTGTGGGGAGCAGGGGGCCTGCACGTGGCCGATGGCACAGGGGAGACCCAGGATGACGGGAAGGTTCTCTGAAAACCGCAAGCTCTGACAGCCCCTTCGGCTTCAGAAATCTCTTAGGCGGACACATAAATATCGGCTGAATAGATGTGTTCTTCTTCGTACACTTGACTCCTCAGCCCAAAGAGGCATGGAAAGGTGGGTGTAGAAAAAGGAGGGAAAGCGGGAAAAGTGGGTTCCTAGTTCATGGAAAAGGTGAATCATAAGCCTCCTTGAAAACATGAGTGTGCCCCAGGCACTGAAAACACCCTTTGATCAGATGCGATGACCTTCCTGCGGGAGAGTTTTCCCAATCTCGTGTCTGCCTCTGTCTCTTTCACTTCCAAACAAGAGCAAGCTCCTAAGTGTAGGACACGCACCCTAATTGGTCCCATGCTCGTGTGAACTGGCCGTGGGCAGCAGAGGGTGAGACACATTTCACGGGGCTGAATCCTATGAAGGATTCGGGGTTGGGCAGCCTGGGTCTGAACCCTGGCTCTGTTTCTCATTAGCTGCACACATTTAAGCCAAGTCCTGTGTACTGACTATATATTTTTATTTTCTGTATTCTTTTTCTCTGGCATTTGGGGCTTTGATCTCAGGAATAGCTAATTCCTAGAGATAGCGAACGACTCTCTTGCAAGCATGCCTTTGATATACAAACCAACTAACCCAAAGTCTGCATCTCAACCGTATCTGATTCTCACATGCCAAGTCAATATTCTCCCTGCCCTCCATCACCCCGGGGCCAGGTACCCGACAGCTGGGGACGACAGCCTTATAGTCCAGAGCCCGCTGTAATTATTCAAACTAGCCAATGTCAACTGCTTGCTTTGCCTTGCCTTCCCACAGAAACCACAGTGAAGGCCATGAGCTATGCTTTCCCCTCTCCTGCCTCTGCCTCCTGACCCATCCTGGGGCTTCCCCCTGTGGCCCTACATGACATTGGTGCCTCCTGTCTCTAGAGAGCTGTGACTATAAACCCCTTCCTTCATGACAGTCATTTCTGTGTTTGTATGTCCTGCCATTTGAAATAAATCTAGGCACATCTTTAGAACATCCTGGCTTTTGTGAGTCTCTATTTACTCATTCGTAAAATGTAGGTGACAGTGTCCCTCCACTGGGAGACCCTGTGTGTGAAGGTGACCTAGCACAGCAGGGCGGGAAGACCCGGGGCAGGGGCCCGGACTGCCGTGTTCTGGGCTCCTGGAGGTGCTGGATATCTCAGCTTGCCTCTCTCCAAAAAGCCAAGGTCTGCGAAATTCCCAGCATAGGAATGATTGAAACTGACAGGAGCTACTTCCTGTCTAGGAGGAACCACCTGCCACCCAGTGCGAACGACTGGGCAACAATGTCTGTCCCCACGTCCACCTGAACAAAAGTAGGAGGGCGGAAGCGAGTGGCTATGCAGGTGTCTGTCTCCATGCCAGATGGCAAAGCACATCTCCTCGCCTTCTTCCTCCAGAATCCGTCACCCACGAGGGGAAGGGACACGGCAGACACTTCTGGAGGCAGCAATGACCGGTCGGGTGGAATCGACCGCACGGCCATGACTGCTGTTGAGTGCCACCGAGGCCTGGCCTGGCCTGAGTATGCAAACTCAGCTCTGCCCAGAGATACAGCCCAAAGTTTATTTATAAATTCAAAATAAAAGAGTGGCATTTGGATATTTTAATACATCACAGAAACAAGGGATTTCAAGTGTCCCATAGAAAGCGTTGTGCCTCGGTGTCGAAGGAAATGACAGCGGGGGCATTCTGGGAAGGATCAGAGCCGAGGGCCAGGCATGCGGGCAAGGGCACTGGCTTCAGAGGTCATCCAGACCTCGCGATTGTCCGGCGTTGCCCATGCAAAGCATTTCTCCTGCGTAACTTACACAATGACATCAGACTTCCTGGAGGTTCAAAAGAAACAAAAACACTATATATTAGCTATAATTTATAAGGTCAAAAGGAAAATTTTGGACAGATACTTAACTGTATTCAATTACTAGAAACGTCTGTTTGTTGTAAAATAAGGTAATCATCTCGAATAACTCACTCTGTAATGAAAAAGAGAATTTCAAAACGTTTTTTTTTTTCCATTTACAGCAGAACTTCTTTAACCAAAGAAGAAGTTGAATCAGCTTTTCATGATTATATATTTCAGTGAGCTGCCTTAAACCCTTTCTGGAAGAAGGCAGGGTACAATAAATAATACATATTTTAAAGTTAAATCTGGAAAATATCACAGTAAGCCTCTAGTTAGGGCTTGCGCTGCCATAGGTGCTCAACAGAGAACCTAGCAAAGGCTGTATGTGCGCGTGTGTGTGTGCGTGTGCGCGTGCATGTATGTGCATGCGTGTGTTCACGTGTGTGCGCCTGTGTGTGTATGTGGCAGGCAACAAATGGTTCGCAAAAGTTAGATAAAGGTAAAAGCAGGGTTAAGACATCAACCACATGTATTTGCTTTTTCGTCTTTGAACAACTGTTTCTACCTCTCTGGCTTCCTCTTGCACCAGATGGCTCCAGAAAGCCCCAAAGGCAGTTCACTAATGTAATGACTGAGGGTACGTGGCCCTCGGGCGCCTCTGAGGCCAGGTTGGCCAAGCCCATTCTCTTGTACATGAAGCACCCTCCTCTCTGGGGCTGGCCCTCCCCTGGAGCTGTACCGTGGCTGTCTAGGTGTGTTTTCCCAGTGCGTGAGGTCTCTACCATGCCAGTGCCTGAGAGGAGAAAGTCTGTTGGAAATTCACCAAGACTAACCTAACTAATTCTGTGTCACTGGAAAGACAGGGTTAGGGTCTCATAGGGAGGGGCGGGCACAGTAGATGGGAGAGCCTGGGCAGAAGGCACAAGGCACAAGGCACAAATCAGTGTATTCTTCAGCCATGGCCTAAAGCTGGAAAGTCCACCCATTGATAAGGGGTTAGAAACCCAGGTCTGAGGGCCGAAAGGGAACAGTTTTATTTTGATCAATTTAATGCAGTCAAGGAACCCATGGAAGTGAACGCATGGAATTTTGCACAGATAGAATCCAGTGAATTTTCATCTGCTTTAACTGCTTTCTGCCAGAGAGCTGTCACCTGTGCCAAACCAAAAACAAACACACACACACGCATTTGAGAACATACCGGGCACCTCTCAAACTGACAAAAGAGACAAGAAAGTTGGAACCTTGGGGCTGAAAATAAGTGTCGGTCCACGGATCCGTTAATAAAAAACAAATTGTTTGGTGTGGCTTTGTCCCACTATCTTATTCTGAGTTAAAACACTAATTTTTAAAAAAATTACAGACAGACGCAGCTAATTCTGAAAGAATAACTTCCTATTTGAGTAATGAATAAAAGGGGTTTAAAGAGATAAAGGTTACACTTTACTCCAAAGACAGCTTTTGGTGAGTGTCACTTAGATATTGATCAATGCATCGTGTGATTTTCTTTCACTTTGACAGGCAGAAGACACAGCGGTCATCAGAGTCTTTCCTTCTTGGTTGGGGTATATACAGAGCTCAGAATTCGCCAAGCCTCCTCTGCTATTTTCAGGGGAAACCGGGACTTTAGATTTTACAAGATTTTAATTCAAAACACGGAGTGGGCAGGGGCGGTGGTGCTTACTCCGGCGTTTGGTTTGGCTGTGCATTTCGCGGCGTTTTTAACGGTGACTATCGGTGTGGCCGTGTTCACTATGTACAGAGGTGACGTGTTCTTTGGGGCCAGATGACAGGAGAAGTTTTTCTGGAGATCGAGTCCTGGAAAAACAGGTGACAGGAATATTCCTGCAGCTTTGCACAGAGCAGTTTTCCAGCGAGATGGGTCGTGCGAGACTCAGTGAAGAGGCCATGCTGGCCGATGGCGAGGACGCCCATCCCGGGGGACGCGCTGTATTTATAAGTCACCTGGTCAGACCCTTTTGTTCCCTGCTCTGTTAGGAAGGCACCGTCGTGCCTGGCTTATCGATCCTTTAACACCGTTATGGATATTGATGGTAAGAGTGTTACTAACAAAAGTGATCACACCGCAGAGTCCCCGTTATCCACCGCTGTGTAACAAAGCGCCCCGACGCCACACGACCCGAAACGATCATTTTATTCCGGCACCTGGTGCTGTGAGTCACGAATTCAGGTGGCGCTGGGCTGGGCCATTCTATGGCACGTGGTGTGGGAGGATGGAAGCCCTTGGTGGCACTCAGCGGGCAGACTGGCCCGTGTGGAGGGACTGTGATGTCTGGCACCTGGGCAGAGAGAGCCGAAGGCTGGGCTCAGCTGGCCTGTGGACCAGAGCGCCCCCACGTGGCCCTCAGAGTGGGCGGTCTTACGTGGTGCTCAGGGCGCCGAGAGCAGGTGCTCCCTGTGACCAAGGACGAAAGGGATGACTTTCGGGACTCAGCCTTGAGGGTCACACTTTCCCTGTACCCTAGTGATCCAGGAGGTGGCAGAGCCCACCCAGATCCAAGCAGAGGGGACACAGACTACTGTCCCCTGCCTCATCCCTGCAGCCCTGTAGTTAAAACTACCGCAAACGGTCACATTTATTGAGGACTAGCTACGTGCCAGGAATCTCTATGAACTTTACTGGTGTTAAGTGACTTAATCCTCACAACGATCCTCTGAAAAAGGGCACTGATCCCTATCATACTGATGAAAAAACTGAAGAACAGCGACGTTAGTTAATTTGCGGCAGTCATACATCTAGTAAGTGACAGTGCAAGGATTTGCACCCATGTAAGATTGTTTCGAAGTTCCAATAAGATAATACGTGAACGCTCTTCTTAAAAAGATGGCGTTTTAGTCACCTTGTTCTGCAAGGGTTTACAGTGGCTTTGTCAAGGGCGTAACATGGTTTAGGAAAGCAAGATGCTGGTGTCTCCCCACTGAGGCGGGAATGACGGATGCACATATCCGAGCCCTCACGCGCCTGCTGGACACCCCTCAAATGTTTCCCATCGCCTCAGCGATTAAACCTGTCATCCTTCGCAACGAAACGGAGGCACTGTCTCACTCAGAGTCTTGGGAAAACTGTATGGCTGACTTGCCTATGGGAATGTCCCTTGGGGACAGGCAGATGGCCCAGGCGTACTCCCACCCCCGCCCCCGCCACCCGGGGACTACGCTGGGCAGGAAGGGATGTGGGGATTTCACAAAACCACAAAAGGTGTTTGTGCTATGTGACAAGGGAGACAAATCCTCCCCGATCCGCATACATTTGCAGTAAAATCTACATTGTTTGCTGAGCGTTGCATATAATTTCTACTTCCCGTCTTTCTATTCTTTTCCTGAGCACATACCAGTTCTTTTTCTTTTGGGACCAGCTCCTCCTGCAGAATCTAAGCTCCATGAGAGTGGGTATTTTTGTCTGGCTTTATCCCCAGCGCCTGGAAGACTACCCAGGTCACAGAAGGGACTCAGTGATGACATGGGTTGTTTCACTGTTCATTGAATTGTTCCTGGCCACAGAGGGCCAGTGCTCGTAGCCCACAGTTCCATCAGTTATTCAATGGCCATAGGAAGGACTCATTAAAGGAATGAATGCTTTAATGTAAGTGGATTTCGTATATTGGTTGGGATTTGAGGAGAGTCCCATCTTAAAACTTAAAGCATTCGAGGAGATAGAAAGCCAGACAGGAGAGAGAGGAAAGCAGAGGCGTTGGCCATGGCCGTGACCGGTCAGGGCTGGGCAGGACGCGCTTCCAGAATCGGATGGAGGCTTTGCTGTAACGAGTGCAGCCCCTGGGCCGGCAGCGCCCACATCCAGGTTGGGAATACCTGGGCCGTGGAGGACTTCTCTGCACGTCAGGGTCTGAGAAGCACTAGGTGACGGTGTCCACGGGCAGCCCGAAAGACCTCAGCCCACAGGACGCAGGTTCCCCAGAGGGAGAGAGGGTGGGAGCCACTGCTCCCAAAACACCTTCTCCAGGGGAGATGAGGGAGGGGGCGGGGTGGGAGCACAGCCATCCTCAGGAAACCTGGGGGTGGAGAAGGAGGGCCTCGTTCTGCAAGAGGCTGGGGGTGACAGGAAGCAGCAAAGCCACTGCAGGTTAAGGCAGGCAGCCGAGACCACACCCAGGGCCCGAGGTTAGAGGTGCCCAAGCTGGCACCTCTCTGGGATCCTGTAGGGCTCCCCTGGGTGCCCTCCAGTCACCTCCAACAGAAACCCACCACCCTCCACCCTCCCAACCTCCCATGCAGAGCAGAGGATCGATCCTCCCCTTTATTCCTCCTCTCCTGCCTGTGCTCTAGCAAATCCTATGCATCTTTGAGGTCTCCGATCCATGGTCACCTCCTCCAGGAAGACTCCCCTGACTAGTTGGCCCTAGAGCTCCGCCTCTTGAAGCCGCTCATCACACTTGAACTAACATGTTCAGTGCAGATACTGCCTCGCTTGGTTGGAAGCTTCAGAGGCGCACAGACTGTACGCCCAGCGCCCAGGTGAGGGCTTGTCCGTGCTAGGTGCTCAGCACATTTTTGTTCAGTGAATGGACACGTGAATGAATGAGTAATCTGTAAGACCTTACTCAGTTGCTGAGACTTTTGTTAACTGGAAAATTAGGTCTTTTTCCTGAGCACTCTGGCAAAGTCTCACACCTCACGTTCTTCTTGATAGAACACCAGTCTGCTCCGGAGCTGGGCATGCCTGGGGGAGACCCTCTCCAGCTGCGGGGTGAATCATGATGGAGGTCCAGACCTCTTTCCCGTCGCTGGCCTAGTGGTGAGCGTGTGACTTAGTTTTTATCAGAAGACATAAGGGCTTCTGGGGAGATGTCTTTCCCGAATAAGAGAAGGCCACGGGGTGACCGACTTTTCCCAGTCTACCTCGCCTGCTCAGGGAACCCCCCTACAGTGCTGGGAAAAGGGGCTGAAGGGTCACCCTAAGCGTTGACTACCGTTTCTTTCCCGTTTGAGACGTCGTTGCGTTGGCAGCTGCAGAGGCAGCTTGTGACCATGAGGTGATGGATGAGTCTAAGGATGAATATCCAACTTCTCGAGAGTACCTAAGCAGAAAAGGCGTCCTCAGCGTCATCGATGAGCCACATGGCCGCAACCCTGGGCTTTTCTTCCTCTCACTTCTTGTTACCTGATGTAATCGATTGCCTTTATTGCTTAAGCCACTCTTAGTTGAGTTTGCCACTGGTCGCAGCTGAAAGTTATCCTCACTGATGCAATCGATAACCGGCAGGGAGAAAGTGCCAGCAAAAATAAGGCCAGCGCGTTGTAAGTAATGCAGAAGGCACGGCCTTTGGGTGCTCCAGGTTCCGTAAACACAGTGGCCAACAATAGGGGCCGTTTGGATCCGGGTCTCAGGCTGGAAACCACTCGGGCATTTTGCTGTCATAGGGGCTGCCACATGCACCATCTGTTCAAATATTGTCAAACAGAGAAATCCTATGTTGAAAACTTTAGTACAATTAAACTGCACGTTCTACCTGCTGCAACAGGCAGAGCCATTATTTGAGAATTTCCACTAAGCAAACAGGCCTTCGCATTTCGTTTGCTAAGCCGTGTGTGCGATGCGCATGAAAAGCTGAGTCACGTGCAGTATTTTGTCTCGTTGATGTGCACATTTTTCATGGCCCAGTAGAGGTGTATGTGGTTTGGCTTCGTTGAAAGATTCCCCACCCTGCCCTGTAAGCTCAGAAACAAAAGCACTCTCTTTCCATGTCTCTCATCAGCCTTTCATCGAGGCTTCCTGTGGGCTGGGCAGACCGAGCAATCTGAATTTCAAAGGGAGGCTCCCAGAAACGCAGCCGCTGCCTGCCTATCCTTCACTGCCATTTACTGTGGGTGTCCTGTGCCCCTGGCTCCCCACCAAGTTACAAGTCTCCTCCAGGTCTTCATTTCTCGGCCCTCTGGGATGGCGTGGGCAGCTCACCTGAGCAAGGAAGAGCAGAAGGTGTCAACTCACCTTTGAAATCACCAGTTGAGTCTTTCAGAAGGAGCACTCCGTGGTACCTCCCTAAACGCACCGCAGAACCTAGCAGTGCGCTCGCCCTCGGCGCTAATGACATTGGGGGTCCGGTCGTTCTCTGTGGTGGGGACTGTCCTGTGCACTGTAGGGTGTTCAGTAGCACCCCTCCCCTCAGCTGTGACGATCAAAAATATTTCCAGACATTTCCAAATGTCCCTGGGTGGGGGTGGGGGGCACAATCCCCCCTGGTTGAGGACCACATAGAAGTTATGTCACAGAAGTCCTGAGATGCACCGACGCGCACCAACTCCTCCATGAGAGGGAGGGATGCTCATCTGGGAGAGGGTGACATGATGGACAGGCACGACAGCTCGACTTCCGGTGACTGGGGGGAAAGGTGGAAAGAAGAAGAGGTCATTTTGCCTGTCCTCGGTGTTCGATGGCAACGTCCCTGTGAGTCCCAGCCCATTTCATCTGCATTTGATTTTCCAAGAGTCCTGAGCCCACCGATTGTCCACCCAGAGGAACTGGACGCCAGCAGGGGTGGGACTCAAGTGCTCTGAAACCTCCCGTTAGGCTGGCTTTGGGAGCCCCACTCATGTCAGAGGCTCAGGGGACTCAGAGCTGTGTGGGTCCCCACGGGAGAGAGAGGGGGCTTGGGAGGGGGAATACGGGAGGCCTGGCCCTGGTCCTTCAAAGCAGTGGGTGCCGCCGGAAGGGACGCCTGTGGGACGCAAGCAGCCGCTGCCCAGTTACCTGCTCAGCCCGCGGATGGACACATTGAGCTCCGTATGAGCGTGATGTGACTGCAGGTGCTGGGACCTGGACCACAGCAGGAGGCCCTGGGCGTTGACGGGCTGGCTGGGGAGCCGGGAGACAGAAGTGAGGGACGGTGATGAACGGGCAAACGCAGTCGCCGGGTAGAGACAGCGGGTGCTGCGGGAGTTGGGGGGGGAGACGCCGGTGACGCCGGAGGGGGCCGGGCAGGGATCCCCGGAGGAGGTGAGGGTTGGGATGGGCCCTGGGGGCTGCGTAGAGCTGGAGGAAAGGCGAGTAGACCGAGGACGGCAGGAAAGCAGGCCTGGCGAGAGATGCTGGCCTGGGCAAAGGGACCCGATGGCGGTCCACGAAGTCCCTTCTGGAAAGAGAGACTGAGGGACAGAGCAGCAGGAGATGAAATAGAGAGGCGGCCGAGGGGGCGAGCGGAGCCCTGGGGGCCGGGCTGAGGACACGGGCTCCCCAAATGGGTCGGGGAGAGGGCTGTAGCCCGGCTCTGCGCAGCACCCGGCTGCGCGAACACCCAGTGAGTGGCCGAGTCGGTGGGGTCTGGGCCAGATGGCGGGGGTCCCACGGGGGCCAGGCCCAGGCTGGCTGACACCAGTCCCCTCCTCCGTGAGGAGCCGGCCCGGGCCTCCCCACTGGCCCCACACGCTCCCTGGTTGTGTTCCTTTCACTTTAATGGCGGTAAACAGAACGCTGTTCCACAAAGGCCCAGTGCGTGGAGAGCAAGGGCCTGCATGTTACCCCACGCAAGAACTGCACCCCTGCCCGGAAGTGGGGAGCCCGGCAATCATCAAGAGAATGTGATCGATGGAAACAACCAGCTGGGAATAATTGGGGTAAAGCCCCTCTGTTTCCTCAGGTGCCAGTGGGCTGTGGCGGGGTTTCTGCTGGGACCATCTGGACACTGCGGGCCCCGGCGTGGGGGTGCGGGCAGGCCTGGGAGCCCACACACACTCCCTCCGTCCAGGGCCATGTTTGACAGGTGCCTCCTCGGAGTCCCTCCTTCATGTCCCTGGGCCTCCAAGAAGCCAGGGTGGCATCGAGGCTGGGTCTCTTCTCCGGCCCCTGGTGCCACTTCACAGCCTTTTGGGTTTCCTCATAGTCCCTCCCCGAAGGACTCGGTGTAAGGGATGGCGGGAGGCATGTCTGTGGGACGCCATGTCTGTGGGACGCCACATCTGTGGGACGCCACATCTGTGGGACGCCACATCTGTGGGACGCCACGTCTGTGGGACAGGAGCCCAGGACCACATTTAATGCCCAGCTCTGTGAGTTAAAACAAGAGAGGGTGGTCCCCGATTGTCCCCGCTAAGTGACACTTCTGTCTAGGGAGGCTATTGTGTTCCACTAGCTCCCCAGATGCAATCTGAGCAAGGTGCACTCCAGCTGGAACCACCCACCCTGCAGAACTCAGCCTCCCTCCCCAGGCCCACTGTGCTCCGTCACGACCATACAGAGAGGATTTCCTGCCTGGGGTGGCAGCCACGCTCGCCAGTCTGCGAGGTCTTGGTGGCGTTTGCTCTGCAATGCTCTCCTGTGAACAAATGGGCCACCGCAATAAATCCTCCTCATTCAGAGCACAGTTCTTAGGGCCCAAGGGCCGGATGATGTCCTAGAACGTGGGCTGTGACATTACCCGAGGAGCAGGGGCAAGAAGAAAGGCGGCGGGTCATTTCCGCTCTGCAGTCTCCTCGGCTAGGCGGTCTGGAGTAAGCTGCAGCCCTGAGACGCCAGCCTGTGGTTGCTGACCTTGCCTGGACGTGCAGGGTTGGAACTGGGCATGACAGGAAGGGCCCCAGCCTGCCTCGGGGACACCTGGCATCAGAGAACCCTCGGAGCTTTTGTGTCGTCAGCGGAGACCCTCAGGTGTAACACCAGCCACCTGGGGGGCCTCAGAAGATGGGGCTCTCAGTGCCAATGTCTCGGGCAAGGTCAGCCATAGACCACCCCAAACAAGCTCCTCCTTATCCATCCAGTAGCCTAGTGTCTAAGGGGCTGGTTCCCACCAGCCCGGGGATCTCTATGTCTTACCCTCTGCCCGCGTAGGAGGACGTGTCCCCTAAGGCAAAGAGAGGGCTGCGGGGGTAGCCCAGCTGTTTTCGTGGAGGGAGGGCACATTGATCGCTGAGTAGATGACCGTCTAGGGCTGGGTCCCTCGCCGTCTAAAGCATCAAACACTGGTCTCGCGGCCCTGTCCCATGCTTCCCCAATTTGGGTGATTACAGACACCCTTTGCTTTGTTTTTCTTCTAAAAAATATTTTTAAGTTATACTTTACACAAAGCATTATTACCATGTGCCAGGCCCCATTCTAGGTGTTTTACAA
>NW_006439713.1:4804972-4818594 GCF_000325575.1 Pteropus alecto
AGGGGGAGGGGGAGGGCAGGGCAGAGAGAGAAACGTCTCCCGCCCCCACCCGAGACAGGACTCGCGTTTTCGGCCTTCAGCCCACAGAGACCGGGTTGCATCTCATTTTCAGACGCGTTTAGGAGACGCCATCAGCCTTTAGAGTCACCTCTCTCGCCGCCTTCTTTTCTTCTTTCCCAACTTTTCTCCGCTTCCCCAGCTCCCCGTAGCCAACCCAGCTCTTGCCTTTGGGTGATGAGTGGTTCGCTTTAATTTCATGTGGGCGACGGGGTGCTCACAGGTGCCAGAGTGTCCCAGGCAGACCTGGGTGGGAAGGGCCTGCCTACCTGTCAGCCTGACTGTGAATCCTTGCGGGGAGACACGCCAGTTGTGCATTATTTGTGTGTTCGGTGCCTAACACAGAGCTGGGGATGGAGGGGGAGCCACACGAATTCTGGGGTACATACTTACGCATCTGCCCCAACCCCCTTTTTTCTTCCTAATCAAAATGAGTTCATCCTCAAGGCATTTCCTTATTTTCTAGAAGATGTGACCCAAATCTGTAAGCTGGAGGGTGAAGTGATTGCATCGGCTCAGGCTGATGAGAAGACCTTCCAATATAAGCTAAGGCTGAGTGTGCGGTGGGTCCCTGTGGCAGGTTTCCAGGCCCGCGGGCTGGAGGCTGGGAAGGGGCAGAAGGTCGGGGGAGGAGCCTCGGCCAATGCCGAGGGGATAGCCCGCCAAGTCCACTTTGGTTTTCTAAGGTTGCTCCTGCCGGTACCCTACTGCCTGTCGCAGCATCTCGGTTTTGTGTGAGGGATAGGCCCCAGGGCCGGAACCAGGAAGCCCACCTCCCACTTATTTTTTATTTATTTATTTTTAGGTGAGGCAACCCTTGGTTGACCCCATAGATTGCAAAGACCTCGTCAGCTTACAATCCTTTATGCCTACAGCACCTGGTCTTCCTAGGTGGTCTCTCATCCAAATACTAACCAGGCCCGACCCTGCTTAGCTTCTGAGATCAGACGGGATTGGGCTCGTTCAGGGCGGCATGGCTGTAGACCTGCCTCCCCACTTAGATCCAGCGGGGAGCTCTTGCACTTTCTCCGAGGCCGGCAGAAGGTCCTGGCAGAAGGTCGTCCGCTCAGGCACCCAGGGGTCCTTGATTATTCCAGCAGCAAGTTTGCAGTATGAACCCAGGGTGTCCTTCAGGCAGGAGGAATAACCACACAGGTTCACCTCCTAGGTGGGTCTCAACCTGACGTCAGAGTCGGTGGCTCCCTCTCCTTTAAAAAATTTGTTTTGTTTTTATTTTGAACTAATTTTAGATGCATAGGAAGTTGCAAAGATAACCAGAGTGCTCCTGGGCAGCCGCCCCCCCATCCCCCCAGTGTTAGATTTTATGTAATACGGTATCAAAACCAGAACCTTGGCATAGGTACAATGCGTGTCCAATTCTGTGCCATTTTATCCCATGCATGGAGCCGTGTAACCACCAGCACAGGCGAGACACAGAGCCAGTGGGTGACCTTTTTAGAACGAGTCTTTTGTAACTGTCCTTTTCCTATCCTGAAATGAAAACCATAGATAATGGTGCAGCCTCATATTACATTACATATTACAGCACATAATTCAAACTAAATATATGCGTATTCAGTGTATATATTAAGTGCACTGCAGAGGAGAAACAAAAGGAAAGTGGTTCTTTTTTATATTTTTGGTAATAAAATAAAATATCTTCAATGCCTGGCATGCTTGGGCGTTGAGGACAAAATGGAGATGTCAGAAAGAGGCAGAAGAATGGGGATCTCCAGCCACAAAAGTACACGGAGGAGGGCGTGCGGTACTGAGGTCTCAAAACCACCGAAGCGATGGTTTCCGACATAATGGAGACCTCTTGGTTCCCAGCAGAACAAACGACAGCTTTCCCTTGATTCATACAGGAGTTGCATTCCTGGAAAATAGTGAACAGAATCCACTTTACGCTGATAAGGAGTTAGTTTTCAGGTTCAGACGCTCATAAAAGGCTTTTCACTTAGATGAATGCTGTGTGGGACAAGGGACAATTTTCTGTTGAGAGCTACTGTTCTGTGTGCCTGCCAGGTCTCTGGCTCCTGTCCCCTAGATGCCAGGACGGCCCCTCCTCCCTCCACCTAATCGTGCCAATCATATATGCCCCCTCCAACCTCCAAAACAGCCCCTAGGGGGCAGTACCCGCCCTGTTGAGAACCATGTGTCTATGGGATACTGCCTCTGTGTGCCAGGCACTAGGCCAGGCTGGGGAGGGGAGGGGGGCCGGAGAGCCCAGATGAATCAGACTTGGTTCAACCCCATGAAACGTATACTCTCTTGAATCAGGGTTACCAGGTTCAGCAAATTAAAATACTGCACGGGACATACTTATCCTAAAAATTATTAGTGGTTTATTTGAAATTCAAATTTAACCGGGGATCCTCTATTTTATTTGGCAATCTTACTGAGAATACGAAGGACATGGGGACATGAAGACAGTGCCAGCACAGGGACCCAGGGGACTCAGAAGAGGGGTCTTCAGGGCAGGAGGCGCTGGAGTGGCTTCTGCCATGGGCAGAGTTCTGTGTACACTAATCCACAGGGTGGACATCATTATGCCCAGCTGGCCAGTGACATCCTTGAGAGGCTACGAGGTAATATGACTATGTCCCAACATACATCTGACGGGTGGAGGAGGGCATGCTGGCACGGCCCACCTCCCGCCATGACCGTCTGCAGGAGCCCGCGTGCCCCAGGGGAGTGAGGTGGTCCGGAGGGGCAGGCGTGGAGGACTCATGTGGGAAGACGGGCCGGTGCACGTGGCCTTCTCACAGGAAGAACCCAGTGTCAGAGACCCTGGCGTAGAGTCGGGGATGAGAGTGGCTTAGAAGGGGGTGAGGGTCTGTGTGGCTGCAGACACCAGAAGCCACCTGGACTATGAGAAGAAAATTGTTGTCAAGTTTTCTTGCACCAAGGAGTCTGGCCCACCTGGAAGAGGGAAGATTTTGGGGCGTGCGCTTTGTCTAAGGAAGAAGCCGCAGGCTTCCCCTTGGCCGGTGCCTCCAGCCGGGCCCAGCCCCCCACAGTCCCGCAAACTCAGGTACCTGGAGCTGTCGCCACCTCCTCTGAGTCTGAGGGCGAGGACTGTCAGGAAGCTCCTGGCAGGTCATCCACTCGGGGACTCTGGTCTACGGGGTGTACAGATGGCTCCTCCCCACAGAGGTGCTCTTCCCACTGCGGGGTGGACGAGGGCACTCGTGGGGTCCCCCATGGCCTGTCTTCAGGACAGGGAGGAGAAGCTCCCTCTAACACACGGGGAGAGGGGACAGGGAAGATGCCAGAATCTGCAAGCCTCATTCTTGGCTTAGGCGTGTGCTTGTTTGTACACGGCTTAAGTGGGCCGGCTCCCACCGAGACGGAGTTCCCATCATGGGGGCTGGGTCCATGACGAGTCGTGGAATGCCCTCTCGGCTAACAGCAGGACAGAAACCGGCCTGAGCCCTGCTGCTCGGTAGCCGATTCCCGGCTAGACTGAGATCCCCGGCTGTGTCCCATCCCCTGGGGACCTGCAGCCCCCAAGCGGGGTGAGGGATTCGGAGGAGGTGGAGGGTAAGGAAAAATCTTGAAAGAAAAGCTTGAAGATGCTGGAGCCACAGCAGCGGCCCCCCATTGCTCCTTCAGAATAGCGGGAGGCGGTCTGGGTTTGTGGAAAGTCTGCTGCACAAAGACGTAGACTCGATTTTGGTTTTGTTTTTATATTGTCGACTTTTCACTGATTATAAAAACATCTTCGAAGTATGTATCGGCATTACCACATCACCCTTGCTGAAGAAGTCTTCGAAAAAATATAGAAGAGTAAATCACAGTAAATGAAAACCACCCAGAATCTTGCTACCCAGAGAAATTTTACTTTTTAAAGAAAAAAGAACTTACATTAATTACTACCTAAAAATTGCCAGTTCAGTCAGCCTCTTTGTGAGTAGATAAGAATCGTTTGTTATTAATATACAGTGTTTGCATAAAAATAGATACAAAGCTGGCTTTAAAATTTCTTAAGAGCATTGGCGTGGTGGTCTGCTTTTAGTCTCATTTATCTGTGAATTTCCTTGTCAAGGCTTTTTTTTTTTTTTTTTTTTGCATAGACAGTTTAAAGTTAAACTTTAATTTAGCTCTTGTTAAAATAATTAAAAAGTAATGAGGTCATGCTATACAGATCCTAATACAAGGCACGACATTTCAAAAATAGACCCAAAGTTGCATCTAACTGAGATGGGTGAGGGTAGGGGAGGAAACGGGACTTAGCAGTCACTCCCCGGCTCAGTCAAATGTTAACCGCCCAGGATGTGTGAGCCTCAGTTTCCCTTTCCATAGGATGGAGGGGTGTCTCTCACCTAAGTCTGTCCATTAGAATCTCTCCCCGCCCCAGAGAGCTTTTTAAAAAATGCCAGCGTGGTTGCCACCCTGGGGGCCTCTGGCAATTGTGGGTCAGGGAGAGAAACGGGTCTTTAGTATTAAAAAAAAAAAAACAAAAAACAAAAAAAAACACCCCAGATGGTGTGCACTGGAGTGGTTTGTTCCAACTTGAGCCGATCTTTTAAATTTTCAAGAGTTTTGTGAGTTGATCATTAAACAGTCATGATTTAAAAAATTAAAATATATATGCTTACAATGAAATAAATCATATTTAAAACAAATGAAATAAATCCTCAAAACTCAACACTTCCTAATTATCTTAGCATCTTTTCTCATCACCCACGCTCTAGCCCTCGTTTGCATCCATCACATCTTCAGAGTGAACACGTTCCACAGCGATGCAAACTAGTTCGCACATCTCGGCAACGCCCCACTGCGTGAGGTCACGTGGATAGCTTGAGATCAGCTACTGTGGCAGTATTTACACCACAGAATTTGGCAGATGCTACAGGTCAGGGTTGTTAACTATTGCCCGGCACCCACTGTCCCCAGTGTGATATCGGGCTAATTCAGAGCCCTGTTAATACGGGAATCACCAACCCGTCTTTTAAAGTTTTGGATCTGAAGACTGAGCTGCTAATGTTCACTGGCCTAGAGGTGGGCACCTGGCTGCGGCTACAATGTGTCTTTCTCCACACATCTCTTTTAAAGGACAGACATGTTTGCTCTGCTCTCCCGCTGAAGAAGCAGGTGTGTTTGTGCAGGTCTTTAGGGCATCTTTAAAGTAAACAGCCTTTCTTTTTCTCTTTTCTCCATTCTTCTGTTACTCTTATTGATCGAGGTCTTTCCACAGGCACAGAGTATGCTGGCTGTGTTTGTCCTCTTCTGCACAGAGATAATCGTGGAGCCCGTGGTATGAAAACAGGCTCTGTTATGACGAACCTAGCCCTGGGGGTGGCCAGCTACTTCCTCTCCTTTCAGATTCTGGTGTTTGGAAGATTTTCACTTAAACTCGTTTCCATAGCTTGGCCCGACTCCTTTGTAAAATACCGGAGGAGCAATCAATTCCCTCGCTGGCCTTTCTTTCATGGAAAGTTCAAGCTTGCTTGTGTTGGGCACTGTCCTTCTCAGCCCCAGGTAGTTTTTTTTTTTTTTTTTTTGTGCATATTAAGGGTGTGAGGCTGACACGGATGGATTGTGTGTAAAGAGCTGAGAAGGTAGTTGGCGTGAAAAGTGAGCCCTGCGTGTGTCTGGCTGGTGTGCCCAAGACACTTCTCTGCCCAAGTCCTGAAGCAACTGAGAAATGACATGAAGGGGTAAGGCATCCCAAAGACCACCTTTGTGACCGGTAAAGTTTAGGTTGGAGGTATGGTGTGTACCTGTGACAGGTAAGCTCCCGAATACTGAAGCCCAGACTTACGCAGGAGTGTGTGGTGGGCCTGGGCAGCCCCACCCCACCCCAGGGAGAGCCCACCTGGACTTCCAGCTTCTTCTTAAGAGTCTCTCATGGCTCACGACCTGTTTCTCCTTTCAAATTCACCAGTCGGGAGCAGAGAGAGCCAGGGGTTACGCTGATGCCCTCCCTGACCTGGAAGGAATCCCAAGAGGCCTTCCAAAGCAGAGCCCCCAGCCTGGCCCCGCTGGCTGCCACTGCTAAGACACGTCCTTGCCTCTAGAAGCTCTGGAGAACCCCTTTATTTAAAAGCTGAGCCCCCTGTGTTAGACCAGGTTTACGGAACGGTCATTTCAGAGAGCTTTTTGGGAGAAAAATAGGATACTGTAATGAAAGCTGGCTATACCTACAAGGTGAAAGTTCTGGCATTTTCTACAAAGTGAAAGTTCTGGCATTTTCTACCTTAAGTTACTGTCCTAGGTGGAGTAGTATCCCCCCCAAATCCATTTCCCCCCCCGGAGCCTCAGAATGTGGCCTGATTTAGAAATAGGGCCTTTGCAGATGTAATCAAGTTAAGATAAGGTCATCCTGGGTTAGGGTGGGCTGTAAATCTAATATGACCAGTGTCCCTATACAGAGGAAAATTTGAACACAGAGACGCAGAAGAAGGACCACGCGATGACGGAAGTGGAGGCTGGAGTGACGCTTCCATGAACCAAGCGCTGCCTGCCAGGGACCGCCAGCAAACAGCTGGATCGAGACGCGGTGAACGGGGATTCTCCCTGGAGCGCCCATGACGGCAGGCTCTAGGATGTTGCTGCCCATTTGCAGGAGTGACAAACATCAGGTGACACCGGACCTACACAAGGCGATGGCAGGAGACGGGACGGGAGGCACTGCGGCTTACCTCTAGGGAGGCCCCGCATCTTCTAGACACTTGCGGTCCTCCCCAGTCTGTCAACCACATCTCTGGAGCAATTTGTCTGTGGCAATGCCTAGATTCCCCCTGGCAGCTGTGAAGAGCAGCCAGGCAGGCCCCCGGGGGGTCCAGGACCCCTGAGGCCGCTCTCCTGCATTTCGTTGGTAGAAGGAGGGCTTTTCCCTCCCTTCTCTCAAGCCCAGCATCCCCCACCCCCTTCCCAGACTTGGCCTTGGGCAGGAAGGAGAACCTGGCTGAGACTGTTAATTTCCCCGTACACCACGAGAGGGCTGGAAGGGGCTGTGGGGACAGCTCCCGTGGATGGAGTGGGTCTGGGGGCCACTGGGCAGTCATTAGAAGGTGCCCTCTGATCCTCCCAGATGTTGCTGAGGAGCAGACAGCCCATTCAAGGCCTCTGCTCTGCTGTCACTCTTGACATCATGGGGGGTGGGGACAAGAGACCTGAGCTGCGGTTCTTTCTATGTCATTACCAAGTTTAGTTTTCCAGGTAATGGAGTGTGCCGTAAAGAGACGCTTCCATTGCTGGAGATTTAAGACCCTTTCCTGGCAGCCGTTTGCTGTGGGCGGAACTTCTGTCCAATTCTGGGCCTGAGGAGAAGCAGTACGTGTTGGGTGGACACTGGGTGGGGACCTAATGGCACACGCTGGTGGGCTGCTGAGCTGCCCCGTGGAACCCCGTCCTGGTGTGGGGGGAAGCAGACTGAATTTGACCTTGGACATTCTCGTTCTCAGTCTGGCGCTGGCCTGATTCTCGTCTCAGCCTCGTCCTTTCTCCTCTGGGGATGGACGCCTGCCTTTGGCGTCTGTTCCCCATCCTACTTCCTGACCACTGAGAGAGAGGCCATTGATGAGGCTTCTCGTCTTCAAAATGTCCGATTCTATTGTTGAACACTCGCCGTGACCATTCTCATGCAGAATACATTTCCTCGGTGAGTTCTCGACTCTTTTGGATAAAGGGGGAAAGGTGCATTTTTCTACCTAATCCTGTGGGGAAATTCTTTTCTTTCATTCAACAATGTGTTCACTCAGATCACACCTCTCAGCCTTCCCATTTCTCACTCCTAATCTTTTATTTATTGGATCCGAGATTTATAACGTACATATGCATCTGTCCCTTCCTTTAAATTTATTGCATCGCCTCGCTGTCCTTCCTCTCACGCCTCGGCATCCATCTGGCCACCCTTGAGGAGCCCTGATGCGTGTGTGCATTGCTCACCCTGCCTTCCTGTGCCCAGGACCGTCTACCGCTCCAGTCAAAACGCGTCGCCTCCCAAAACGTCTTCACTCTGCTCAAAGATGACGTTCATTTTTTTCATTCACAACTTCTAGTGTGGATGGAAAACAAGACCCTGTTTGAGTCCCTGCTTTCGATGCTTCTGGGTGGTTTCGTGCCTGGAAGTGGAATCGCTGGATCGCATGGTAATTCTGTTCGATGTTTTCGGACCCACCGCACAGTCTTCCGCAGCGGCCACGCCATTGTACATCTCCTCCCGCAATGCACGGCGACTCCAGCTTCTCTTGCTATTAAGTGTGAAGTGAGTTCTGCTATTTTTAATACCTTATGGCTTCTTCTGTTTCGTTGTAATTTCTGTTTCCCCGTAATTTCTGTTTCCCCATAATTTCAGACTGGGTTTGAACCCTTGAGGGCTCTGGTCCCCCTTTACAACAGTGGCTCCCACTCCCATCTGGCCCAATGAGAATCTCATTGCCGGAGCATCTCTTACTGTGCCAGGCCCTAGGTCATAGGGTTTCTGGCCAATATACGTGTTGACAGGCCCTGGGTCAGTTGACCATCAGCTAAAACCAGGAGGAGGAGGGTCACTGTTGACATGTGCGTAACTGTCCACAGCAGACCTCTCCAAGATTATCTTCCCTTGAAGGGGCTGTGGGAGCATGTCACCATAAACATGTCCACTATGCGAGGGGGAAAGATGCTGGGAGGTTAAGGTGTATCACCCCGAAAATGTGAAATACAGGAAACTGGCCCTTGGCACATGTCACCTCTGGTCTAGGAGCCTCTCTCTCTCCGTTTGCCCTCTTGGGTCTTCAATAGGCCTGCTCAGGTCATTCTCACCTTCATTGGCTCTCAACCATAGTGTGCATTTTAATGGAAAATTTTTTATAATGAAAACCTCTTTGCTGTCCAAAGAAATGGCCCAGAGGTTGATACTAACCGTGTCTAGTGGTTACTCCTTCATTTAACAAGGCCGAGGGGAAAACTTGATTAAACCCCATTCTCGCCAGGCTTGGATGACTGGCCAGTGCGGAGAATGGATGTAAGTTACCACTGTTTCTGTCGTAACAGAGGTATTGAGGATGTCGTTGCATCCCATTTTATGAGACTGCTCGTGGAAACCCTGTCTAGATTGAGCGCTAACGACGAGGTAGTTCAGTTTTTATGGACATGAACTTGTGTAATTGTCTTGGTTTCCCTTCGGGTGTCGGCTGTGGAAAGCTTAGAGCAAATTGGTTTTCTACTGCTATAGGCTGAATTATGTCCCCCTTCCCCCAATATGTTGAAGCTCTAACTCCCAGGACCTCAGAATGGGACTATATTTGGAGACAGAGCCTTTGGAGAAGTAATTAAGCTAAAAAGAGGCCTTAGGGTGAGCCATAATTCAACATAACTGGTGTCTTTTTAAGAAGAAGAAATGAGGACACCAGTGCACGCAGAGGGAAGATCATGGGAAGAGACGGGGAAGTCGGTGGGCTAGAAGCCAAGGAGAAGCCTCAGGAAAAACCAGCCCTGCTGACACCTTCGTCATGGACTTCCGGCTTCCGGAACCGTAAGAAAATAAATTTCTGTTGTTGATACCACACAGAATACAGCACTTTGTCACGACAGCCCCGGCAGACTAATACCTCTGACCGCAGCCACCATGGAGAGGTTTAAGTTTGCTCTTGTTTTTGGCTTTATGCTTAGTTCATTTTATGTCTTCCACGCTTGCATTTTCTTCTTTTACATCTACTTTTTTTTAACTTATGCTGCTTGATTGTGTTTTAGTATCTTTTTAAGCTTTCTGCATTCAGGAACAGTAAAAATAAATTTTAGAGATTCTTGAAATGATGTCTACCAGGCAAATCTCTGGTGTTTGAGACTCTCTCCTGGGTACTGGGGAGATTCAGCATGGTGAACTGGGATGTGCTTAGCAGAGTGCCTGGTGTTAATAAAGTCTCAGTAACTGTTGGTTATGATGACCAGCTATTAGTTGCTATACCAGTTAGCGTTGTTGTGTAATAAACCATTCCAAAACTTCATGGCTAAAAATAACAAATATTTGTATGATTATGATCATAATACCACCATATTCTGATCTCATGATTTCGTGAGTTGAATGAACAATTCTTTTGGTCTGAGACAGCTCAGTTGGGACTGCATGGTCCCGGATGGCCTCATTTCCATTTCTAGGACCTCGGGTCAAAGGCTGGGATGGCTGGGGCTTCTCTCCACATGGTCTCTCATCTCCCAGGAGGCTAGCCTGCCCTTGTTACAGGGTAGCTACAGCTTTCTGGCAGCAGCAGAAAGCAAGCCCCAGTAAACCCACTCTTCAAATCTCTGCTGGTGTCACATTTTATAATGTCTCATCGGCCAAAGCAAGTCACATGCCAAGCCTAGATCAAAAGATAGAGCAATAGACTCCACCTTCTGATGGGAAGCTGCCATGTCACATTGCAAGGGTCTAGATGCAGGGAGCAGGGAGGATTGGGGGCCATTTATAATCACCGAATGCAAGGCACTCTGTTTGGCACTTTGCACCCATTCTTTTCCTTAATCCTGCAAGTATTTCTAACCTCATTTTAAAGACCGAAACAGAAATTCAGAGAGCATATAACATTCCTCTAAGGCCATGTGGTTAATGAGTTGCAGAGCTGGGACTCAAACCCACACCTGCTCACCTCTAAGACTGGAGAGTTTCCCAGTCCACTATGCTGATTCACCCCAGTGCCCAGAACAGCCTTACACGCTAGCGGTGCCTGGAGGCCTTATGTTCTTGATCAAAGTTGCATTGGATTGGAGGACAAACTCTGCTAGGTAGGAATGAGCAGTGAACAAGGATGAGCATACCAAGCTTTAAGTCATGCTCTAGAAAAACTCTGGGGCTCCTCGTGGGGAAGATGTCCGAGCTTTCTAGACCTTGGGCTTCAGTTGAACCGCTGAGGCCACAACGCCTGCCTGGTTTTGGTCGTTAGGATGAGGCCCATATGGGAACATGGAGGTGGGTGTGCTTTGGAAAGTAACCCGGGCAGAAAACACATAGAGGGATGAGGTTTCTTTTCCCTTCCCCTTTCCCAGACGACAAAAACAGTTTTAGGCCTCATCCTCAAGGTCCATTCCTGTGTCTATTTCTCCTCACCTCCCGGTGGTCTTCACCCCCTGGCCAGCTGTTCCCTGTTCTTTTCCTGCTCTCTGGGCCTCAGTGCTAACTGGTCTGCTGTACATATCTCCCCGCGAGGCCCCCTTCACACCCTTGCTTTTCCTCCAGATATTTTTCTGTTTCTTAATGCCACTCTCCTAATGCGGGCTTTCTCCTGAACTTGAACACCAAGAGGCACCAGCGGTGACCCGCAACAATGAGGCCTCAGAAAACAGGTCATTTGAGCCGGGAGAGACGTCAGTGAAACCATCTTAGCATTCGATTGGCCTTTTGTTAAGAGAATAGGGACTCTTTAAGCTGGGCCTGAGAAGGACACTGGCCCCTTTTCAGAGTGGACAGAGTTGGGATGACAGCCACTGAAAGGGAAGTGTTGATAGCTGACACTGGGTGTGCCACGAACCTGGACTGTCAGGAGCTCCGAGAGGCATCCATGCAGGAGCAAGCTGGGCATCAGCCGAAAGCCCAGCGGCTTCAGGAAGGACGAGCAGAGTGAGGCCCCCCTGGAGGCCAGAAGGTCTGATTGTCAAGCCAGGGGAAGCTACCGAGGGAGTGCACACAACCCAGCCAGGCAAAAGCCAGGCGCTGAGGGCACCTGGGCGAGAGGCTGAGTAAGATGTTTAAGAGGATCCTGGGAGAGCATTCGGATGTAGTGCCGGACGGGGCTAGGGACACCCCAACACGGTGAGTTGCACTTATGTGTTGTAAATTACATCTCCGCTTAATTTTTTTTTTTTTTTTTTTGAGGTTGGAGTCTCTGCCAACCATGGAAGGTGAATAATTAGGTGATTTGGGAGTCGGATGGGCAAGGAGGTAAAGAAAGGAAAGAGAGATAGAAGGAAAAGATGAGAAATGTCTATGCTTCCTAAAGAGTAGATCGCACGGTCAATGGTTAATTCACCAACTTGCTTTATTAAGTGACTCTGACTGCTTAGAATCTAGACTCTGGAGGATGTAAGCAAAGCAAATCCCTATTTCGACCTTCCTTTGGTAAGAAGGGATGGTTCGTTTGCCTTCTAATCACTGAGTACATGGAAATGGGATAGTGATGTTGGGAGACACAGACTTCACATTCACGTGGATTAATGACAAGATCAGTTTCCAAAGGAAGGACAAACTCCAGTGCGTTTCTGGAGGGGTCTCCAGGAGGATGGTGCAGGGATCTCCAGGAGAGCCACTGCAGAAATGGCATTGAGTTCTCCGTCAAGGACCCCTACAGAGGCTTGTTCTCAGGGGGTTTGAGCTCATCTCACCAGAAAGGCGGGGGTTATCTTTTCTGCTCCAAAAGCAAGACGGCTCCTTCTCCTAGGGAGTCAGTGAAACCAGGCACAGTTCCAGTGAGACTTCATCAACAGCAGCAATGTTATGAAGTTCAAGACCATAAACGCCTATGAAATCACAAGAATTGTGTTTAGGAGTGTCTGTCTATGCCAATAAATATTACTGGTACTTCCCGCAAACAACGTCCCGACTCCCCAGACTGTCTTCATTACGGGGTAGCACAAACAACAGCCTTACCTGCCATGGTTTCATGTGCTCCCTTTTGCTAAAACATTAGCGAGGTTGCACGAGATGGTGGCTAAGAACAGAGATTCTGGGCACAAACCACCTGGATACAGACCCTCAGCTCTGCCACTTAGCAGATGTAAGTTACGCAACCTTTCTGTGTCTCGGTTTCCTCGTCCGTGCAATGGGGATAACGATGGTCCTACCTCATAGGGCAGTTGTGGGGATAATTATTAACATAAGCAAGTGCCTGGCGTATAGTACGGACTCGATTCGTGTGATCATAATGTGATCATGTGATTCTTGGCTCATTATCATAGTTTGACATCACTAAGCATCAGAGTCAGTTACAGCTGATAGACCCAAGGGGAAGCCAGCAGTAAACGAAGGGACACCTGTACATCGCCTGATGGCAGATGAGAAAGCAAACAAACAGCATGACCAGCAATGGTAACCTAGATTCACTTGCAATAGTAGAAACTTCGATTCTATTAAAAGAGAACGTGGTAGAGAGAAATCTATAGGGATATGATCTATGGGTGATATGGTCTATCCATTTTTATTCTTAGGGAGAGAAGGAGATGTCTGTTTTTCAGTTTGATTTTTCTTGTTAAATACGACTTTATTCCTTAAAATTGTCTCTACCGGTAACTAAAGATGAGGGGTTGGGGAAGGGGTACAGGGACAGGAAGCAAAGAATTGGGAACTGGCTTTAAAGACTTCTATTTTCTGTGTCCTCTGGAAATTCAACAGAACATAAAAAAATTGAATCAAACCGTGTCATTTAGGTCAAGTGGAAAAGCTAGTTTCTTTGTGTTAGAAGCTCTTCCACCACGAAGAGTATAAAGCATTCTATTGTGTTTTCATTACTCAAAACGATTTCACATGAAAAGGATTCTAAAGATTTAAATTGGGTTACAGTTTAAGAAGTCATACAAAATGACCCATACCATCATAACACATGGGTTCTTTGCAAAAGTGTGCAGAGAAAGGCAGAACAGATAGG
>NW_006439713.1:4818631-4833562 GCF_000325575.1 Pteropus alecto
CTTTTTTTTAAACATTTTATTTAGATATGCTTTATTGTATAAATATTAGGTGTTGGTTCAACGAACTTTGAGAATTGTATATACTTTGGTAATCACCACTCAAAACAAGATATAGGACATTTTCATCACATCGGAACCTCTATTCAGTCAACTTCAACTCCCCTCATCACTTCCTGACTTATTTATAAATGGATACATATAGATTATTTTTGTCTTTATTTGGATTTCTTATGAACGGAATCAAAGTATATTTATTCTCTTGAGTTTGGCTTCTTTTGCTTAACATATTGTATTTGAGAATCATCGATTGTTAGGTGTATCAATAGTTCATTCTTTTGCATTGCTGAATAGTATTCCATTGTATCAATATGGCATTTTCGGTTCTAGCAATGTTTATTACAAAGACTTTTTTCCTCCACTGAATTACTTTGGCAACCTAGTAGAATATCGAGTGATGGTCTATGTGTCAGTCTATTGATTGACTCTCTATTTTATTCAATTGATTTATAAATATATCTTTATCCCAATATCCTACTGTCTTGACTACTATAGCTTTATAATTTATCTTGAAATCACATAGCGTAAGTCCTCCAAGTTTGTATTTCTTTTCAAAACTATTTTGGATATTATAGATCCTTTTGGAATTGGCTCATTTATGTCTTTATATAAAAAAAAGAGCCTGCTGGAATTTTTATAGAGATTGTGTTGAGCCAATACATAAGTTTAGGGAAAATAGACATCCTAACAATATTGAGTCTTCCATTTTGTGAAGAAACATTCCATTTATTTAGGTCTCTTTAATTCTTCTCAGAAATGTTTTGTAGTTTTTATGTAGAGGTCTTATACATCTTTCTGTAGATTTATTCCTAGGTATTTAAAGTTCTGAATGCCACTGTAACTGGTACTGACTTTCAAAATTTCATTTTCAAACATTTATTATAGGCACATAGAAATATAACTGATATTTGTGGACTGACTTTCTGTATTATGACCTTGCTAAATTCATGTAATTCTAGTAATTTTATAGATCCTTAGGGTTTTATTGATATAAAATAAACAACTTAAGGCTAATTAGATAGTAAATAAATTAAGAAATGTGGGTGTTATTGTTTTCACCATCTACTAACATGTCTTTGCTTCTAAAGTTTTTAGTGCTGTGGTGGTGGTAGCAATAGTTTTGAGGGGGATGATTTGTACAGAGGAAAGTTCATATAACAAATCCTTCATATCAACTGCAAAATTTCAAAACTCTGTGGTTAAGCTTCTAAATAACACCCAGACTTAGGCTGGCCCCCAAGACTGCAACTACTTATAATTCACCCCTTTGTCTGTTTACTTTTCAAATTGCGGCAACTGTTAATACCTAGTACCATCATTTTTCCTCCAATTCTTACAGTGTATTTCCTGTACATATATAGTAGAGGTAGTTTTAAAATACCCTCCGGTTGTCTCTTCGTAAATCACATCCTCAGTTTTGGCATGGAGCAGGGAGGAGCAAGATTGGAAATGATAATGGCCATCATTTAGGGAGCACCAACTGTTTACCAGGAACCAAACTAAGCAATTTATATGCATCACTTCACTCATTCCTCTCAAAGACCTTATGAAATTAGCATCATCATTAGATCTAATTCCCAAATAGGGGAACTGAGGCTAAGATTCAGTTGTTTGCCAGGTCACACAGTTAATAAGTAGCAGAGTCCAGATCTGAATCAAAGTTCTTGACTTTGGAGCCCATAGTTTTGACCAGTTTCTTCCAAAGCATCTGTTTAAAAAGCAATCGTAATTCTCTACACTTGCTGTGCATAGAAAAATAAATTTAGCCAGGCTTGATAATTCTTAGGCTGATAAGAACAATGCCAACTTTCATTTAGTACCGTATAATGTTAGAGGGCTGGTAATAAATTTTTTGTGTCAGCTAAGTGAGGTGCCAAGAAGACCAAGTCCTTCTCAATCCCTGGTCACCGTGGGGACCTGTGTGAGGGTGTGGAGCTCTGTGGCTGAAGAAGCAGCTCTGAGCCCAGCCCCTGCAGAGGGCGGGTCACCACAGCTCCCTATGCAGAGTTTGAAGGGTGTACGGTGCCCTTGGGGTGCTCCCTGCCGTTTGAGGAGCATGTCCTCTTCACTCACATACAACCCATACAAGCTCCCTATGCAGAAGTGGATGACACCAGGGCTGGAATTACATAGCGGCCCCCAAACAAAACAAAACAAACCCAACCAGGGCAGTAAAAGCCTGGATAACAAGCCCAGGGAGCGTCGGCACCAGAACTGCAAAAGGTCCCCCTGTATGCTGCAGATTACAGAATCATAAAGAGACGCTTATAAAACAAAGCCTGTTGTGCTTCACTGCAGGCTCGACTTGGCAATCCCCTGGCTGTATCTGATTTCACTGAGGGCGGAGGGATTCCTTAAGACTGGGCTTGAGACCACTCAGCGAGACGCTGTCCTTTGCAGATTCTTCCTATTTCAATCCACAGTGATGTTTATAGGATCATTTAAATTTTCTATATGTCGACCTTTACCCTTCATACCTTGAGACACGTAGGGGTATGGAGAGCACTTTATAACTCCTGGTGACATTCCAAGAAAATGTCACTCACCAGTACCAGCACTATCCTGGAATTTCCAGGCTGGAGGATGGAATTTGGCAGGGTCCTTCAGCATCAATCAGGGCACCTGGAGGTAACAGTCCGTTCTTCAGCTCCAAGAGGCATTCCATTCCAAGAAGCTCCATCTTTTCAGTCCGCGATGGGGTTTGAAGTTCACTCCTTCTCAGGCGTCTCCCCCGTCGACTGCTGGAAACCTTCCAACGCCAAACCTGAACCTGAACCCTGGGGTTCATCACCTCAGAAGTGGAGTCAGAACCAATACTGCTTGTCTCTGAACATCGAAGGGCACATTGCCTTGGGCTCTTCTCTGCCACTCTGAACACCACTGACCGTGTCAGAGATCATGACACAGGAGCAATGGCCGCAGAACCTTTGCGTTACAGCAAATAAACTCTGCATTGCGAGAGATAGAGGAGAAGGTTTTAAAAACTATGAACTTCTGTAATTGTAAGCACCCCGACATAATTATTCTTATTAATATATTGCAGGAAGGGTGTTATAGGGAGCATGCCGTGCATTCTGTTCCATGAATGGCTTGTTTATCCAACTCGAATTGTTTCTAAACTTGCATAAAATCCCTTAGAATAGGCAACTTTCTACACAGAACCATTAAAATACTTGGTAAAAAAAAAAAAGTGGATAAATTCTCTAGACGCTTTCATTTAAATTTTTTTTGTCTTGAGCATCTCTCTTTTTTACTTTATATTATGAAAAAGTTCAGACATGCAGAAGAGAATGTAGTATAACAAACGACCATTTACTCACCATTCAGATTGAACAGTTGTTAGTATTATGCCGTTATTTGTGGCAATCTGCTGTTGTTGTTGTTGATGTAATTTAAAATAAGTTATAGACATCACTACGATGATGTAGTCATGACACTATATTTCTATGCACATTAGCAAGCATCCCTTCAAAAACAAGAATATATTCCTTCATAGCCTGCATCACATTTGTTGCCTTCATAGGCAATCCACTATCCCCTGTTCCTGTACGCTGGCAGTTAGGGCATAAGGATCAGTCACTTTCAGGGTAAACATTTTTTGCCAAGAAACCACATCGCATCATGTGGGTGCCACGTTCCCCCACTCTTAGTGATGTGAGGATCGATGCCTGCTATAAGAGGGTACCCACAGATCTTTCTCCTTTGTAAAGTAATCTTTCACTTTGTGACCCGCAAGTCATTTGTGGGGCAAGACTTTGCATCTGGAGATTATCGGGTTCTCCATCAACTCTTCCCTGAATATTTCTAGCATCCGTTGGTGATTCTCGACTGAATCGAATATTTCATTCATGGTTACAAAATGGTGGTTTTCTAATGTGATCTTTTAGTTGATATTTACTAGCCAGCATTCTTTCCTAAGGAAGAGTTCCCCTTAAAATCAGGGCTAGTGTGTAGCTCTGATGAATGGCCAAACATTTTTTCTTTAGTTACCAATTTTTAGAGTAAGTTGGCTTAATATCTGGATCCTTTGAAATAAAATAATTCGCTGTCTTTATCTTGTAAATGCTGTACTATTTGTAGTGTATTGATGTAAATGGCTTTAGCATACCGATATAACTTTGTGTCTGTAAGACACTAGGGCACCAGTAAATTTAGTAGAACCACTTAATTCAGCAATAATCAAAAGAAAAAGTCAGACTGGTTAATTGAGTTAAATCGATCGGTTATTGGATTCAAATGACAGTCCAATTCCATAAAATGGCTTGTCTAGTAGCATCGTAGTGACACAGTCCCCATCTGAACTTTTAAAGGAATCATAGGCAGGGTGTGTTTGTGAGTGGCACTGTGTTCAAACTCTCTCCACCCCTTGTGCCAGGGGGGCTGTAGATGAGCCCAGAACACAGACAGCCCCGAGGTGGGTGACAGTACCTGGGAACTTGTGCCTCCTTGCTCAGCCATTGGCTGGGGCAACCCCAAGGACAGCGTGTCCTTGGCTCAAGCTGAAGGTGGACCCAAGTTGGGGCGGTAAGACCATTCTTGAAGGGAGTTCAGAGCAGCACATCTCATGTCACCACATGCCATGTAGGACCATCTAAGTCACCAGCCGCTGCCACCACCCCATGCTCCATCCAGCCCAGGATACCTACAGCTCCTGGGATAAGCCGAGTTCCCTCCTGTGCCTAAACAGGCTCCCCAGTCCACTCGCTAAACTTTCATTTCTCCTTTAATGTTCAGCTCGAGTCCTCTCCCCTGGAAGCGTTATTTCCCAGCTGCCTTTTCTCAAGGCCATTCACTCAAGCGTAATTACTGCTTTCCTCACCCATCTCCCCAGCTACGCTGTGGGTTCATGTGAAAAGGCAAAGCTTCTTTTTCTCCCCGAATCTTTCCTGCTTAGCACTGAGCTGCCACATAGTAGGTGCTAAGGAAATGTCCTCTGAGTGAAACAAATGAATGAAAAAGAAATGTCTTTGGCTAATCCTGGGGAATACACTGATTTCCCTTCTCCTTTGGTAAACCAAACAGCTGAGCTGAGTTCAATCAAACGGCCCTCAACGAAATACACCTGGGAGCAAGGTGCACAGAACCTGGGTGATTTCAGGCTCGAAGGAGGAAAATGATTGACACGTTAAGAACAGCCAAGGAGGCTCTTTGTGGGACGAGAGTGCCTTTGGCTAATCCTGGGGAATACACTGATTTCCCTTCTCCCTTGGTAAACCAAACAGCTGAGCTGAGTTCAATCAAACGGCCCTCAATGAAATACACCTGGGAGCAAGGTGCACAGAACCTGGGTGATTTCAGGCTCGAAGGAGGAAAATGATTGACACGTTAAGAACAGCCAAGGAGGCTCTTTGTGGGACGAGAGAAGAGAGGTACAGGGGACTGGATGGAAACTGTTCTCTGTTTACAAAGATGCTTTAGCCCAAAGCATTGTACTAAAGAGTGAAGTTATAGGAACTCAACCAGCTAAACAGACCCATTCACCCCGACTCCCCAAATGAAAGTGGTCATGTAATCATGATTAAGGAATGCCCGAGTCAAGTGCTCCAGGATATGCGAATAGACATAAATCAGCAATTCCAGGCCTCGAAGGCAGCATTCTTGAGCATCCATCAATCTGCCCTGGGCTCCTCCCGAAGCCCTCGGCCCCTCTGGGTGTCTCCGTCTCTTAATTGAATAATTCTGCACCTTGGAGAATTATTGCTTTTCTAGGTCGGCTTTCCCTTCCAAGGGTGGGTTACAAAACAAACAGAGGAGAAAGAAACTGGATTCAATTTCTCGGCAAGAACCCCTTCTGAGTGCCTCTGGAAGGACGCACACGCCCTCAAAGCTCCATCCTGAGGCAGGGCAGGCCTCCCCGATCCGCCTCCTAATTGTTGGTGAGTACGAGATGTCAGGCTGTCTTTCCCGGCTGACTCTGAGGTATTACGCAGTTGATGAAAGCCAGGGCTGCAGATCAATTCGCAGTGGGATGAAGATACGCTCTGGAAAATGCGGCTCCAGCATCTTTAACGTTTGCCTTTGCCTTTTATCTCAGCCCTCCCGCTCCGGGGAGCCTCAGAGCTTGGAGTCAGCCCCGTGGCTGCAAGCGCCCCCTTCTTCCCGCTGCCAGACAGATGTCTTCCGGCCTCCTCACCCATCAATGCGAGACCCCTGATTTATAATCCTGAATCCAACGAGCAGGGGCTGCTGAGGCCAAACCATCACCTGGCCTTTGGAATTAATCTGGAGGGAACCGTGGAGCCCAGAGCGAACGGGCCACCTCATTTAGGTTTGTGCTGTGCGGTCGTGCACATAGGAAAATGCTTTTGCACGTGGCGGCCTGCTGGTGCCCACATTCGGAAGGGCTGGAGCCAAGGCCCTGTAAATCATGCAGAGAGAGCAGCTGCATGAAGCAGGTCATAAACTGTAGCAGGGAGAGCTCATGCCGACGGGCCGCGGTGACCGTGCGGCCCCCCGGAGCCCAGCTCAGAGGGCAGAGTCACCGCGAGTGTCTGGTTTCGCTGAAATGCAACAATGACAAAAGCTTTCGTGAAAAAAAGAAACGCAAGGGAGAAATTATCTGATTATGCCACGATGTCCACTTACAGTGCAGGGCGATATCTGACCACGTCTCCCAAGTCAAAGACCTCTTAAGTTCTCGATTTTAAAAAGTCATATTTATTTGTTCGTATTTGTTAAACAAACAATTCTAAAGCACCTACTGCGAGCCTAAGTGACACCTATTAGCTCCTTTCCTCTTTCTAACAACCCTGTGAGGTAGGTACTATTATTACCTTTCTCACATACCTGACTGCAAGTCAATGGTCATACTTTTGCATACATATGATGTCTCCAATATGCGCGTTAGAATTCCTCCAACGCACTGGTTTAAGCATTTCATATCAAATTACTAATAGATCCTGGAGCAGTCAGAGGTAGAAATGAGACTTACTAGTTCGCTTAGGTATGATGGATATAAAACGAGACATACTTATATGATCAAAGTGCTCTTAATAATTTCCCCAAAACGGATGGTTTCAGGTTTCAGTGCTTTTCAAATAACCTTATGGGATCAGGCTAGACTGGAAAAATAACTGTAAAAAAAGGAATAAAAGAATTAGAGAATGCACACTCCAGAGTCGAAACCGGTCTTGACCACCGGTAACCAGGGTCTTTAATCAGCTCATAGTGGCCGTGACTCTACTCTTTGGCTTTGCGTAATTCCCACCGGTCCTCGGCAGCTGAAGCGGGGCGATGAGGGGACTTAGTCACAGGACCGGCCGTACCACAGAGCGGCTGCTCTGAGAGACCCCACGGCGGTGTTTATGAAGGGCCAAACTGTCGCCAGCGTGCTGTGCTTCTGAAGACCCCGGGACCCTGCGCTCAACAGTCCCTTGGGGGTTCAGACACTCTTCAGGGTGTGCTGCAGCCTGCCCAATCCCAATTCCCACCTCTGTGTGACATTAAGTTGCCAGCCTGACATCAGCCATGGCGGAAGCATTTACACCATAGAAATTGGCAAATGCTACATAGCAAGGCTATAGAAAGTGACTTTGCCACCCCGCCCAGAACTGACTGGCCAGCAGACCACCAGAAAAGGAAGTCTGAACCTTTGTGGGTCTTTCCAACAAGGCAGGGCTACATCTGAAAAGAATAAATTTAAAAAAAAGACACATTGGAAAAAACAGAAACCACGGTACAGTTGACCCTTGAATAATACGGGTTTGAATGGTGTGAGTCCACTTACACACGGACTTTTTTCAATACATACTGTAAATGTATTCTTCTTCTCCTTAATAAACTTTTCTCTAGCTTACTTTATTGTAAGAATACAGTATATAATACACATAACGTACAAAATATGTGTTTATCAGCTGTTTATGTTACTGTAAGGCTTCCGGTCGACAATAGGCTATTAGTAGTTAAGTGTTAGGGGAACTAGAAGACATGCGGATTTTTGCCTGTATGGGGAGGGGGTCGGCACCTCTAAACCCTGTGTTGCTCGAGGGTCAACTGTACTTTAAGAAGATTGCAGCATTGCTTCTGAAGAAGCGACGGCTCGGGTGCTCGAGATGGCCGTCTTTCAAAAGAATAAGGGGGAGAGCGTGATGACCTCATGCCTGTCCCCACAAGCAGCAGCGAGACAAAACCGCTCACACACGTGCTGTTTCAAATCCATCCTGTGCCCGCTTTTACACACATGCTGAGAGTGGCCAACTTCTGCCTTCAATCTCTGTTCCTATCTGACTTGCCATGATTTGGAGGGAAACAGCAAAATTAATTCTTGTGTAGCTTGTGTCAGTCAGAGGTAAATATCAAGACAACTGTATTAGTGTCCTGTTGCTGCTATAACAGATGACCACAAACTGGGTGGCTTGAAGCAGCACGGATTCATTCTCTTACAGCTCTGGAGGTCAGAAACGGGTCTCGCTGGGCTGAAATCCAGGTGTTGACCAAGCTGCATTCCTTTCCGGAGGCTCTAGGGGAGAATCCGTTTCTTTGCCTTCGCCAGGTTCTAGAAGCTGCCTGCATCCCTTGGCTCATGGCTTCTTCCTCCATTAGCAAAGCCGGCGATGGCGGATGCACTTGCTCACATCGCATCGCTCTGGCACCGACTCTGCGCCTCTGTCTTCCACATTTAAAGGCTCTTGTGATTACATTGGGCCCACCCGGATCGTCCAGAATAATCTTATTATGAGGACAGCTGGTTAGCAACCTCGATTTCATCTGCAACCCTAACTGGCCCTTGACGTATAACATAACACAGCCACAGATTCTGGAGATTAGGGTGTGGACATCTTCGGTGGGAGATTATTTTGCCTGGCCTAGTGACCCACGACAGCTAAGGTCTTCAGTGAAACACGCTGGAAGTGACTTTAGAATTTTATATACATATATGTATACACGTACATATGGATATATATTTTGAAGGACTTAGTTAACATGACTCAACCCCAGCCTCTCTCCTCAGTGATGGCCAAGGAAATGTGGGGTGAAACCATATCTGTCCCAGACACTGGGAATGGGTTTTTCTGGTAGTTCAGTAGCCTTGAGGACCCAAATCAAAGATGCTGGTGTTTTCCTATCCCAAATGGCTACTCTGCCCAAACTCCTTAAAACTGTGCCCTTAGTTTCCAGCTCGGCTCAGCTTAGATGCAGACAGAAGTTCCCTGGTGCCTGCCATCTGTGCATGCATGTCGAGCCCCAGCACACAGCGATCACCCCTAACTTACAGAATCGGGCAACCTTCTCGACACGTGCCACGGGATATACAATGGAAGATTTGTATAGGAAGGCAAAGATGACCGATGGTGCCAACTTCAGGGACTCTAACTGTGACTGGCTCCCTGTTGGTGTCAGCGCAGATCTCACGGAGGCATGTTCTCAGCCTGTTTCATCTTTGGCATGTCCCAGGTCTCCACAAGACCAGGGTGGAGCCGGCTGGGGAGCAGGGAGGCCAGACTTAAGAAACTGGGCTTGTAGGCCATAAATGTACTTTTCTGCCAGGGCTGGAGCAGATTTCCTCAGAGTCTGGGAGGCCAGAATTTAACCAACGTCTGTGTCTTGATAACATAATTCGAATACGGTGTAATAGCACCTAGGGGAGAGGGGGTGGATTGGAAGATTATTCATTTCGCTTCTCTAGAAAAGGCCCCAGAGGAGACCACATGGAGAGAGACCCAACCCAATAAATTGCTGGATCTCTTTGGGTTTGCAGAGCCCTGTGCAAGGGCCCTGTGTGGCACCCACGTCTCCACCATCCCCAACACGAGGCCCCGTCTCCAACCCTCTAAGTCGCCATGTGAGCCAACATTTTCTAATAATCATTTCCTACATAAAATCAACAAGGGGAAAAATTCCTCTTCAAGCACATGTCCAGATGATTACATTTCTTTTTGACAGAATTATCAGTGACGGCCCCGTGGCTCATAAGACCATAGAGATTGTAAACCTCTGATTAATGGGGTAAGACAGATTGTTGATATTCATGGAATTCAATATTCTAACCTCAGACCCATGTTTACAGCACAATGACTTGCAACTTTGAAAAAAGCCCTGCTTTTTTACGTTTGGTTATTGAGAGAGAGAGCTCTGGAGAACGTAAACCAGGCCAACATGTCTAGCTGGGTAGCCTAAACCAGACCATGTATTTTATGTAGTGATTTAGGATTTAAAACCCAAATAATGCATGGGGATAACTCTGGCCACAATATTTTTTCTATAGTACCCGTAAGTGTGCCTAGATCTAACCCTTCAGAGTCCTCTGTGATTAACTTTTCAAGACAGTGTGACACGTCTCTCGTTCTAACAAGAAGCAGAGAATGGAACCCATGTATCCTCGGCTGTTATCGTTGTTTATTTTTTCTTTACTTCTTTTATATTTAAAAAAATAGTAAGGAAAACACAGAAATGTGACTCCCCTGAAGAATGATAACATTTCATTCCACATTTGTGCAGCACCCAAGTTCATGGTTAGACGAAGGTGACCACTTTCATTTCCATCATCTTGTTATGGCTTCAAAATCATGCTGGGTTAGTATTTGCCCCATTTTGCAGAGGAGCTAAATTAAGAACAGAATCAATAACTTAGCCCAAATTACCCATAAAGCCAGGGTTATTAGAATTCCCAGGCCAGTGGGTTCACCACAAAACTATATGGCTTGACAAATAGATACCGTTCCAAGAACAAGCCAAGCCTCTGTCCCACACAATCATTGTCCACTCCCCAAGCAGGAAAGAAGCCAGATGTAATTTGTTCAAAGAAAAAGAATGGATAGGGGGTCATTTGAATATTTTAGAGATAGGGAGAAAGTATTTCTTTGGAGGTTACTGAAAATTATTTTTTAAAGCAAAACTGATGAGTAAATCATAAATACAAGGTGACATGCGGGTTGGAAGCCATCACTATAGAGAATTGGTGAGACTTCATGTTAGGGGGAAAAAAATGGGCCCTTTTCCTTAGGAATGCTCCAGAAGTATTATTATGTTTTTCAAGCCAGAAAGTGGGAATAAGCTTAGTATTTAGCTGAAGGGTGAACTGCAGCAGAATTATGAACTGAGTGACGTTCATCTCTGTGCTTTTCCTATTTCCCCTGGGGTCCCACCTCTTTGCTGCAGCTTACTTCATGTCCTTGGGTCCTCCTGGCGACTCATGTCCACTAACAGAGCCTCATGGAATCCGCCATTGTTGCACCGCCATCAAATATTACCCATCCTCATCCTATTCCTTCAGAGTTTCTGTTTCCCTATGTGAAAATATATGCAAGTGGATTAATCAGAGAATTTATCCGAATGAATACATTAGCCAGATGGTTTGTCACCGCTCATAGATGATGATGATGATGATGATGACATACAAAGTATCAGCCAAATCAATATCATCATCAAAATGGCATTCTTCACTGTATTTTCATGAATCAAGAGATTTAAGAGTATCGTGGAAAGAATGCAAAGAAAATGAAAAAAAATAATATTTAGCTTCTGCCACTCAAAATAGGATTCTGGAGCAAAACAATAAAATTGGAAGTCAAGCAGTTTCGAGAGGAAGAGTTTCCTCAATTCTCTTCTATCCATCGGCATACCAAGAGCCAGACGTGGAGAACTAAACTATAAAGTTTTATATTCAGAGGGAAGGAGGGAGTGGTGCCTGCTCCTTCCAGCCCTGAAGGATTGTGGGATGCAGGCGGCTGACAGAAAGAGGAGATAGTGGTCAGATATGTGGTCAGATATGTGGGTCCCAACTCGCTGCTCCTGGAAGAGACCCAGAGAGAGGAAAGTGCTTTTGCTAAGTCGAAGGGAATACAGAAGGCAGAGGGTTCATGCCATGCTCTCTGTTTGGGGTACCTCCCTCTGCTGGGTGGTTCTCTCCAATAGAGGAACCAATAGAGGCCCCTGAGAAACCAAGAGGATGGAGCAGCACTGTCTGGCAGAGTCTAGTGACACTGGACTGAGGCTAGTAGATAGCTAAGCTGAGCAGTAGAGGGTCTGCCCAGTGGCCCACTATGGTGGTGCCAAGTGACCTGCACCAGAGGATGCCAGAGGTAGAAGGAGGCCATGGCAGAATCCTAGAATGCTCCTTGCCATAACCCAAGCCATGGGACAGGGCCACCTGGTCCTGACTGGTCAAGAAGGATTAGCCCTTGGCTTCATTGGCTATGAACGTCAGGTGGCCGACCCCGCTCAGTTGCCCAGCCCCATCCACGGACATGTATGAGTACCCAATCACTTCCCCCGACGCCACCATGCACTTAAGCCCCTCCTTCCTCTATTTGCCCAGATATCACTTTGGAGGGGACCCTGGGGTGAGGATGGAACCAGACGGGTTGAGACAAACCTTTGGAGACTGTTGAAATCAGTGCCACTCAGAGTGGGTCTGAGGACTGGGGTGGAGCCTCAGACTGTTTGTTGCCAGCACAGAATGACAGAAGTATAAGAACCGAGGGTAGAGATTCAGAGAGTCTTGTAGCAATTTGACAGAATAATTTCATGTTATTCCAACCAATCGTGAAATAAATTGGCTGGCACTTCGTATGTCTTTCTAAATTTTATTTTCTAGTAATTCATTTCTATTGGACTCCATGAAAGTGTCTGCAACCAGATGGAAATTAAAAACAGACAAACAAACAAACAAAAAGTTTCCTTTACCATACGGATAGTTTGAGAATCACTGGGTTATAGATGGGACTATGTTTCAAATCAGATGAAACACATTTTTCCCCTTCGACCCAGTGAATAGGGACTTGAAGAGGAAGATCAGATTCATTGAAGAAAAAATAAAGAAGCAACATGGTAACATGTCCTGCACTCTGAATTGTCATAAGAAGGAATATTTTCCCATTTTACCCCGCTGCGTCTCTCGAGCCTTCTCTTTGGCACCCCGCCCCCAGACTGTGTTAACGAGGGACACATCCTAAGGGGTAACAAGTGTGGTGCTTCGAGATGGACAGGCTGCAAAATCTGACTTTACAGATGTGAGAGCTGCCCCTCCCAGCGGGAAGACCGTGTGGCGCACACGAGTCTGATGTCCCAGTGAAGTCCGACTTCACAAAGCAGAGGGACCAGGTTCTGAGTTTAGGTAGCTTCCGTGCCAGGGCACCGTGATTATGACCTTGGCCTTGTCAGCGGTGACCATTTTAAAGATAACTAACCTGTACACAGATCCTATATAGAAAAATCCACATTTACCAGACCAGTCTGTCACAGAAGAATAGCCTTGAATTTTGAGGACGCTTCACTTTCAGATCTGTTTACCTTGGATCCTCTTAAATAGTGACCTCCCCAGTCACATGTAAGTGATGTGTTGGGGATAGTTAACTTAATCACCTCTGAAGTGAGGGGAAACATCTCACATAAACATACTCTACAGGAGCCTCTTCAACTGAAAATCAAACAGAAACAAGATATTTGGACAAAATTGGTGTAACTCAATGGGGAGTGTGATTCCATTTACTAAGACTTTTTTTTTTTTTCAAGCAGACAACTGCAGGCAAAGAGAAATGGTACCTCTCATTCACACGATGCTGTTCTCAGTGCTTTTATGTTGTTCATCCCATGTAATGCTAACAGCCACCCACTGAGGCCAACGGCATCCTCTCACAAAAAAGATGACACCACAGAGAATCAAGCTGGGGAATTTGCCAAAGGTCACGTGCCTGCAAGGGGCAGGGCTAGACTGCCGACCCACGTCTGTTGGACTCAAAAGCTGTGGTTCACTGACCACATCCATAACCTGTTGCCATGAGACCCCCAAGAAAAGAGACTTTATCGAGAGCACCTCAGGATACACGGCCACCATGGGCATCTCCCTCCCTTTTTTCTTCCTTGCTGTGTAGACTTCTGACTTAGGTGACCTCCGCCCCTGGGTGAGTCTAATACAAACGGAAGATTTTTTCCTACCTGTAATGTAGATTGGTTTAACTAGAAAAAACTGGAGGACACACTTTATCAATTGAGGACTCCAGAGAAGGAAATGATAAGTCCCTTTGCTCTTAGAATTGTAAACCGGAAGACAGAAAGTTTCCCCAAAGGTGAGCTGCAGCTGCCACTCTCATCTGCCAGCCGATAAATCAGACAGCCACGCTCAGCATCAGGAAATCAGGCACAGTAGTGCCCCACCCCCACTTATCCCTGGTTTCAGTTACCTGTGGTCAACTGCAGGCTCACAATATTAAATGGAAAATTCCAGAAATAGACAATTCATAATTTTCAAATTGCACGCCATCCTGAGTAGCTGTCCTGCTTCCCCCTGTCCAGGACGTGAGTTGTCCCTTTGTCCAGCATCTCCACACTGTCTACACTCAACTTAGCAGCTCTCTCGGTTATCAGATGGAACATCAGGTATCACGGTGCTTGAGTTCGAGTCACCCCTATTTTACTTAATAATGGCCCCAACCATTCACACAACTTTTACCACGGTATATTGTTGTAACTGTTCTATTTTGTTGTTAGTTGTCGTCGTTAGTCTCTTATGGTGCCTTATTTATACATTAAACTTTATCCTAGGTACATAGGTATGTATAGGAAAAAATGAAATCTATGTAGGGTTTGGTACCACCCAGGGTTTCAGGCCTATGGCCCTCGCAGATAAAGAAGGACAACTGTAATGAAATTATTCACCATCAGTCAGACAGCTGAGATTCCTGCACAGTACCCTTGCAAGACCTCTGCAGTTTGGGGCTAATGTTTGTGGACTGGCTTCTCTGGGGATAAAACTGAGGATGTGGGCTGGTAAATGATCAAAATGAAATTTCTTGACATTCCCTATCCTGGGGAAGTGCAGCCAAAATCAGATTTACTGTGCAGACTGACCTGTGTGTGTGTGTGTGTACATATGTGAACACACACACACACACGCGCACACACACGCGCACGCACACACACACACACACACACACA
>NW_006439713.1:4835164-4843226 GCF_000325575.1 Pteropus alecto
CCCTCAGGCGCACGTGCCTCACCTGGGACAGGATCAAGACTACCTCCTTCCAGGCGCTGTGGACTGTAATAAGGTCCTGCCAGTGGCTCACCAGGGAGACCAGTGTCCCGTCCATGTTGGGGGACAGTAACTGACCACGAAGGGAAGGGGCGTCCCACTTAATCATCTCCCCTGATCAACACAGCCAAGCCACGCCCTTCCTAAGGAGTCGCCAGAACTGGCCAAGAGTGGGCGCCAGGCTCCGGGGCAGGAAATGGGGAGAGAAGATTCTGGGCTGCTGGAGTTGGCTCTCGGGTCCCTGACCACTGGCCTGGGAGCAGGCACCAAACAGAAATGCGCTGGAAGGAGCATCGGCTAGGCCAAAGACCCCCTCCTCCCGGTGTCTGTCTCATAGGAGGGGACTTGGCCTTGCTGGAGCTGGCGGCCTCTACAGTGTTGAAATGTAACCCCTGGTCTCCTTCACTTAGGCATTTTTCTGGCCCTTGTGCCTCTTTAGGAAACCAGGAATCCATCAAAGCAAGAAGTCAGACCACAGCAGGTGTCGTCAGTCCCTGGGTCTGCTCGAAGTGAGTCCTCCCGCTGGACAGGGGCTTCTGTGGCCACAGTACCTTGAGGCACAATGCCCGTCACAGCTCAGCAGCCTCCAGAAGAATCAGCGCATGTCCAGCCCATGCTGAGATAGTGCCATCTCGTCAGGCCTCTGCCCACGGCTTGGCGTGACTTACTTCAGCCAGGCCCTGGCAGGTGAAGGTGTTCGAGCTCAGAGCAGGGATGGGGGTGAGCTTCCTTCCAGTGGAGAGAATAATGGGCATTCTGATACATTCATTCTAGAAAATGTGGAGGTCCTCTCCAGTTCGGTAAGGCGTCTTGTTTTTATCTTGTTGTGTGGCAGAGATTCAAGTTTAGTTTACTTCAAAAGTCAGAAAAACTAGTTTGGCCAAAAGGAGGGTTCTCCATGCCATCTGTAGAAGGCCAACATGAGAGCAGTTGGGGCAAGAATTTCCAGCAGATGTCAATAGTGACCCTTGCAGGTTCATGAGCCCTGTAGCAGGTCACTCAGCGTGGCCATGAGTGTGACCTAGAGCCCCAAGGGGGCTGAAAGTCCACCCATTCACACGACCAGCAGCTCCCTTTTTCACATGGGACATCTTTTAACAAGGACAGGGACTCGGAAAGTCCGCTTGTCTATGAACATAGGCGGCAAAAGCACGCACATCTTTGCAGTTGCTGGAACCATTCTTATTATTTTTGAAGGCAACACTGGATGTTTCGCTGCTGAGAAAAGCAACTGCCGGTCTCCATATCTTTTTTATTACTTGGGAGTATTTTTCTTCTGAACGTTCAGAGGTACCTTCTAGTTTTCCTGCGTTTGGCTCATGCCAGCAAGCTGCTTACAAGAATACCTCAGGACTCAGTGCCAACTCCGAAACACATAATCAGTTGCAAATGTTTCGGGGCGGATGACTGATGAACGTCGTAACTTTATCGCTCCTCCCATTTTTTACTGTTAGCAAACTGGAGAAATCTCCTATGAGACAACCTCCTCCCTACTTCCTCCCCCTGCCCGACAGTCCTTTAAAAATGATGAGAACAGCAGCCGAGAAGGATGGCTTGTCTGCGCCTAGGAGCGGCAGGATGGCCAGGGTCATGCCGAGCGTGCGTCCCCCGGCCGACAGGACAGAAAGCTGAGTTGCTGTCTGTTTCAGTGCTCTCCGACAGCAAACGAGAACTTCCTTCGGCACCATTTTTTTTTTCCATGTGAAAACGGTGTGGTCCCGTAGCACAACCAGCTGGGGGATCGTGCCTGGTGCTTCTGGGGTCCTCAGGAGGGGCTCTTATGATGGAGCCGGTTCAGAGATACCTGCCCCGCCCCCCCAGGTCCTGTCTCAGACCCAGATCAGAAAAGCAGCTTCCTTGACTGCGGTGACCCATCTCCCCTCTAAAGAATGTGCTGGCTGCAATCCAGCAGCGATTCGTGGGCCTCTGCCCCGTGCCAGGCACCCTGCCCAAAGCCTGGAACGAAATGATGATCAAGTTCACGGGCTGAAGAGGGCAGTCAGACAAGGACTCTGGGCATTTGGAAAGGGTAATAGTGCTGAGGACCGAGCTCCCCCGGCCAGTTCGTGTGAGGACGAGGCTCAGGGGACAAAGCCTGTCTGAGGGTCAATGGCCTGTCTGCTTGGGGCATCACTGGGGTCTCTTCCTTTCTCCCAGAAGCCCAGAGGAGGTTGGCCAGGCCATTGTGTCGCGGTGTTAGTTTCCTGGGGCTGCTGTGACAAAGGACACAGACTGGGCAGCTTAAATGACAGGAAGTTATCGTCTCACGGCCTGGAGGCTGAAAGTCCACCATCGTGGTGTGTGCCTGGCTGGTTTCTCCTGGGGGATCCGAGGGGAAGTCCTTCCATGCCTCTGGAGTAGCTTCCGGTGGCTGCCAGCCGCCCTTGGCTCCGGCTTGTAGATACATCACTCTAGTCTCTGCTTTCTACTTCACCCTGCCTTCTCCCCATGTCCCTGTGTGTCCCTGTCTATCAACAGAGCCTTCTTCTAAGGTCATTTCATATTGGGTTAAGGCCCACCCTACTCCAGTGTGACCTTATTGTAACTAATGACATCTGCAAAGACCCTATGTCCAAACAAGGCCACATTCTGCTCTGCGGGTGAACACACGTCTGGGGGGTGGGATGCTGGAGAGCCGGAGCTGGTGTATTAAGTGAAGAACATGCAGATTGTGACCTGCCGAATGTGGAGGTACACGCCACCCACATGGGGTTGGCAACCTCAGCATCTGAGCTTCCACTTCGGGGAAGTGAAAACCCCAGAGCCTTTTCGATTGAAGGCACAGTTTCAATACTTTCACGCAAAGGAAGTAAAGTCACAAGATTTGTTACTTACAGATCCCAGACATGGAGAGACACAATGAGCCCGGAGAGACACAATGAGCCCTCCATCCCAGGTCGGGAATGAGAAGGGCCGAGAGCTACACCCATCGTGCGCTTAAAAAAATGGCTGCGAGAGGTTGAGGGGGCCTTCTGAGAGTGGCCCCTCCTTTTCCCTCTTGGCCTTGGGGCTGGGACAACCCCAGGAGCACTTGCCCTTCCCCCAGAAAACATTCCGGAGGTGGTTTGGTCTCTAGAAAGCCAGGGAAGGGGACCCACCCTCCGGGGCCTCTGCGGGGGTCTCCCAGGGAGGCCCGCTCACCTGCCAGCTGGTCCTCACGCGTCCAGGCCTCTGTGTCCCCAGGGCATCTCCTCTTACCCAGGCGGAGCCCGCACCTAGCTTCTCCTCATCAATTCACTTTTCAGCACCAAATACATCTTTCTCAGTTTACATTTTCTTACACTTCTACCATTTTTTGGTTTCCTCAGGAATTCTCAGTAGCTGAGAGTGTGTGTCTGTGTGTGTTTAATGAACACCTGAAGGAATATAAAAGTCTTTCATGAAGCAAAGCCTCTTTCTTTCGGTCTTCACTTCTGCTCATGCTGACAGAAGTCGGGTCAAGATGGACAAGTTTTAAAAAAAAAATTAACCCTCTGGGCATGGCAACACAAAATATAATGGGAAGCCCGTTCTGTAGACATTTACTGAGCACCTTGATAACGGAGGTGTTGTGCATGGTTTGGGGATTAAAATGAAAGAAAAAGAATCCTGGTCTTGTTGTCGGGGTCTCACAGCCTAGTCGAGCAGAAGGCATATAACGAGGTCACCAGCACCATCACTTAGCAACTGGAACACGCCCAGGGCATTATGGGAGCTTAGAGAAGGAGCATGCAGGGCAGCCTGGGGTCACCACAGTCAGAGAAGGTGAGAACTCATCACGTCTCTTATGCGTCATCTTGGAAAGGAGGCTTCCTCGTTTTCCCCAGATTGTCCTGGAGAATCTCAGCTCCCCCACCCCTGGGCTCCCACATCCACTGACCAGCCTCTGGGGGCAATTAATTCATCCCTTTGAGCATCGGTAAGTCTGTCTTACTCCACTGGGACCAGGTAGGAGAGGGGAGAAGCCGAAGCTGAGGTGTGGCCAGGGTACTAATCCAGGAGGGCCCTCTGCCAGAGACCAGACCTGGCCACACGCGAGCCCGCACCCCTGGTGAAGTCACAGAAGATTCCAGGCCACCCACTTCTCCCACACCTTGGAGGCCTCTCTGTTCCTCCTACCTTGTCCACATTTCCAGGAGTGCCTTGACCAGCTTTTGGTGGTTCGCACCACTAGAGCAGGGCTATTTCTGTTATTCGTTGGGTCACTTGGCCAACAGATACTTGTTGAGTCTCAAGTATGTGCCAGGTGCTACTCCAGGGTCATGCAAACGAGCTAGACTCAGGCTCTGCTCCCACGAAAGTTTAGAGTCCAGCGGGGAGACACACGTTTATCACATAATTGCACAAACAATATGAAGACACATCTCTCTAAGGGCTAGGAGAGAGAGGTCCCGATGACCTATGAGGGCAGTCAGGGGGTGCTTCCTGGAGGAGGTGAACATGAGCAGACATTAACGAGGAAAGAGGGGAAGGAAGAGTGTGCCTGGAAGAAGGAACAGCATGCGCAAGCCCCTACGGTGGAGGGGAACACCGCGAAGACAAGGGACTCTAACAAGGTCTCGGGAGCTGGGATTGGGAGGGCAGGGGGAGCTGGGGGGAGAGGAGGGTGGACAGGCAGGAGGGTCTGAGAGGGGCAGCCTTTTTGCTAGGCCTGTCGGAGAATTGCTGCTGTCTTTGAAAGAAGAGAGAGGCTCACCTGACTTCCTGCACCTCTTACTACTCACCATAGCTGTCTCCTCCGGAAGATCAAGCCCAGGCACGTGGCCACTAGCCAGCGGGGGGAAGGACTCAACCCCAGGGCTTGAGGCTGCTCCCAGCCTGCTCTGGGGCTGCAGGTTGCTGTCACCCCGCCCCACCTGGCCTAGGAGACCCGTCCTTCCCCGCTCCCCCCGCCATTGAGGGCTCATTAGTGTCAAGGCTTGGCATGGGCACCATCTCATTTAACTCTGCTCTCCCACAATTGATCCATCATGCAGGGACCAAGCCGCCTCCCCTCCACGTGTTTCTGATTCCCTTAATGGCCCCTGGGCTCTGCTGAGCCGCGCTCGGCGTCTGACAGGCTCGCAGAGAAAGCCCTTTTGGAAGATTCCTTTTGGTCTCCTTACACAACCGTTTTTAAAGCTTTTTTTTTTTTTTTTTAAATAAGAATTCTGTGTTTTCTAATCCTTTGAAACCAGTCATGTACACTGAGTTATTCAAATGCACTATTTCAAGCAGGGAAGACATGCACACATTATAAAATATAAAAGACAAAAACGAGTCAAAAGTATTTATCCTACCTCACCCTTCAACCGCCCGGTTCCCCGCCCCAGACACGACTCCTGTTGGCCCGTTCCTGACTGGTGCTCCAGCGTATGTGCCATGAATATACAATAAGCCACCAAGCCTATGGTATTTGGAACACCTCTCAGCTTAAAAATGCAGGTTTTGCTTTATTCAAAGTCGACTTCCTAGAACTATTCTAGCTTGAAAAACATTCCTTGTCATTTACTGTGGGATTTCTCAATCTCGGCAGAATTGCCATTCGCGGCCAGATCACTCATTGCTGTGGGGACCATCTCATGCTTCCTGACTCTGCGCACTAGATGTCAATGCCACCACCCAGTTGTGACAACTAAAAATATCTCCACATATTGCCAAATGTCCTATGGGTGTGCGCGCGCGCGCGCGTGTGTATGTATGTGTGTGTGTGTGTGTGTGTGTGTCTCCACATATTGCCAAATGTCCTATGGGTGTGCACGCGCGCGCGTGTGTGTATGTGTGTGTGTGTGTGTGTGTGTGTGTGTGTGTGTGTGTACGCGAAATCATCTCCAGATGAGAACCACTGATTTATTACGGTTATTTGAAATGTACTCTCCATCTCATTAGAAAAAGAATCTGGGGGACTTACAAAGATCCAAAACGCCAATAAGATTGAAAATAAATGTTTGCAGATTGGCTCAAAGTTGAAAACCATTAAGCCTGGTGATGGATATACGAGGGTTCATTACAGTGTGCTCTCGCTATTTTACGTACATGTGACATTTTTCGCGATAACAAAAATAAATGCTTACGTTGTGTTTGACATGTTGCATAGTAAAGAAGACAAGGGACGTATTGAGGAAGGCGGGGCAAGGGAAGCAAAGCGAAGGCAGAGTCACCAGAAGACGGACGTGAAGCACGAACCCGACGATCTTGTCCATTTTGCTGGGAGCGGATTTGGATCGCAGATTCCCGGAGCCAGCGCAAAGATGTCATGCGACGAGTTAGAAGCCTCAGCTTCTAGTGACGAAATAAATAGATAAAGGAGCCAGCTGCTCGGAACAAGCACAGCTCTTTCTAGCAATGAAACCCCAATGACGTGCTGCAGGGCCATTGACCTGACACCGAGAATCCTCAGGGAGACGGTCCCTCACGCTCCCCCGAAATTCCGAATCAGACTCTAGGGTGGGGCCTGAGACTTTGTCTTCTTAACTAGTCTCCTTTAGAAGCGGGTCAATAAGATAAGACTAATGTGCGATTCAGGAAAAGAAATTCTGCAAGGAATGAAAACCGGGCACTCCCATAAGCAGGTCCCTGAAGATCTGAATTAATCCAAGTATAAAGTTCACAGTAGTTAGAGGTTAGACAGCCTTGGAAATATGATTTCTCTCCAAACTTTTAGGAAGTCCGAGGTTACAAGCCCGGACTATTTCCTGGAAGGTGGTTGGCTATTCATGGGAACCCATTTAGGCCAGCCCCACTGTCCCTGGCTCTGGCAGCTGGAGGGAGGGCTTACAGCCTCTCGGAAAAGCTGGCCATCCTCAGTGAGGTCCCATGTGTAAGAATTCAAGCCCCTCCTCCACTCAGCCTTTTAACGGGGCTGGCCAGACATCTCCTGGGAATGGTCTACAGAAGCAAACTTGGTCTTTAAAACACTGAAATTTCGGGCTATGATCATTTTAATTGGAAAGAAATAAATAAACTACTCGTTGCAATAAAAAAACATCAATACAGAACCAAGAGGACCTACAACTCTGGGAAACGCAACTGCCCGTTGGGGTGTGGCCAACTACAGAGAGGAGGCAGGTACAAACATGCCTCGCGAAAATACTTTGGCCTATTTTTTGCCAAACACTCCAAAGCGGGGAAAAATGAGGATTGAGTGATCCACATCTTTGAAGATTTGGGCAAGTTTAAGAGACATTAAGGCACAAAGAGCCCATCTGCTTAGGGAGACTGTATTCCTGTGTGTACTGGTGAGTTATTGAAGGCGACATATTTCATGGTTGTCTTTGATCGTCTTGGGGCATAAAGGTTCTTCTGGGCGCCAAACACTGCATTTACTCCTGATACCAGGGAGCGATGCCTAATTTCCGATGAAGAATCATCTGTAACAAGCAGCCCCCCAAAGACTTGGGGACTGGGAGACCGAAGTCTCTTTACCCAACCCAAGAATGGGTCCCTGTGTCTACGTGGTACCTCATTTCTGCACATTCAATCTTAAAAGTCCCAGGCTCTTTCGAATACTGCATTGGAATCTCTATTTGTTAAAAATCAATTCTTAAGACTCCAAAATCTAAGAGACGCCCATCGCTCTGGTTTGAATGGAGAAAATACAAAAGCTGATGGGGAAAAGGAGAGAAATGTAGCGGATGAGAGGACCCCGCCTTTCTCTCTCTCCATCGGTTTAAGAAACGCCTCAAACCTCCAGCCCCTGCACTGGTTTGAGGCTGGAGAACCATTTACTTTTCAATCACCAAAAGCCACGCTTTTTTGCTTGATATCCACAAACACTACTGAACCAGCCTGATATTTACGATCCCTCCAGCAAGCAAAATGGAATCGGCACCCACTGCGGTAGCTACTAGGACGAATAGCAGAGAGCATTGTGGTTTTGTTATTAAGTTACTTTCAGCAATTAGTGAATTTATTGTCCTGATGGTTTTCGCATGGCTGCTCTGTGCACGTGTCTCCCTTCGCCGATGTCCTCACCGTCTTGCCCCTGTCATCATATTTCAGCGTGATCGCCGCCTCTCTCTCCAAACTGTCCACCCCCATCAGAAGC
>NW_006439713.1:4843281-4899914 GCF_000325575.1 Pteropus alecto
TGGGTAAAATACAGGAAATTTCGCTTTGGCTCGCTGGGCGTCTGAGCGTGCCCTCCGGGGAGCGGGGGGAGTAGCTGCCTGTGGTTAACGCACAGGGAAGTCCAAACGCGCCCCAGCCTCAGATGTGCTGCTCCGTCCATAACCCCTCTCCAACCCCTCTTAATCCTCCTACGGGAAGTCAGGTGGTGGGGCCAGGGGTGACTTTCTGGAGCCTGTAGTCTCAGGGCTAAGGATTCTAGGGCATCCAGAATCCAGCTGGACCTGCTCTGTGGATGGGTTCTGTGTGCTCAGGACTTGGCTCTCCCTGCTGCCCTCAGGGGCTGGATTCCCTGGCACCCGTCGCTCAGGGAAAGTGCTGTCGGCCTCGTGACGAGTGGTGGATGGCAGTTAGGTGCTGCAACGCCTTGACCAGGGCGTGGCGTTGTCCCACCGTCTCCCACCAGTTCCTGGGGGCCCCCACCACCCACCGGCTCGCAGGCAGCACCCTGTGATGGAAACCTGGTTGCTGTGAGCCAGGAGCTGATGGGCCTCCCATCTTCTCGGTGTCACCCACTGGGTCCCCAACTTAAAATCCAGCAACTGGCTTCCCAGCCAGAGCAGATGCAGCTCAGCCATAGCTGCAGGCAGCTTGGGGACCCTCGGGTGGCTGAGTTTCCTCACATAGTAAATGGCTCTTGTAATCACGCACTCTTGCCCATTTGAGGAATCAACCAGAAATTTAGGCAAAACCAGGAGACACGCCATATACCGGGGTGGCCTTTTACTTTTCAAAGTACTTTTCGTGTATTTGGTTATTTCTGGCTTCAAAGCGCATTTGCAAAGGAAGAGGAAATAGATAAACATACATTACAGCACAGCATAGAGTGGGGTTCTGGGGCCAACTGCTGGGGTTCGAGTATCAGCTCGACCATTCGTTATCTGTGTGGCCTGGGGACCCATTGCCTCAATATCCTCTTTTGTAAAATGGGCACGTTGAAATCTATGTTGTGACGGTTCCATAAAGCCAAAGTGTTACAGCACTGATCACAGTGCGTGGTGATCAAATTACAGTAGGATCTGAGAACAGCTACAGAGAAAGGCATCTCTTGGGCGTCTGTCATAACTTCCCCATCTCTCTGCGCACCCTGTCCGGGAGATTGCTCCGATCATCCCCATGCAGTGTTATTTCTTTACGGCCTGTCTCCCCCATCTGCACACCCCCACCCCACCCCCCACCCACCCAAGTGGAGGCTTCGTGAAAGGAGGGACTTGTTCACTGCTGTATTCTCTCTCTTCCTCCCTTACGCAGCGCTGGCACATAGTAAATGCTCACTAAATATCCGTTAGGGGGAGCAGCCACTTGTTCTTTGAGTACCCCGGCTTGGACTTGGGGTTCTCTCCACGCCAGAGGGCAGCCTCAGCCCCGGTACATGGGTTCCTCCGGTGGTATGGGGAGCTTGTGGCAGCCCTCTGAGGTTTCACACCCCTCCTGCCACTTAATTAATCCTGCCACATAATTAATCCTGTTTTATGCAAATGCATTTGGACCTGGAATGGAGTATGCAAATATGTTCCCAGCCAGAAGGCGATGCATTTTTGTGTGTGAGGGGACAGGTGGCTTTTCTGAAGAGAGCCGTACTCTCCAGGGCAGCAGCAGCCGCAGGCACAGGACCGGTGTGGGCTGCGGGAGGGACCGGAACCCACCTGGGTAGGTAATTCCACTCCAAAGCATCAATTATTCATCTCATGCAGTAGGTTGCGATCTGCATGGCTGCCTGCGGGCCAGCGAGGCCCCAGCGCTCCCGGGCTGCTCCGGGGCTCACGATGGCTTCCTAGGAGGGAAAGGGGTGAGCTGCACCCCAGCTACAAACCCATGTGCGGTCATGAGCTGGAGTGAGGCGGCCCAGGACAGGACAGGTGAGTTAGGGTTCTTGGGGATGAGACCATCCCAGGGGCCTCCATGCTGCGTCCAACTCAGGCAGTGGGGCTTCTTTTCACTCCCGGCCTCGGGGACATGCTGAGTGAAATCTGGCCCTGGGGACCGCAGCTCCGGGGCTTCCCCAGAAAGTGGTGGTGTAAGAGGGGCTCCCTGACTGCCACGGGGGGCGGGTAGGCTGGTCAGAGGACAGAAACAAAGAGTTCGTGTGTCTGTTTCTGTTCATTGCGACGTGAACAAGGTCTAGACGCTCTGTTGTGTGAGGCTTGTTCTTCCAAGGCAGAATTTGAAAGTAGAATTTTCCAGGCAGGAGGAGGTTTATTAAAATTCTTAGAAAGTCTGCAACTAACTCTCAAGTGGTGGGAGTGTGCACGCATGCGCGTACACACACACACACACACACACACACACACACACACACACAGGATCACAAAAGAGATATATGTCCTAAGGCAGAAGAAGCTGTGGTTAAGTCAGGTAATACCAGGATAACCATCACGATGACACTTTAAAAACAAAGCCAAAGAAAGAAAGACATACAGACCTATGCCCTTAGCCAACAACCCCTATGGTCCACTCCACTGTTCATTTGGGATGTCTTTTTTCAGTTTTATATAGAAGGCCTTTGTATCTTGTGTAAAATTGTCATCGATAAATTTTTTGCCATACTGATCGTTGACCCTTAGAGAAACTATGTTGTGATAAAAATTCTTTCGAAGCAGAAAGAACAGTTTTATTTCTCTGTGTAAGCCAGCATGCGTCCTGTTAGTAGACAATAAGCTCTAGTAAACTCACTTTTCCCTTTTTGCTTTGGCTGCTGGGAAGCTCAGAGCTAAATTTTTGTCTTGCAATTGTCGCAGTTTCTATTAGAATTAGGAGTAGGATATGATTGTTTCATGTCTCTCAACTCTATTAGCAAAGCCTGTCGATTCTATCCACAAAGTATAGATGAAATCTGCCCACTTCCCTCCCACTCCACGGTCGCCGTCCTAGTTTAAGGAATGCGTGTGTCACTTGAACGGCATCAATAGCTTCCACTCTTGCCACTTGCAATCAACTTGCAAGAGAGCCACCAGGGTGGCATTTTGAAACCTAAGTCACATCACGTCTACCAGCTGTTTAAAATGATTCCGTGGCCTCTCATCCCCTTAAAATAAACGCACCACTACTTAGCCACCTATAAGGTCTGGCTGGTGTCGCCTGTCCAGGCTCATCTTGGGTCGTTTTCCCACCCACCCTGTACCACCTCATGTGGTTTCTGCATCTGGATCTCTCCTCCCCAGCTCTCGCCCATTCTAAGGGGTTTCGAGGAGTATGGCTGCCCAATGTGTAATGAAATATATTTATATGCATGTGTATAAACACACGTACATTTGTTGGTTTGTTTGTATCATTGCCGGCATCTCCCACTAACCTTAGACACCGTGAATGAAAGAACCTTGTCTGATTAATTCACAAATGAATGTTCTCATCTGGCACAGTGACTAGCACGTAGTAGGTCCTCAACAAATGTTCTCGAATGAATAAGTAATTCAAAGCTCATTCTCGGCACCTCTCAAAGTGATGTGAGTACGAAAACAGAGACTCTCCAGCCAACGGTTTGGAGTGGGATCAATATACACTGTCTGGCTCTGAATCCACAGCTAGAAACGTGGGTCAGAGGGAGCGTCGCTGGTCAGGCACGTGTGAGAAGCACCCTCTGTGTGCTGAGTGGAGCCGGAGAGGATGTGACTGGGACCTCGGCAGCCTTTGCAGTGGTGCTGGTGGTCAGGTGACAGGGGCTTGCTGCTGCTTTTATTTCTGTCCACAACTGGATTTGGAAAAAAAACAGGATATGGAAACAGGATATGGATATGGAAAAAAACAGGTTTTAATAAAGGCGGCTTCATTTTGAACTGTAGCATCCCACGTGCCTTGCTGGACCACCAGGGAGGCAGCCAAGTCTAGTCTCCTCAAGTGACTGAGAGCCTGGAGGGAAGGCGGCCATTCTCTCTCCCACTGATGGTGGCCACTGGGCAGCACCACGCTCCCAAACCCTGTCCCTTCCTGCCAGGATGCTCTACGACCTGCCGTACACACTGTGACGGGGCAACGACGGTCCTTCCCCTTTTTCTGCGAAGTGTTATAACTGCTCCGTGAACCCGTTGACGTCTGCCCCAATCATTTAAGTCGTTTGGGGCACAACTGGGGCTCCAGAAAATGATTTGCCATCGGGTTTACTATATCTCTTCGGTTGATCTATCAGTGTTGGACTTTTGAATGCCTCTGCGCAACATGCTGTGACAATTTTCAAACACACAGCAAAGATCAGAGAAGAGTCCAATGAACAGCTGGAGACTGTCTAGCAGGGGTTTGCATCTTGCCACATCTGTTCTTTCTCCTTCTGCACATACGTATATGATAATATATGCATCGATGTATACACACACATATTTATGTTTCGTTTTGTTTTTTCTTACCCATTTAAGAGTAAATTGTAAATAATCATGACACGTCACAATATTTTATTGTCCCAAGGACATTCTCTTATATGACCACAATACCATTATCACACCTATTAAAGTTAACTCTAACATCATTTACTATATAGTCATATTAAAATTTCCCCAGTTGCATCAAAAAGGTCTTATATAGCTGGGTGTTTTTGTTTTTTTTTTTTCTCGAACCAAGCTCCAATCAAAGGTCAACATGTCGGTTGTTGTGTCCCAGCCTTTCTGTCCTGGCTTTGGCTTTTGAACTGCCCGGTCCGGTTATCTTATAGAAAGCCCATGTTCTGGGTTTGTCCTGGCTGAGGATTTGTTTTTGGTTGAACAACATTAGTAATCTTGTTCAAAGTATGAAACCGCACCTCTGCCAATTTCCTCCAGATACGGTGCTATGCAGGTTTATTTATAAACTGTCTGCTCCTGAAACGACTTTATGGCCGTTTACAATAAAAAAGAAATTCTGTTGAATGAAAGAGAAAATGTTTTTGACCGTGTGGGAGGATGTCAGATGGGATGGAGGGGCCAAATATACCATAAATATAAATTACTGTGGTGAATGTAAATAAGCATGAGATTTAATGGAGTTTTCTGATTGCCAAAGAATAAAATGAAAGCACAAAGTTTAAAGATCATCTTCAGGAAATATGAGCTTGACTCATGCTGGATTTCTGAAATTAATTTGTCCAGTGAACCCTTAGACACATGACAGCAAACAAAATAAGGAGCAGCTTCTTTAACAGCTTCAGAAATGATTCGGGAACATTCTTTATTGAGCTGCTTCTGTAACACAGAAGGTCAGTGCCAAGGACACAACGTTAAAATGTAGCAACTTACCCTTAACCGGTCCGGGTAAGTTGATTTCTGCATCTAACCTGATACAGGGAGAGAACTGGTGGGCACCGAGGATGGGCGGAGCCCCCGCTTGGACTCTCGGCCTCAATTCCCCACTGTCTCCGCTGGCTTCCCCTGGGCAGGTCCTCGGGAGCAGGCAGGTCCCAGCTAGATCCCGGATCCCAGCTGGACTCTGGGCACGACATCGAGTGACAGCAAGCCTGGCCCCCGGAATGAAGCTGAGAGAGTCTGAGCCGTGAGCTCCCCGAGATAGACAGTCCGCATCCGATAACCTGTGTGCGGAGGTGGTCGCATCTGAACCTGTAAACTCGCCCAGATTTCCCGATGAATATTTCTCTGTCTGCTTCAGTGCAGAACCAGAGCTCGGAACGGCACAGACGTGCTGCTTCCCGCCCTGCCCTGGAAAACGTTTAGAGAGGGTGTAAGAGTGAGGATGGATTCCTCTTCTCTGCGAGGAGGGAGCACCTCAGTCTGGCCCCCTTGGGGTCATCCTGCCTCCGCCTCCGGCCAGGCCACCGGGTGGGTTAGCCGAAAAGCGTGCCTCTTGCCACTTCGGTATGTCCGTTAGAGCTTCGGAAAGGGTCTGCCAAAACCAAAATTCATGTTCTTTAGATGATGTCCATGACATCATGGACATTTTTGGCAATAGAAAAAAGAATCCCCCATGACCCCACTGCTCCTGAAAGTCAGCTAAGTCCATGGACTCCCCTGGACCCCCGTTCTCTGTCAGCCCACCTGTTTGTTCCCTACTACAGTAAAACTCGTGATCGCCCATGTATTTATATTTAGATGTGTATGTGTAAACACACATCTACATTTGTATCCCTTTCTAGTCTTTAAAGATATTTTTCCTATTTATAATCATAATTTGTATATAATTTTTTACAATACCTTTTCTCACTTAATTTTGTATCATATGCCTTTTTCCATTACCCCGTAGTCTTTACAGAGTCCATTTTTAAAACTAGATAAGTGATTTTCCGTCGAATAGATGTACTGCAATTTAATTGACTGCTGCTCTGTTTTTGGACAAAGTCTATTTAGTTCCACTGTCTTTTTCCTCCTCCATAAATCACACTTCTGTGGCTGTGATTCCACAGTGAGGTCAGGGCTTGCTGCTACCCCGCCTGGCTTGCAATGGTTCAATTCTACCGTCATCGGGGAAGGCGATTGCATTTCTTCTTGCTGTGGCTGGGAACGATATGGGCGGCTCATCTGAAGTTGTGTCAAGTTTTCGAAATATAAGTGTTGGAAGAAAGGCAAGGACACGAGCGTGAATGAGCCCGAGCCAGGTAGCATTGTGAAAATGGGGCACAGGCTGGCGATGGCAGGTCCATCAGAGGCTGCTGGCTCCTGGTGTAGGATTCGAGCAGGCGTGGCCAGGCCTGAGAAGGAGGGAGTCTGTGCGTCGTCTGGAGGGATAGTGCTATGGTGACTTGGTGGCCCGAGCCTCTCTCTGAAGCATTTACACTTAAAGCACAATGTGTATTCATATGGAACAGTGACCTGAGGATGTCTGGGTATCAGCCACGCTGGAGATGTGGCACTATAAATTGTCCGGAAGCCATATGTTTTTATCGTCCTGTACTTGTCAAAGAGCTTTGGAGTTCAAGATCTTTTCCAGCTCCCACGGGGCTTGTCCTGTGCTGCTTTCATAACTCTTCGCAGTTGACCTTGTGTTGTATTTGTAACCCACCCCCACACTTCCCCCAGGACTCCAGAAGTCCTAAAAAGTAGGGATTATGTCTTTAAAAGAATTATTTTTCATTCGTATAACTTCCATTACTGTAACATAAAATTATTCATTTCCATTAATAACATGGAAATTTTTTAAAAAGAAACTTCAGTAAACTAAACTATTGCAACATTTCTGTGCTGGGCTCCGCCCCGGGCTGCGGGCGCAGGTCAGGTCTTACTAATTCATTGCCATAGTTTCGTTGCCGCTCTGCGTTCTGTCTGCTCTTTGCCATTCCGGCTTCGTCACCATCAACGTTTTCCCGTGTCAACACAGGATCCTTTTTATTTTTATTTTTTTATAAGATAGCATTGTTTTTTGTTGTTGTTGTCGTCGTCTAAGTTGTAAAAGTCTTTTATTTTAGTTTATTTATTTTTAAATTTTATTTTATTAGTTTCAAGTATACAGTAAACTGGTTAGACATTTATATAGTTTATAAAACGATCCCGCTGATTGTTCTTTCTCTCCTCTGGCCCTCCACCCAGCCATTACCTTAATGCTGACTGCATTCCCTACGCCGTGCTCCCCATCCCCGTGACCATCTATCAACGACTAATTTGTACTTCTTTAACCCTTCACCCCATTCTCTCATTCCCCCAACCCCACTCCCCTCTTTTTAAAGGCTCAGTGATAGCCCAGAGGTGAGTGGGCTTTACCTAACTCTTGCCCTTGCTGGACACAGAAAATGAGTCTGCAATTGTAGGCTGTAAGCATCTGCACACACGGCCACGAAACATGGATTGGAATGGGTCGCGCCCCATCTCAACAATCTGGTACCTAAGTGGTAAACTGTAGTGAAGCTCCCCGCTACCCACGTGGCAACAGAGCAGACTCATCCCATGCTAAATGTCCCTGTCCCTCTCTGTCCAGCTGGACTCTGGCACCCCCAGGTTCCTCTTGCCACACTCGCTGAGGGAAAGTGCAGCCAGATGTGAGGTCCCGCCCGAGCTAAGCCCTGCTCGATTACCCACCGTCTCCTCTGAATGTGTTTTCCGTACAGTCGCTTTGCTACGCTCTGAAATCTCAGACCACGCTGAATTTGCTTGTTTTATGGCTCAGAATTTCGGGAGCAGCACCACAGATGTTAAACGTGAGTCTCTTGGTGCTAGTAAAATAAACCTTAATCAAACAGGGGTGTCGTGACTCAAAGGGTTAGATAGCCCTGAACACATTATGTCAGTTGTCAATACAGATGTTGCGAGTTGAGTCATTTGGTAGCGTAGTAACTTTATATGGTCAGAAAGCCAGCTGTGAATATTTAAGGGTGTAAAAATCCTTTTTGTTTCTACGCAAATATATTTCCGATCATAACTCAAATATTTTCTTTACTCCAAATACAGATTTCTCTTTCTCGCCATATTCTCCAAAGAAGCCTTTACTTACTATACTTTTGTTTTGTTTTGTTTTTTTCAACTCTACCAAAGTAGCTTTCGAAATAGAGATCCTGCAAGAAGACAGATTACAATCTCACTTACAATATAAGTTTGAAGCACATTTTTTAAGGCTAGTGTTCTGTCTTCACGATAAAAGTCCCGCCCCCTTTCTTGCGAAGTAATGGTATTTCCCGAAGGCTTGGAAAATCCTCAGTGCTTGGATGGGGACCTGAAGTCAGTTTATGTCAAGGTCACATGGTGGTGGCTTCTGGGCAGAACTTAACTCGCTTGAATCCCTACCCAATCGCTAGTGTGTTACACTCAAGCATGGTTGTAATAGAGTGTCTCCTTTGCAGAGAAAGTGGATTTTGTGGTTGGTCAAATGAATTTTGGGGGGATAAAAAGCATTTTAATATCATTTTCATAGCTGGCTAGAAAACTTAAGAGACAACAATGACTTTTCCATGAATTATTTTACATACTTCTTCCTGTGCGTATATACAGAAAGACCATGAGAAACCCACATTTCCTCATCAGTGAACTCTAGGTTTTATGGATCAGCAATTCTGTTTCTCCAGAATCTACTTGCCTTTGAAATACCAGACCTAGATGTAGGCGGACATAATGCAGTATTAAGTGTCATGTGTTATAATGAAAAGTAAATAGATTATTGATTAAATTTAAAAGATATAGTCTAATTACATAGGTAATAAAAAATATATTTTCTTTAATTAAAAAAATAAACCTTATGGGAAAAAAAAAGTCCACCTGGCCCCCACCCCCGATCCTAATTTCCTGCTGCCTCTCCTAGAGACCATTTACTGGTTTGTGGTATATACATAAGAAAAACCTTTTTAAAATGCATTTACAGACACATGCTTGTGTGTGTGTATGTGTGTGTGTGTGTGTGTGTGTATGTATATATTCTCTAAAATGTATAGTTTTTAGTAGGGTTTTTAATGTAATTTGTTTCACACCTTGTTTTTCTAGTCAACAGTCTATCTTGGAGGTCTCCCCATGTGCGTTGATGTAGATGTAGCCCTTATTCTTTATCTAGGCTGCTTGAAGGTTTGCTGTGTTCTGCCATCTTCCCTCCTCTAGGCCGTCCTCCTTGACTCCACCAGGTGCATCCAGAACGTAATTTTCTCCCGCTGTTTGAAATAATGTCCCATTTCCACCTGTTCATTCTGCAGACTTATCAGCCATCACCTGTGCCGGGGGCTCTGCCTGTCAGAATTTATCTTTCTCTCCACTGTCTCTCCAACTTGAACTTGTATCTGTGTTCACTTGCATATTGTTTAATTATGTATTTATTATCATAGGGCCTTCCCTTAATTAGAAATCCAATTAACCTAATCCTAGCCCTAACCCTAACCTAATAAATACTGTGTAGGGATAGGAAACTTTTCCCTTCTTCTGTTCTAGGTTCTCTGGTTGATCTTAAAATTAAACTGACATAAAACAGATTAACAGGAGAAAAACAAATTTAATTTTGTATGTTCGGGAGCCCTGTGGAGATTCGATAGGCTCTCCGACAGGCAGGCAGTTGGAGCTTATATGCCATCCTGAGCTAAGAAGAAGCGGGTATGGGTCTGGGCCTTCAGAGGGAGGAAGACGAGTCAGAGGAAGATGAGGAGGCCAGATGCCGGGTAAACAAACATGCATCATGCCACGTAGAAAAGTCTTTCAGATATAAAAAGTTATCTCTGGTACTAGCTCTCTTCCTGGGGCGGCCCCTGATCTACATGTTTTAAGGTAGTTAAGGGGGAGGTAAAAAGCTCTTCTCGAGTCTGTCGGACCTTGACGGTCTCCAGCTGGAATGAATCCCATGCCAGAATGGCACACTCTGTGGTGGCCTGCCCTCAACCCCACCACTCGTTTCTACAGCTGTCTCTTCGACTGGCCTGTCTCTGTGGAGACAGGGACCGTATGTATGTTCATTGATCTACCCTGCACCTATGCGCAATGTCTGGCACATAGTAGGTGCTCGGTAAAGGTTGGTGGCCTGCCTGAGGTGGGGCACATGAGCTGTCTGAGGGAACTACTGTATAAGGTGAGGGCAGAGAGAAGGCAGAGTTGCTGCAGACCAGATCAGCCCGTGGCTGGGATCACTGTGCAGGGGGTTCGCTCCCTCGGAGACCCCACGACTCTGACACACTTTTTCATTGGGGAGATTCACAGCCTCTGCCTCGTTTGCAGAGCACAACCTGTGACTGAAATGGAATCTGCAAACCGGATTTCCACAGTGCTTCGGTCCCTGTTAAAAATAAACCCAACTCTATCTATGAGGGCTTGTTTTTTTTTTTTTTTTAATAAAGAAAATACTCTGCCAAGCCTGCCTTTCAGCTAAAAGCTGATGCAAAGACTTAATCTTTAACTGAAATGCAGAGTGAAACATAAACTAATAATGGAAACGCTAACCTTTTAAATCATCCTATGAAAGCCCACCTCCCCGGAAGTTACCCCATTAGGGTATCTGTTATGCCAAGACTACAGGAGGGGAACAGAATTAGCAGGCGTGTCACCTCCGATGTGAACATCATATAAATGCTACACAGCAGTGTTTTGCTCTGCATTAAACATTTTGTTTACTACGTTTATTTCATACATCAGGTAATGCTAATTTTTTAGACTAACGTATACCTAAGGAATAAGAAAAATATTATGGGAAAATTTCCATATCTCATATTTCATATATCAGATGCTGCAAATTTTTTAGACCTACAGATACAAATAAAGGAAAAGGGAAACTATTATGGAAAAATTTCTGTAGCGGTGCATACCTTGTAACCTCACACAAGTTACAAAGGAAGAAGGCATATATAGCAAAAAGATTTGAATTTTTCACCTACATGGGAAGTGGAAATGAGAAGAAGAAACAAAATAAGCGGTGTTGGAAACCATCGTGAGATACAAGTACAGATCAGGGAAATGTTTTTCAATAGAAGAAAACCCTTTGTATGAAGAGATACATCCTTTCAAACGTGATTAATATGTCTTGCCTGTAGCTTTCTGCCCAAATTATTTGTAATTCCAGTGAGGAGGAAGCATTTTTTTTCTAGCCCAAACAGCCGTCTGGATGAATACAAATGAGTTTATAAAAGCTTGCCTTACTAACGGGGCAAACTCCCGGGCAGGCGACCTTCTTCGTCTGCACGTTGTCGGGAGCAGCCTGGCTGGCGTCCTCCCTGGGCTAAGTGGGTGGAGGGCCATGGCAAGTGTGCAGCTCACTCTGCAGCTGATTCTGCTCATGATAGAAGTGGGAGAGAGGAGGCAGGGGGAAGCCGTTTCTAGAATCTTCTGCTGCCTCCAAAATGCGGATTATTTCACTGAGCAAAATCGATTTACCAGTCAATCTGGGGCCCAGGGTGAGTCACTCGAGTCCAGGACAGGAACGGCATGGATGGACAGCCCAAAGGCCCCTCATTCTTCAGGGCTGTCTGCTGGGAGAGAATCCCCGCCCAGCTCCTTAGCTCCGCCCTCAGTGAACTAGGCAAGAAGCCACGTGCAGCCCAGTGGGGAGAGCGGAACTGAGAAGTCATTGAACTGCCTTCTTACTGAGAAGGGAAAGGTCAGAATGTTCCAGAAAGGAGAGTTGCCCAGCACTTGACTTTCTCAATGCACAGAAGTTAAAAGCTCGAAATCAGATTTGTGGGTTCAAATCCCACTCGGACTGTGGGATCGAACAGGTTAGTTTTCCTCTCCAGCCTCGCTTGCTTCAAATAGAAAGCAAAGGAAATAATGGTCCTTGCCGCAAAGGACATCGATGACAATTAAATGACTTAAGTGGGAGGGCCTTTACCACACTGCCTGGCACATGGTAAGGGTTGCAGAAATGTTACTTTTAACTATGCATACTTTGGTAATAAGGTTATCATTTTTTCTTACTCATCTTTGCCACTAATTAAAGGGAGTGAGAGCTAAAAAAAAATTACCTCCAGGGGTGAGATCCAACAGGGAAGTTGAAAACCAAGGGTGAGCTTAAAGTATTGACAACATTATGTCAAACATTGAAGAGTAATACCTAATATTTTAAAAAATAAAAATTCTAAAATGATTTTGAATAAGAACTAAGTAAGTTTGAGTCGGTCTGGATGATAAAATCAGACTTTTTTCCCACTAATTTTCGCCACCTCAGCTCTGTGTCAAACTTATGTCTAGAAAAGGGACATCCTGGTGATGTGACCCCTTCTAAAACCTGAGCCTAAATGTTTTAAGCAGCCAACGTAAGGGCTTTTTTCCTTCTAAGGAAAAGAAAAATAAGCAATAAGAAAAAAAAAAAAGAAATTAGAAAATTAAATTTAGATGTCCTGATTCATGCCTTAACAATGACAATTTCGTTTTCCTGACAAACACGGCGAACTGTTGTTTCTCTCCTGTTCTCCCTAGAGAGCTAAGAAATTATTGCATGATAAGTCATTTATCTTTAGTGCAGGTACAACAAGGATATAACCACATATTACCCAAAATGGGGAATTCATGTCACATTATTTTCCATCAGTGAGTAATAGACAGGAAATGGGAAATGTCACTACAAGGCTGGCTGGCCATCTGGTCAAAGGCACTCTATGAATACAGCAGCTGATCTACATGGAAATATTAAAGCAACAAAGTCTGAATCTGTTTTGCTTCTCCAGGGAACTTCAGTTCATGCATGGAAGGAAGGCAATAAAGTCCAATTATTCTGGACGGGGCTGCACAAGGCATAGGAAAATTATCTCATGGAGGGTAACGTTAAAGCTAAGTATTTTTTAAAATAGCCATCAGTCACTCTGAGGAACAAAATCAAACAAACTGATCAATCTCTGAGGAACTATCCATTAATCAAAAGATGGTGGTGAGATGTTGGCAATTTTTCATTATTCCATGTGTAATATTTTAAATCTGACATGCTGACAGGGTGGTCAGAATATATGAAATTATCACATCCAAGAGGAAGGACAGTTAAGCTTCACAGCACTGGATCATTGCCCGTTTATCATGGATCCGTGAGTTTTCCCCTTTAAAGTGTTTACTTTCTTCTGATTTGGGGCGCAGAGTACCTGTAGTTGACAATGACAATAATGAGAGGCTCTTACTATGGAGCATGACCGAAACTTTGGGGAACCCTGGTGCTTCTTTGGTGGTCCCTGGAGGCAAAGTTTTGCACATCTGAGTTCCACGTCTCAGGAGGTCAGCATAGTGGCCCCACCACACAGAGCAGGACCCGTCTGTGCTGAGATCTGGCACAGCGACGGAGGTGAGGACTTCAGGAGTGAGCTGGACTGTGCTACTCAGTGAGAGACGGTAAGGCCCGGAGGAAAGACGGGTTATAATTAACCCGGAGTGAAATTCGTCTCAGGTATCATCGCCGGGCCAACCTCACGCACAGGAAGTGCTGGTAGTCGCCTAGCAGGTTTTAAAGTTTATCTGAATGACCATACTTTAAAAATAATAATAATCAAGTCCTTTATCTGTTTTTACTTTCTCTACCTCAGTGAAAACACAAACATCCCAATGGGTCCCATTGGACTTTCAGATCTCTGAGTCTTTCCCGGGACTCCACTTTATCAAGAGGAAGGAGCTGTGGGGGTGGTAAAAATGGAACTTAGCCCTGAGGAGCTGGCATCCTGAGTTTGGCAAACTCAGAGGTTGGCAAACTATGACCCATGGGCCACAACGGGCCCTCTGACTGTTTTTATAAATAAAGTTTTATTGGCACACAGGCCCACCATTTGTTTCCATGTGGTCATGGCTGCTTTCACACTACAATGGCAGAGTTGAACAGTTGCAACAAAGATTGTATGGCCTGCAAAGCCTAAAATATTTATTGTCTCATTATAGGAAAAGTTTGCCGATCTGTGGACTAGATAGTCTCCATATAGATTCTTTCCAATTCTGAAATCTATGATTCTGGGAAGAAAGAAAGAATATGAGGTCTTTGGGTACCTGAGTGGAAGGGACAGCACTGGGGTGGAAGAAAGCTCAGATAGAGGAGGCTGGATGGGGTCTCTTTCCTCATGGCGTTGCTTCCCTCTGGCCCAGGGGCCATGATGGAAGTGTGGGGGGCCGAGAGCGAGGCCCCAGCCCATGTTTTAAAGATGCAATAGCCCTTTAGCAGCAGACAACTCCCCATAAGGAAACCGATGATACCAGTAGCTCCTTGGCACCATTCCAACCGCTTGGCCTTGCACATGCAGGCCCGTCATGTCGCTGGTGGGTCAGATCTCGTTGGTGGTGCTTCATTAGAGAGGGCCTGATGCCGCCCGGGGGGCATCTGCTCTCTGTCAGCCTCGCCCGGGCATCCCACAGTGACTGCCAGACCCGACCCCACCCTTCGCATTCGGTCACTTGCCCACTCAGAGGGTCACCATTCCAAGACTACACTGAGTTGCCAAAAATTTTCCCTCGGTCCAGTGTCCCTGATCCCTCCCGCCTCATGCCAGTGCCTCTGCTGTCCCCTGCACTCTCTGCCGTGGCCTGGAAGCTCCTCAACATCCACTGACTCCCCCAGTCTTCCCGACCCTGGCCCTGGAACCTCCTTTTTCTCTCCACCATTAGCTTTGACCTCTTCATCCTTCAAGAGCCAGCTCAGTGTCCAGCTTCTCCACGAAGCCCGCTGGTCCCTCCTGCCCGCTAACTCCTCTCGCACAGTTCAGCAAACTGACTTCATTTCTGGCTCCACGCCCAACTGCACGTCCCCAACATCAGGGTCTTTGTCTTACATTTCTCTAGAGGCCACAGGATTGGGTGTCGACTAGGGAGTCAGTGCTGAATTGATGGTTGAGTGGTTCAGTCAGCCCTGCTGAGGAGACTTTAGTGTTTCTTCTCTCTGGGAGATCATCGGCTGGCATATTTCACAGAGCACCTGTGTGCAGGTGGAGGGTCTGTTCAGCTCTATAAAGGTCTCCAGAGCAGCTTCTGTGGGCAGATGGAGGAGGCTCTTGAAGGGCGCAGAACTCCAAGGGCATGCGCCAAGGTGGCCAGGTGAGGGAGGGCCAAGCAGAAGGCACCTTGACTCTGCATTGCATCCCCAGCGTATACCAGAACGGCCTGAGAAATGATGTGCCTCTCCAGACCCTCCCTTACCCGGGCTTCTAGTTCCAGTGCCACCGTGTGTCACTGCCTGGTGCAGAGGACATTGGCAGGACATCTCCACATGAGTCCTGTTTCCCAACCTAACAAGTGCCATTGCTCCTGCTGGAGAGTGGCCAGTGGCTGTGTCTGAATGTAACACGTGAACGCCAAATGGCCGCACTCACCCCGCTGGGCTCGGGCCCCACAGGTTCTGGTACAGAATGCTGGCTATCGCATGGCACCCACACTGACATTCCTCTGGTTTCTGGGCCTCTCCTGCACTCGAGGGAGCCTAATTTCTCACCGTAACCGACTCCCTCGTCTCCTTCCTGAGGGTTAGATTCAAGGCAGAGGAATCCTGCCAGAAGCTTGCACTGCTGTGGGGGCTGGGTCTGCAAGAGGGTTCCTTGTTCTACTAGGGGGCAGTCAGGCCCCAGTGACGAGTCACGTGCCTCCCCATTCTGTCATGTGACTGCTCTACTGTCCTGTACATACTGCTCCAGGGGCCAGAGGGACTAGACCATCTCGGCAGGCAGTCAAGGGACATCCTTTATGGTACCTAATCCACTTGCCCCGTAGGTTATTCTGATAACAATGAGAGTTTAAGTTCTGAGTGTAATCTTTTCTTTGCAAAAGTTCGGATGAACACAGTCAACTAAAAAATTTAGCTGAAAATGTTCCTTTTGACACACACACACACACACACACATCCCACTTATCTGTGTCCAGATGAAGTTTCAGGAGATGAGTCAGTGCTTTCTAAAATCTGCCACAGCCACAGCAAGCTGTGCAGGAAACCGACCTATTATTTGAAGCTGTCTGTTCGCTCTGCGCTAAACCAGGCAGAAGAAATACACACAGGGCGACAGTGGCCCTCGTGTCCGTGGGGATCCTGCTGGCACTCGGGCTCGTTCCTTGCCCCCTGGATCTGGAGGGTGGAAGCACGGGATAAGGCGAGGGTACAATCAGGACCGTGAGTGTCACTGCACAGAACGGGCTGGGTAGGTCTCGGGCTTCGTCTCTGAATGACGTGGATGTTGGCTACCTCTGTGCCTATCATCCTGGCTCCCTTTCCCCTGTCAAATTCCTTCTGCCCCCAGGAAAGACCAGGCAGGACACTAGGGATCCGTGGCTGGCTGGTGCCGGGGCGGTGGAGGTAGGGCGCCCACTGCTCGTCACCTGGTTGCCGAGACAGACGTACTCACGGTCTGTTGGGCAAAATGAAATGAGAAGTCATCTGGGGGTAACAGCTACACTCTTCTCAAGCTGACCCGGGGCACCAAAGGCCAAAGTTTGCAAAAGAGAGAAATGTCAATACTTGCTTTCGGATTTGAAATCGTGGTTTGTGATTTATGAGTTGAGCTCCGGGACGGGAGCGTCTTCATGTGGCGGGCTCGGGTTACCCTCCCCCGCGCATCTGTATCCTGTTCTCTGGAAGGCACAATATATCACGGTGTCCTCCAGATGCCGTCTTCCCGGAGTTCATGAAAGCAAGGGCAGCTGACCCGCAGGACTGCGCTCCTGTCCCGGGTGCAGGCGGCAGGAAGTTCTGGGCCCTTCTCTCTGGACTTTGCCAGGCTTGGGGCAGGAACGTTTGCAAAGCCCCCACCTATCCTAGGATGCTCGCGGTGTCCCCCGAAGCTAATGTGTGAGGACAAGAGAGGACCCGTGTGCCAAATCAAGACGCAGGATTTGAGCTCCAGTCATTCCCCTGTGGCTCTGATTCGCTTTACTTCATGACAGGCTCCGAGCCCACCAGGGTCATTACATGTTTTCTCACATCAAGTGGGGTCTGGAATTGGGGAAAGAAAAGCCAGGCTGGCTGAGCATGGGGCGTGGCTGCCTTGATTCTATTGGACGTGAAAAGAAGAGGAATTTTATAATAAGTGTAGGTGCCAGTGAGCCTGCGCCATCATCTCGGTCTGGGAATCGGTTTAGCCCACAAAGAGGAGTTGCAGAGATTTCGCTTGGAGGTGGAGGCCTTAATTTTTAAAGTTAGGGCATGAATAAACTTAATAACGTAATAGGGATTTGTTTTAGCTGACATTTTGCCATTGAAAGAAAATTATACAGCCTAAGGGCATGACATTGGCCTCTGGCATGTGCATAGAAAACACTAGATATTCTCCAACACAATTTTTGGTTAGGAAATTACAATACTGACGTTTTCCTTGACAGCGAGGGGCGGGGAACTGGGTTGATAAATGCGTTCCTGGCTCCTTACCCTGCTGCTGCCCCACCAGCCGGCCTTGGGGCCACCAGTCCAGCACTATCTCTGCGTCAAGGCCAGTTCGCCCTCCCTAGTCTGCATTCCAGCTCCCCACCCCCAGCAGTGACCACCAGCTTTGGGGCCTCGCTCCTTGCTCCCAAAACATCTGCCCACACAGATGCACCTCTGATGCATGGAATATTATTTCCTTGGCCCCCCAAAATTCTAAGCCACCTACAGGACTCAATTTCAGGAATGTCTTGGAATGCTGTGAAAATCTGTGTCTTCGCCATGGGAACATTCAAAAGTAGAAGTTTGTGTGGCTCTGGTTACAAGTCGGTGTGTCTGAAGCTGTATTTCTGTGCCCTGGATATTCTGCAGGCGACTAAACGCTCATCTCCTGCGTGTCAGTGAGCCGGAAGGACGGAAGCTACTTCTAGAAAATGTTCCCACCCACCCCCTACCTTTGTTCTCTCTCCCCATCTCCTCTCTCCTCCAGGTGGATCCCAGAAGGGGCCATGTGATACCGCACGCTTCTCCTGGAGCGATCCCCAGGCCACCTCCACGTGGTCACTCAGACGCTGGCAGGAGCCCGCTGGATGGCCTGGTGGATTAAGAAGAAGCTGATCTGTACAAAACAGCCTTCACTTTTAGACATTGTGTGGCCAGAGCCAAGTTTTAAAATCTTTGATACTCGGCACCTATCAAAAAAAAAAAAAAAAGTGGATTTTTTTTTCTTCCTTTCCGAAAAGACAGTTTTTCAAAAAACTCTGGCCTTCTCCCCAAGCCATTGCCATTTCGAGCAATCAGCTCTGCACAACTCACAAATTGAAATCAGCAGCTGCTCAGGGTGCAGCGTCCGACCATCTCCAGTAGCCTGAGAAGCAGTGAGCCTGCTGCATGGGGAGAGCTGGAAGGAGGGTGGTGTCTTATGAGACACGCTGGCTCACTCCTGCCAAACATCTGACATCTGAGGAAGAAGAATGGATGGTTTCCCATTCTCTGCCCAGGGGCCATGGAGTTCCTCTGTGATGGCGCCCACGTGCACATGGATGGATGGAAGGTGAGGCTGGACAGGCCTTGGACGGAGCTTATGCTTTATTTGGGATCCTTGTGGTTCTTGGTGTTTAGAAGTACGAGGTCTATACTGTTGTGGGTTGACTGTGTTCCTCGAAAAGAAATATTTAAGCCTTAACCCCTGACTGTGATGTGACCTTATTCGAACGTAGGGTCTGTCTGTGCAGATGTAATCAAGTTAATGTGAGGTCATCCTGGAGTAGCGTGGACCATAACCCACACACGGACTGGCATCCCTATAAGAAGGATGCCACAGACATACAAACACAGGACACATGTCCTTAGCCGTGTGACAACAGAGGCAGAGACTGGAGTGATGCATCTACACGTCAAGGAAAGACAGGATTACAGACAACTCCAGATGCTGGAAGAAACAAGGCAGGACCTTCCCAAGGGAATTCGGAGACAGCAAGTCCCTGCCAACTTCTCGATCTCGCCCTTCCCCAGGAAACTGATACACCATCTCCGATGTCTGCGGCTCTTGCATTTGAATCAGATGTTCTCTCACAATTCTGTACCCCATGAAGTCTCTTAAAAGTACCGAACTGAGAGGTTGGAAGTGAGGGAGAAGCTGCCCTGGCCGGAGCATCATCGTCAGATGGTCTCCTGCCCTGGTGACCGGAACGATTTGACCAGACAGAAGGATTCGGTTGTAATAAAGAATGAGATGAGGAACTGAGGCCGAATGTAACAGATCTCCACATTTTACTTTCTTTGCTACTATGTGGTTTACATCTTTACAATGAGAATGTAATACTGAGGTTACTTTGGGTGATAAAAAGTAATATAAGAAAGTCTTAAAAAGGAAAAAATTAGCTGCATCCAGGTAAAGATGGGGTTCACAATCATTGCGGATAATATTTTTTTTCAGCGGCTGAAGCGGGTGAGGTCCTGTCCTCATGATGTAGAAGTGGTGGAGTCGAGAGGTCAGAATCTGGACCAGGGAAGCTTACTGCTTTGACTGATATCGAATGGGAGAGAAATAGCTCAGAAAGGACAAGAAGAAGAAGAATCAAAATAGGCATGACTAGTGCCAAGGCCGTGCTGGTTGGAGTTATGATCGCTTCCTATAAGCACAGCCACAGGCCCTGATTTGTACCCGTGGTGCGGCCTCTCAGTACCAGCCTAGGATTCATGTAACTATGGACCTGTCAGTCTCCTCCTCCAAATTTTGGGTAAATTGGGACGGATATTATAGCTTATCTTTGCATTATACCCTAATCGTGTCTACCAAATGTGTCATTGATGTTTAATACACATTTGTTCAATTAAACTCTACATTGTCGAATTCAAGTTTTTAGGTGCAGAAGCATGAAAATTTTTTTATCGTTGGATGATGAAATTTGCAATTTTATCTCATTTAAGATTTTTTGAAATTTGAAAAAGGGTGAATTTGCAAAGCACAGAAATAGGTAGACGGAAAAATACTTCAGACCAGAAACTGGAAAATCTAGGTAATTGTATTAGTCAAAAGCAGAACACACAGGATGTGTGTGTGTGTAGACAGATGATAGATTAGATAGATTAGATGATAGATAGATGATAGATAGATAGATAGATAGTCAGACAGACAGATGATAGATAGATAGATAGATGATAGATAGATAGATAGATAGATAGATAGATAGATAGATAGATAGAATGATAGATAGATAGATGCTAGGTAGATGATAGATGATAGAAGACAGAAATTTATTTTAAGGAACTGGTTCGCATGATTCTGGTAACTTGGTGAGTCCAGAATCTGCAAGGTAGACCAGCAGGCTGGAGACTCAGAGAAGAGTTCCAGTTTGAGTCCAAAGGCCTCCTGCTGGCAAAGTTCTTTCCTGCTCAGAGAGGTCAGTCCTTGTGTAACAGGGCCTTCAACTGATTAGGTGAGACCCACTTTATTCAAAGTCCGAAGAGTAATATTTGACCAAATATCTGGGCACCTTGGCCTCATCAAGTCGACACATAAAATTAACCGTCATAGTAATTGTCTGGATGCCCGTTTACCGGTGGATGTGCCATTGCTGTTCTCCACCGTGCAGGACTGCCCCGTACACTGGTGGGCATTGGACATCCTTATTCCCTGTCTAGTCAACACCCTTGGTGTCCCTATCATTATAACAATAAAAGTTGTGCCCACACATTTCTGGACGTCCCCTCGGGGGCTGGTTTCGTCCAGGATGAAGCAGCACTGATTGAGCGACTCTGCGGTAATCACTGGCAACATCAGAATGAATGACAGACTTCTCAGGTCTTGATATTCAGACTTCACATTAATATAGCCATTGTCTAATCCAGAAATTGGAAAACTTGCCAACAATCTTAATTTAACTCTTACTTTTTATCCCCCTACAAACTCACTGCATGTTCAGCTAATCACTGAACAAAGGCTTGAATCAATGTTCGCTGCATTGAATCAAATGAGATTTGCACAAATACAAATGACTTTTTTTTATCAGCGGAAACTTTTTAGAATTTGAACCTTATAGAAACCCCAGTGTTTGGAACAAACATGGTATTTTATTAGTAAAATTTTATTTTATGAGTTCAAATGGATAACATTTGTGTGTTTTGATGAGCAAAAAAATCAAGGGGCAGTTCCAGATGGCTGTGTCAGGATGCTCTTTGATTAAACTGTCCAGATGCTTCGAAGAAGAGAGGGAGGGAAGTTTCTGTCCCAAAGCGGAACCACTGACAGCACTTAATGATGATTTATACTCTTATTCATAAACATAAAAGTCAGACAAGGAGCATCAGAAACTTACAATAAATGACAGATATAATATCGTGATCGGGCATGTCACAAAGTGTTTTTACACAGCTGGCTCTCATGGCTGTGACAAGAGCAGGCTATAGCTATGCTCCCACAATTTTATATGAGTGGATAAAAGCAAATCTGAATTTTTTAAAGATCAATGCAGGAGATTCAAACTTCCTAACCACTGGCATAGTTCCAATAGATGCAAACTCCCCCAGAGAAATGCTAGAAGCAGCTTGATTCCCAGGTGGCACAAATAGAAAGCAAGAAAGAAGCCCGATTTAACACATAGGTGGTCTCTGATGAATAAATGATTAGTGTATTTTTGAGCATCTGAATGTTTATGATGTTTTTATTAGTTTTTTTATTAAGTAGGATTTTTTAATTTTTAAAACTGTGGTAAAATATATGTAATATAAAACTATTTAATCATTTTAAATGTAGACTTCAGTGACATTAATTACATTCATATTATTGTACTTGTTCATCATCCCAAACAGAAACTCCGTACTTATGTAAAAAAATATCTCCCTATTCCTCCTTCTCCAGCCCCTAACAACCACTCCTCTTTCTGTCTCTATGAATTTGACTATTCTGGGTATCTCACATATGTGGAACCATTCGGTACTGGTCCTTTTGTGACTGGCTTACTTCACTTAGCACAGTGTTTTCAAGGCTCATCCATGTTGTCGTATGTTGTCAGGACTGCATTCCTTTTTAAGCCTGAGTAACGTCCCATTGTATGGATGCACCACATTTTATTTACCCGTCCATCCATCAATGGACATGTAGGTCATGTCCACCTTTTGGTTACTGTGAATAATGCTGCTACGATCATTGGTGTTCAAGTATCTATTTGAGTTCCTGTTTTCAATGTTTTTGGATATACATTTAGGAGTGGAACTGCTAGGACTTATGGTAGTTTTATGTTTAATTTTTTGAGGAATCTCCATACTGCTCTCCATAGCAGCTGTTCCATTTTACATTCCCACCAGCAGAGCCCAAGGGTCCCAGTCTCTCTGCATCCTCACCAACGCTTGCTTTGTTTTTCATGTTTGTTTTATACAACAGCCATCCCAATGGGTGTGAAGCCGGAAAATTTTTAATGAGATTTCAGTAGAGCATTTTTAGCTTCTGAAGCACCTTCTCAGCACTTTAAGTTCCACAGATGAGTTTGAAAGCGGGGCTGGGTTTTTTACGCCCTCCCAGAGTTTGTGATGTAAGAGTAAGTCTTCTTAGACTTTACTCCAAGAAGTGAGTGGGGTGATTGATTTCAAGCTGGAAATAAGACCAGAAAAGGAAACAGATATCTCTATGCAAGGGCTGGTGTTCAGAGCTCACGTGGAAACCAGCCACCCCGCTCTGTAGGACCAGGTTCAATGAGAAATCATCTCGGTGCCCCAGACCACCCTCTCTCTTGCTCTCCCAAGCAACCACAGTAAGTAGGACTTCATTTCCCTGTTCTCCCTTCAGGGGACCAGTTCCAACAATGCAAGAGATTATCCCATTTTAAACATTTTAAATCAAAAGCAGTTTGGGGTCACTGGAATTTAAACAAATCAAAATCACCACTGCTTCTGGGGAAACTCGTGGTGGGCCCTGGGAACACGTACAGTGGGCTTCTCCCAGGCTTTCTCGCCTCTTCCCCACGGCTCCGTGGCTTTGAGCCTCCTGCAGATTGCTGGGACTCCACTGCTGGCCGTGCTGCCCCAGCCCAACTCTCACTCCTGATGTTCTCCTTCCCCACGCCCCCAGGAGAGCTGTGGGGCTTCTACCCCAGGGGAAGGAAACTCCCTCCAAATAGCCTTAGGTTGTGATGGCTCTTTCGACCTCCCAAGTGCAGCCCCTGACTTTGTTAGGAACTTTTATCAAACACCCCAGGCGCCAGACTGAGGGGTCACTTGTTCGATATCTCCCTACCTCACACTTGTAGCCCTGCTCACCCACTGAGATGCCAGGGGAATGGGTGCCCCACTTCCCCAAGGCTCTCTCTCTCTCTCTTCCCAGCCACGAAGGGCTCATGACCCCTTCTCCATTCTGGAGTATGTTCTAGTGCTTAGGGGGCATGTTCCGGAGGACCCAAAGGTCCCTTCAGATGTGCCCAAGGGGCTTGGGGCCTCGAGAGGGCTCCTGACAACTGGTATGTCAGGTGGGATGCGCTGGGATGGAAGTAACAGATAATCCCGCCTCAACAAAAAGAAAGCTGTATTCTCTCACTGGAGCAGAAGCCACGAGGCAGCGCAGCTCCAGGGTAGCTTAATTCAGTGGCCCAATAATGTTTTCAAGGACTCAGGTTTCTCCATCTTTTTACCAGCATCCTCAGCATTTGGATTGGTCCCTGGGGTAGCTCGCTCAGGCACAAGATGGCTGCCACACTGCCAGTAATCACACCCAGATGCTGTGATACCCAGGAGAAGAAAGAAGAGGTGCTTCGTCGCCTTCAGTTCTCTCTTTAAGAGCAAAAGCTTTACCCAGCAGCCCTTTAGACATCCCCTTAAATCTCCATGGCCCTGTTTCTATCACACGATCAAGCTCAAGGAATCACTGCAGAAAGATGGGGCCACCATGACTTTATGTTTTTTTCAGATGTCATATGAGACACACGCACCCATCCCTGAGCAAAACTGGGCTCTGAAGACAAGGAGAAGGGAAGGAAGTTACGGAGTTTGTGAGGCCACCACACTTACTTTTGGGGTCACCTCTTGGTCTCTCTCATGTACCTGCTTTGTTGTTATACTTTTCACTCTTTTCCACGTAAGAAATAAGTATTTTGGTTCTAAATAATTTATTCAATACAGCAGTATGTGGAGTAACAATATGAATGGTGTCCTTCACTGCCCTCCTGAATCTCTCTTCCCTCCCCAGGAGGAAACTCCATCTCTATTTTGGTGTGACCTCTTCCTGTCCCCCTTATGCATTTGCGTATGTTCATACACACACAGGCATTTTGCTTTGATTTTTACATAGGTGGTATCTTGTTCTGCTACTGGCATTTTTCCACTTAGCTCTCAGTACTTATAGATCTACTTCATTCACTTTAATAGCTGAACATTATCCATAGGGTGGATATTACACCACTTTGCATTTTAACTAGCTTTTCCATCTTGTCTTATCCCCCTTGCTAGATTACAAACATCCTGAGGCCATCTTTTTTCTAACTCTAAACACTTAATACAATATTTTCCTACACAATGAGTCAATTAAGAGTTATTGATGGAAAGACTCTCTCTCTTGCCACATATTAGCTGTCTCAGCACTTCTGACTGCCTGAGGTGGAGCCTTTTTGAGCCGGTGGAAGGGACGCAGCTCCACAGTCTATCAGTTTGCCACTCTTATTTATCGACACAGTGACAAATCAATCTACTTGCAAGGTAGAGCTGATAATTTTCCACTGTTCTTTTGGCAACATTTTTTGAGCTCAGGATAGTGCAACATCTCAGTTTCCCTGAGCAAGTTGTCAATTCAGAGCGCTTGAGCTACTTGCAAAGTTATACATTATCTCATTGTTGGGCTCACATAGGGGCATCGGGGCAGAGTTATTAACAGCCTGTGCTTCCTGGAGACCCATTTCAAGGGCTGCTAATGGTGTTCACAGACTGTTGAGCTGGAACAGTTATCCATATGCCTAGACACACTCTCAATAACCCTTTCCAGGTTTCTTGAGACAGTCACAGCTATGTAAAATAGATTACAACTGAACCTATTCTATACCCTTTGGTGGGGGGAAATTACTTCAATATGAGGCTATCACCTCAAAACAGACCAACCAAATTTAGGACAGGATGAATCTCTCAGGGCAATCACTCTTTAAGCAGATGTTGGCATTCAGACCTGCTGATAGCGTCAATGAAAATCATCTCCAGCCTTGGTGGGCTCCTTGTACCTCTGAATCTGCTGGGCTTCCTGTAGTAGCCAAAAAAATTACCATTGTGAAAGAGCAAAGAAAAGAAACACCTGTTTCCCAGATGTTCTCTTTGCATTGGGGAGGACTCTCAATATTTGGGACCTTAACAGGACACCTGGAACGATGAAAGGAAATCGAGCAATAGGAATGAGACTGAAATTAGTTTATGTTCTGATAACACACAAAGGGAAACTTTTTGATCAATCATTTTAATTAAGATTTATTATAAAAACTCTGGTCCCTACCACTAAGAAGACTACAATTGAATTGGGAGAATAGGGCATCCACATGTGAAAAACTGGATAATATGTAAGCAAGACTAAGTAAATGCGTATTATGAGTTCAGATGAAAAATCCATTTAAATGGCAAGGCTGTGCTTCCAAACAGGAGTTGCCATCTGCCTTGATATACTGTGAAAGGATCGTGCTCGACCAAATCTGCTCACTTATAAGAGACACAAGCCATTCTCTCTGGGAACCCAGCCTGGAGTTCTTGGATGACTTGCATGTCTTTTTATGTGTCTGCCTCTGACGGGGTTGGAAGGTTCTCAACCTGCCTCCCTCTGGTTTCTGCCACCTTCTATACTTTGAAATAGCCATAACCACTGAAGACCATGGCTACCTGTGATTACCTTCATTCACTAACTCACCCTATTTTGTGGCGAAAAATATTGCTGGCAGATAAAGAAACCAGAATCAGGAGAAAACATAGATAACTCTTGTCAAAAATGGTTATGACGGTGTGTAATAAGTAGGTCAGAACACAACCTGGGGGATTTGGCTTGGGGTTACGGTACAGGCTTCACTTCCATGCCCTGGTACTGGTGTCCCCAACACCCCATGTGGGTGTTTCTAGAGACAAATATTTTTTCAGGTCAACGCTGGATTACATAGCTGCAGACCTTGGGATTCACATGGGAAAGATGAAACCTTCACAGCAACTTGGAGTTTTCCTTCCAGAGGAGTTTTCTCTATGGAATGTTTTCTTTAAACTGGTCATTAAAGATGGGCAAAACAGTCCTGGAGAAATGGGGTTTCCTCCTCTCCAAGCCTGTCTCTCCTAGAGAAACAGGCACCAGCAGGGCTGTGGGGCCACCCTCCTAACTAGAGCCAACTGCTCCTTATAGTTTATGGTCTGGTCCACTTCAATTTCTCATGTGTTACTTTTCCAGGGGGTGCAAGACCCAGCAATCTGGACACAGGCCAAGAAACCAAGAACTGTTGAAGTCCAGGTCTCCACTCTCCTACTGACACCAGCGACCACCCAGCCCAGCCAAACCATATGGCCTCCTGTTTTCCTGATGTATGAGGTGGGTAGATTGCTTTTCCCCCAAAAAAGAGGACTCCAAGGGATTAGTTAAAGTCTGTAAACATGCATCATTGTACTTATTATTCTAGTTCCCAGTTAAAACTGAACTGGCCACCGAGAAAGAAAATACCAGCTCCGCCTCTGAGGGCTACTTTTGCTTTTCCGGTATTTCCAGTCTGGCCGGTGGGAGAATGTCCTGGGAAACAGTGCTTGCTGGGCCTGACCACATACAACGGCGAGGAGGCCAAGAAACCAATTGAACTCTGGATATAACCATGTGCTCTAGTAAAGGGTGGACGTCTCCTGTGCGACCCAAGGGGACGCCGCCTGTCCACAGTAGGGCCCCAAATATTTACGTCTTGGGGGGACTGCCAGGTTTTGCAGGTGGTCGATAAACAGACTTTGGTTTCTCAAGTGTCCATCTAAAACTAATGCCTCAAGGGAATGACTACTGCTTTTCTCGGGACTTCCGCGGTTGTTAGGGAGAGCATCTTTGTACGGTGGGACAAGCCTCTCTCTCAATGGTGACACTGCCCTCCCACCGCCATAGTTATTTTTTTCATGAGAGACTCTCACTAGATACCTCAGTCGACTCACCATGGCGCCCCTTCTCTGGGTCTAAAGACTCCCATAGCATCCTGACTCCTGCTTCCATGTGGAAAACAGCACGACCAAACGCCTAGCCCTCTCCAGTTTAGCCCAAAGACAGACCTGTAGCAGCTCTCCCTGTGGCTTCCGGTCCGCGCTTCCGCTTCCGCCCAAGATGGCGACACCAGAAGTGCCCATTGCCTGGCGGCTGAGAGCGGGGCCTCCTCCTGCGCCGCAGAGAAAGTCAGGACGTGACATAAGAAGCGCAGCAGCCGTATAGGGACAGGATCACAATTTGACATTGTTTAAATGGGTGTTTTTTTAGATATGTGTTCAATATTTACTTAGAGGCAAGGCTGGGTGCTCTAAATAAATAAAGGAAGGGCCCAACAGGAAGAAAGGCACAGCCTTCATCTTTCCCTCGCTCCCAGAGAATTCATTTCCAGCTCCAAATTTGCAGCCCACTCTGAGCAAAACAAAAGGCCCACAGTTAAGGGCGCCCACCTGTCTCAGAAGGCAATGTCCTGGCCACGCCCTCGGGCCCCTGGTCCGGGCCCGGTTCCAGTGTGCCCTCCCCCTCCCTTGCTTTCCCCTGGTGGCTGCCTGGGAAAGACTGATTGATGTCTCTCTATCTTGCTGCGGCCTTCAGTGGCGATGCAGCCCTCCAGCTGGTCCACCTGGCTCAGAGGAAACGTGGGTTCCTTCCTAGCGCACTGGGAGGCCCTGGCGCTCTGCTGTGCCTGTGGGGGCGGCTCTGTGCCGCATGCCCCCTGCCCGCTGCTCCTGGCAACCTGGGGCCTCCCAGCCTATGCAGACAGGCCGTGACTAGAACATGCACAGAAGTTGGGAAAGCTTGCTCTGTGGGTCTTTATAAGCGCAGGTCTGGCTTCTACCTTGATACCCACTTCACATGCCTTTGGCCCTCTCTCCCCGGCTTGCAGCGCTGCTTCTGTCTCTCTTTACAGTTGCAAAGGATTTCCCCCTGTCCCCTGGGGCTCCCTGAACTTCACCCTCTGCTTCCTCCCCCACTTCTGTGAAGGCACCTTGAGCTGCCTTAGAAACTGGCTTTTTTGACACACAGCATGGTATTCTTCCTTTGTCTCTTTGAGTCCAAAATGACTCTCTTGAACACCATTTGCATGCAGCTATCACCTAGAACATGAAATGTGGCAGAAAGAAAAGCCAAAGCAGAGTGAGCAGTGCAGAACACACTGAGCTCCAAAACAGCACTGGGCATACGGGTTAACTAAGAGAGTTTATAGCACAGCGCGCTGTGCTGAAGGCCCCAAAGTGGGCAGGGAGCCTCCCTCCTCGGCTCTCACGGATTGAGAGTGAGTACAGAGTATGATGTGTGTGTGCGCGCATATATGTGTGTGTTGTGTAGTGGTAGTTACATACGACTTTTAAGAAAAGTATTTCTGAGATCAATGGTGTCATAATAATCAGCATCATGTGGGTAGAATAAATAGTAAATGTGTGTGTCCTATTTGTAACGGGTAACGGCAGGAGTATTTGAGATCTTGCTTCCTGGAAATCTTGTCAGTTTGGCTCAAATAAACACTTATAAAAATTTCAAAAACAAAAAGGTAACAGCACTGCTAGTAGGTAAGACGCTCTCTCAATTTATGAAGCAGAGCCAGGCAGCCATTTTTTGTTTAGTTAACCAACCCACATGCCTTTCCGCCCATTCCATTTTCACATAGTAATTAGATACCTGGGCAGTTGTCTCTGGGCTTTTTCACCTGGTGATGGCCATAATGCCTGGAAGCCTTGGGTCCCCTGCCACACATTCCGCAGGGTTTATAGGATCCCCTGACGCTGGTGCTGCCTGTTACTAAAAATATTCACCAGGCATGGATGAGAACAATATAGGTTTTTCTTTGTCAATGTCTCTTGACCCTTAGAGTGTGACTATTTTATCCAACCTCTTGCTTCGGGTTATATCTTTGACGGACCGATACTGATAGTTGCCATTTCTTGTAATTCTTGATACTTTGCAATAGGTACTATGTTACATATTAAATTACTATATATTTAAAAAAAATGTGTAGAAGGGTGTGACATTAGAAATGAAAGTGCTTCTCCTCAGTCTTGGCCCTAAGCTCCAGTTCTCATAAGCAACCACTGTGAACAGCTTCTTATACAGCTTTTGGAAGGATTCTCCACATGACCAAAATGCGTATGCTTCTTTTTCACACAAGTAGGATCACACTGTACCATGGTACTTTTTTTCTTTACTTAAAATTGTGTCTTGGGATTCTTTCCACATTAGTACCTAGGGAAGCATTTACTCTTTTAATGGTACGTGCTCTTCTATTATGTGGGGTGCCATAATTTAACTAGCCTCTTATTGAAGGACATTTAGCTTTTACCCAGTTTTTTCTCTCACAAAGAGTAAATGAGTATTGGATATTATGTCTTTGCTTGCTTTAAGAGTCTAACCGTAGGATGAATTTCTAGCAGAGAAACAGCTGGGTTAAAGAGTATTCACAATTTACATTTTGAGAACCATTACCGAATTGCTTTCCAAAAAAAGATGCCAACGGTAGAATGGTGCCACAGGGCATTTTTTTAGAAAAAGCAAAATGGTCAACTCAGTTATCTCTAAGTGGAAAGCCATGGCGCTTTAAGCACCCCTTCCATCAAAGCCAGCTGATTGGGGCTAGATCAGGCCAGGAAGGAAGTTAATTATGGACTTCTCTCTGCATTTCTCTTCTGAAGCTAAATCTATAAGACTTAGGCAATTCCGAGTGGTTTTGAATTTTCTTTTCACTGAGTCTACATGAGTCCCTCGTGTCCCAAGGTCAGTTTCAGGCTTGCTGTTGTGCGTGTGCATTGGTCAAGGGGAACAGCTAGGGAGGGTGGTGGTGACAGTGCAAGGTCTTTGAGCCTCGAAGAGCCAGGGGTTCTCGGGTGAGTGCCGACTGCAGGCTCAGAGGCTGGGGCTCCCTGAGGTGAACTGTTCTTGCGATTTCTTTTTACCTCTCCAGTCACCCTGTCCTTCACAACCGAAATGTTTCTATTGTTCAGCCCTTTTCTATTTATGTTGTCCCCTTGAAAATTATTACAGTAAGGGGTTCGATAAGGTCACTTTTCCAGGGTTCCCCCTCCACAGCTCAGGATGGGCTTTCTGCAATGCCCCCCAAGCTATCTGGGGTAAAAGACAACCCTACATATATATATTTTTTAGCAATCTCTTACAACCGATACTTGTAAAGTACTAGAAATATTGAATTACCAGAAAACTGAAAAAAATAAAGACATGCAAAATTTCTCTTTATTAGTTTTAACAGACAAAATTACTTTGTTATTTTGCTACGCACATTTTGAAATGCTTACTCTCGGTTTCCGTTCTCGTCCCACTGGAGATGGGAACAGTTTGAGTAGCACTGCTCTGTATACATCTCCGGAAGCTTCTGCGAGCTTCCTTTTGGCCCCAAAGCTCCTACCATTTTTCTGGAAGGGCAATTTTCATCCAAGAGGGAAACTGTCCACGTTTTCAGCCATGGAGGCCCTGGGTCGACCCCCAGGGCTAACACTGACTGGGCTTGCATTTAAGCTCGGTACTCTGTCGTAAAGACCCCAATTCCCCTCCCCACCCAGGGCCTCCTGTCGTGGGAAGCAGGAACTCATGTGCGCATGGTACCATGATCTGCTGTCTTCAAATGAGAAGACGTGATGTTCTTTCCTTCAGCTTTTACTTTTTATTCAAGTCAAGCATCAGCCTTCTTTCTTATTACTACTGTCTCTTCTCCGTGACTCACTGCAGACAAGTGAATTCAAGTCAAGCATCAGCCTTCTTTCTTATTACTGTCTCTTCTCCGTGACTCACTGCAGACAAGTGAAACGTGAATTCTGGGCACATGGATGAAACGGAAGCAATAGCACTGATTCTATTGCATCGAGTCTTTAAAATATTTCAATACATCTTTTAAATAGTTTTACTGTTTGTGAGATGCTTTGGATAGGCCATAATACAAGGCAATAATGGGCAACAACTTCTCAAAATAAGAGATTTTTAAGTCTTTTGTCTTTAAAAGGGGCATTTTAAATACTTTAAGAAAATTGGTTTTCAGATTTCCTTTTGGAACCTGAAGTAGCAGATCACAGCGGCATCTAGTGGACATTAGTGATATAATGGAGTCAACTAGGCAGAAATTTTTAAATATTGAAAGCTAAATCTATAAGTAATTTTTAAGTACTATGTTTCATCAATTATAAGACTCAAATTTTTTTCTTGTTTTGAACTTTTTTAAAATTGGGGTGTGGTTAGTAATATATGGCATACCATAGTTTAATTTTTTTTCTTTCTCAGCGATACTTTGTCTTACAATTGTTGACATCTTCGTTTAGTCAAAATAAAATTTTTGATATGAAACTTTGTAGGATGCTCACTCAGGCAGTCTTTCTTTATTAAGCATCTACTTTGTATCTGTAACTTACTGACTCATCGCATGTATTGTGTTCGTGGCACATATTTTAAATGCGTTATTTTCAAAACTCTTAATTTTAATGCATAATGAAGATCTTTCTCCTTTGTGATACATTAATACATTGATATTAATCAGACCTAACTCCATGAATTTAAAAATCCATTGTTGGATGTGGTTCCATAGTGTAGCGGCTAGCACATCTGCTTTACTTGCCGAAGGTCCTGGGTTCATGCCCCAGTGGAACCATGGTCCATGGTCTACGGCCACGCCACCCTGAACAAGCCTGTTGTCTGATCTCGGAAGCTAAGCAGGGTCGGGCCTGGTTAGTACTTGGATGGGAGATCACCTAGGAAGACCAGGTGCTGTAGGCATAAATAATAATAATAAAATGATAATAATAATAAAAATCCATTGTTGCCTAGGCCCAGTAATTCTCAACACTAGCTACATGTTAGCCTCATTGGCAGAGTTTTCTAAACAGTATGCAAGTCTACATTTCTCAGATCTGGTCTAATTGCTGTAGGGGCGGGGGCCCACGCATTAGGAATTTTTAGAAGCTTCCCAAGCTTTTCAATTCCAATTCACAGCCTAGGCTGAGAACTTTTTCCTTCATTCAAACCAGATGCTTTCAAGATTATATGGATTTTTTTAATAGTTGAGAAATATTCAGTGTTTTGTTTTATAGTAAACAACTCTTATTTCTAATAACCATCATAATTCTAGATGCAAAGAAATTCCACTTATTAAAGCAATAAAGGATAACACTAAAACCATAATTCTTTAAAAAACTATTCCTAACAACTTAGAGTATCATCAAATAACGTAGAACTTGCATTTCATTCTTATCTACTTATTCACACAGTGTTATTTGAAGTGAGCACCAAAACGAGATCAGGAATGCTGATGAAGTATAATACAGTAGCTATAAATTTTACAAGATGCCACAGTAATATACTTTTAACAGACCATAACCCTCTCAAGCAATGTCTATCCACTAAGAAAAAAAAAAAATCTAAAATAGCATTTCCTTGGGATCCTCTTTCCTTAACTGAGAGTGAACTTGGCTAATTCCAGGACTGGCCCCTAAACACCCTACAAGGATGGCATAATTGCTCTTGATTTGGCTAATGCAGTCGTATAACGTGATACTTCACCAGACCACAACAGGAACAAGAATAGTATTTCACTGGGCAACAGCTTAGAGAAAAAAGGGCCCCGTTCATTTCTGGGCCTTACCGCTCGCTAACTTTGTAACCTTGTACAAGTGACTGAACTTGTCTAATTTCTTGTTCCCCAGTACACACACTTGGGATAACAACCCCAACTGCAGCTATTGTGGATATTAGAGTTAACATAGGTAAGCATGGAACACGTAATGGACAGCCAATACAAAGCAATGGCTGTTCATCGTGGTCGTTTCTTCTGCTTTTAGCTCATTGCACAATGTCAGGAGACGGTGTTTTATAGCATATTTAGGCAGCATGTTACCATTAACCCCTTCCAGCCTGCCTCACCCAGCCTCTATAGCTGTGAGGTGCAAGGTCAAGGCCTGGGATCTGTGTTTAAACAATAGCTTAGTTCCTTTTGGGTTCCTTGGATTCAATCAATAACTGGGCTTTTTAAACCATAGGACTTTTTTTTTTCCTATCCAGTGCTCTCTCACGACTGAGTAACAAAGTCCTAAAATAGTCTCTCTTTAATCTTCTGCTTTCCATCAAAAACAACTCCTACCCAGGGCCAGGGGCTGGGTGGGAGCCTGTCGTGTGTCCCTTCAAATAGAGAGAACCACGGCTCCTTTGACTAAGGCCCAGGCTGCTAAGATTGATTAACAGAGCCTGCAATCACCATCCCATTGATCCCATCCCAGTGGGCGTGGGGCAGGAGGGCTGAAAAAAGCAGGAAATAGAAGGGAAACAGCGCGACAGTTCCGACAGTTCCGGAAGTTCCAGTTCAGTTTCAGTGATCTCATCCTCAAGTGTCCCAGATTCCAACCATGCCTTTGAGCATGATGGGCCTAGGGTCAGATGACGGTGGCCATATCCCAGAGGTCCTGATTATGTTCTGATTGGACCTTAGACTGTTCCTACCACCCACATTAGTGAATCTCAATCACGCTCTTCACTTTTGTGAAAAAGAAATGCGATATAGACAAACTCCCCGCAGATACGTCACTATAAACCGGTAACGTGCCTCACTCTTCATTTCGTTAATATACTCCGGGTGGTAGAGCCTCATGCAGATAGGGGCTGGCGTCAGGTGAACCCTTTCGGCCCTCAGCCAACTTTCCTTCTTCAAGGCTGGGGTGAGTCATCACCAAGACAGCATGCGCGTTGCTGAGAGGACGTGGCACCGACTTGCAATCCCCGCTCCCCATTTATTAGCTGGTCACCTGGAGCCACTCACTTAACCTCTCTGAGTTTATTTTCTCATCATTAAATGGTATCTAATAATATCCAGTTTCGTACACATTTTAGTGCAGGTTAAATAAAACGATGGAAATGAAATAGCTGGCACGGTGAGGACGACGATTATTAAAATGAGACGCGACACCTATTTGACACTTGAGAGTGTACGTCGAGAGAGATCAGCAATGTATTATTAAAAGGCAGTTGAATTTTTAAAAAGCAAAGAAAATCTGTAAGGAAAATGGGAGCCTAAAAAATGGACGGTATCGTCTTCTCGGGAAATAATTCTTTAGACCCTGTCGTAGGCCAAGCGGTGGCTGGGTGGGTCACATCGTCCCCAGGCATCGCTGGGCTGCAGCGAGAGGTCAGAGGCTGCAAGATCCGAGGCAGCCTGATGTCCAACCTGACCCCCAGTTAGCTCCAGACTGAGAAGGTGAAATGGGCAAGCATGATTCAGCCTTCCCAACGTTTTGTTTCATTCACCTTCCCCTGATTTCTGTTAGACCCGGTCGGTGCTGGGCTCCCGAACACAGGGCCGTGTGCTAACTTGCAATAAATGGAGTAAGAAGCGGGAACTCTGCAGCTAAGCCAAGTCAAACACTGCTGTGAAAACCTATCCTGAGCTGCCCTGAGGTGTTTCCAAAAGCAAAGCAAACATTATAAATGAACAGCATGCTCTAATTCTCTCCCTCGGGGGAACCGGCATGAGGAGACAGGGAGGCTCTGTTTGCAGCTGGGGCAGGCTTCTGGGCTCCGCACTGCCCACGGGGTCACTCAGGAGACCCCCCAGATTCTCTCCAGTGGCCCCTGATTTTATGAGAATGTCACTCTGCCTCAGGAGACCCCGGTGGCCCTTGAAGCAACTGATCACCTAGGAAGCGATAAATCGTTTTTTGGTTTTGCCCCTGCCGGCACGATGAGCTATAATAAATAAGTCACTAGCTTGTCTTTGGCTCCACGAGTGCATCTAAAATCAATATTTATTGTCCACATGTCTAGATCTGCATTTTTCAACTTTATCATGCACAAGATTCACCTGGTTTGGGGCCAGCGCTGACATAAAAACACAAGTTTCCAGGTCCACCTTCTCAAATTCTCATTCAGTAGATCTGAATCGGGGCCCTGGAACATACCTCTTAAGGAGCAACCCTACAGATGCTGAAACAGGCTGACCTCGGGTCTACCTTTAGAAACTCTAAACAGGTATAAAAACAATTAGATTCTATCCCTGATCGTGTTGTATTAATATCCTGAACGGATTCAAACCTTAACGAGTAATTCTCTGCAGGAACTCAGGCTCATAAAGCAAAATGGCTGCATTTGTGCATGTTTTGAGTGAAAACGTATTGAGTATTCCTGGTCCCTGCAGTGTGCTGTGGGAGCAGAAGCAGATAGGTTGTTGTCCTGGCCTTCAAAAAGCTGAAAGTCTGGCCGGGGAAAGAGCTTGTTGGGGAGACACCAGCGAACTGGAGAGACGGTGAGGGACTTGGGGTGGAGGATCTGCCGGCACAGCCTCGCTCTCAGGGCCGGGACCGGAAAGATGGCAGGGAACCCCGTTTCAGGGAACAAGCACAGACAGAGACCCACTGCATGTTGACACACCGATCCGACGGTCCAACAGACAGAGCAGCTCTGTGAGGAGAGGGAAGGGCGGGCTGGAGGGCGGGGTGCGGAAGGGAAGGGCCGTCTGACCAGGGCGTGGTGGGTGCCGTGGGCGGGAACCACGTCCGTCCATAGCAGGATGGTGCACGATATAAAATGGGAAGGGGTGTTGAAAACTTGGGTAGAGTTTTGTCTTGATTAAATAGGTAAAGGGCAAATGGATTTCTTCCTCGGAGCAGAATATTAAGACAAGGGCTGCTTCTGGAAAAGAAGAGAACGTTGTCGTGGAGAATGGGGTGTACTGGTTTGAACAGTGTCCTCCTCCCCACATTCCTGTCCTCCCTAGAACCTCGGAATGCAGCCTTATTTGCCAACAGGGCCATTGCCGATGTGATTAGCAGACCTCAGATGAGGTCACACTGAAACAAGGACTTTTAACCCGCTCTGACTGGTGTCCTTACAGAAAGAGGACAGTCACGCAGACACAGAAGAGTGATGACAGAAACAGAGATCGGGGTGGTGTCCCTGCCGCACAACGAACACGAAGGACAGCGGGCAACCCCCGAAGGTGGGAGAGAAGCGTGGGCTGATTTCCTCCTCTGAGCCCCCAGGGGGGACCAACCCTACCAACACCTTGGTTTGGGACTTTTAGGGGGGACCTGAGGACAACTTAATTTCCAACCTTCAGACCCCAGAACTGTGAGAGAATGAACTTCTGTCATTTTAAGCCCCCGGGTTTGTGGCGGGGATGGCACAGCAGGAGCCCCAGGACACTAAAGCGGGGGGCTTGAGGAAGAGAAGAAGGTGAGGACAGGTGCTGGGAGTGAGGGGTGGCAGGGCCCCGGCAGAGTCCACTGAGGCGGGGCTGGAGGCCCAGGGAGCCCGGCGCGCATCGTGTCTCCCTCCAGCAGCGTCCACAGAGGACGAGGGACAAAGTCCTCTGAGGAGGAGGAGGCGGGCCCAGCAGACCTCACTGCTCTGTACTCCCTGCGCATCTTCCGAGTCCCCGCTGACGTGTTTCCCAAACAGATTCCACAGCAGCTATGTGCTTCGCGAAGGTTTCTGGGCCTCCTGCGGAAATGAAAGAATTTTACTGGTTAGTCATGATCATTAAGAGCAGGCCTTCTTTTCCTGTTTAGGTATTGGGTTGATTCAAAGAGAAAATGCCATGTCCACATCCTCCCCACTAAATTATACAGCCCTGACTTTTCCTGTAAATTCAGAACTGGAGAAGGCTGAAGACAGAGGGGCCCCAGTCACATGAAAACTCGAAAGGCTGGTTTCCCATGAGTTTCGGGGCTCCCTGGACTCCCCACACCAGTGTGTGTTATGTCACTTACTTTCCTTACTTCATTTCCTTCTCAAGGCTTGCCATAACTTACATCATCTCTCTCTCCCCGTCCCCCAGTGAAATTTCCTAAAAGCAGCCACATGAAGGCTGCTCATGTCCAGGCCGCTCGTGCGTGGGCACTGAGATTGTGCAAATCGGGAAAAAGGTGCCTCATCCCAGGGGATGGGCTGTAAAATTCCCCCCAGACTGGGTGGCTGAATTACAAACAGTGTCCCTGCCGTGTGAGCTGCTTCGAAGAGAAGGACACAACCCCTCCAACAGGGGATAAGGCTCGGCCGCTGAGCCCTGGCTGGCTTTCGGCCCCACGAGGTCCTCATTTGCACAGGCCGACGCTGCACAGACGGACGCAGAAGCCCAGCCCCGATCCAGAACCGAGGTTCCTTCGGCTCCTCTCTTTGTTGGAGCTGAAGGACCCAGCGAAAGGGCTGCCTTATGCTACAGCTGCTTCCTGTGCGTGTCCTCCTGGGTGGGGGACGGGGACAAAGCCCGCTTCCAGGGTGCCCAGCCCCAGCGCACACTCAGGGCATGCTGGAGCTCAGACGCACGTCTCCAACCCGAGACCGAGACCAGACACCTCTCATTTCACCCGACCAGCCCCCCGCCGTGCAAGGATTCCCGCCCCCACCGCCGGCTGTCCTCCTGGTCTGTCATAGCGAAATCCAGACCCAAAAAGTAAAATCAGATTCCAGGTAGAAGAAAAGCTCAACCTCTAATCCTCCGGGACCAGAGAAAAGGCAGTATTATCATTATTATGATTAATATTATTATTACTACTTTACTTGTTTCTTCTCTCTGCGTTCACACTCCTCCTGGCTCACAAAAGCATCCTCCTCCCTGTCAACAACTCACTCTGTGCTGTCACCGCCAGTGACTGAGGCTGAAGACTGACCACCATGGAGGACCATCGCTTTCACGCATTTTCTCTGATAGGACCCTGAGAGCAGCAGAGGAAATTAAACCACAGCCCTCGCGAGGCGCCCAGCGCTCACGCCCGCCCCGGGAATAACACCCAGGTCAAGGGCAGCAGACCAGGAGCTCGGCTCATAACTCAGCCCTTGGGGGTGTGGATAACGCAGGTGTCTCGAGGCAGTCAGGACCCTGTGGTCGTGGCAGCAGGTGGCAGCAGATAAGGTGACAGATGTGACCTGCCAGGGGCAACCACGTCTCAGTTGTGCGGCGTTGAAATAAGGAGTGATTTCTCCGCCTCATTCCAGCCTTCCCGGGCTGAGCTCAGGCCTTTAAGGTGATTTGTGCGAACGCTTTGAAGTTCGGTATTTTCGCAGCTCACGCTGGCCCTGCTTGAGTTTGCTGACGGATAAGAGGGATCAGAGATATGAACGATCAATGGAAGGGAAGAGAAAACAGACGTGGAGCTGCTTCCCGCTGAAGAGCAAAGAAAACCAGTGTTTTCTGTGGCTATTTCCCTTCCTTCCTGGCTGGGCGGGAGGGAGGGTGTCTTGGGGAAAGGGCAGCATTTGCTCCGCGGGCTCCAGGTTACATCACTGGAACTTGGAAGGGGGAGCGGGGACACCGTGCAGGTGCCCTGAGGCCCCCGTGCCCTGAATTCCCACCTGGCTCTAAACCTGCAGGAATTGGCCGTAGGAGAAAGACTCCTAAACCCGCTCAGACTGGGCTCCGTCCTCCGGAAGCCTTGACTTCGATGAAAGGGCAGCGTTTGCTCTGCGGGCTCCAGGTTACATCACTGGAACTCGGAAGGGGGAGCGGGGACACCGTGCAGGTGCCCTGAGGCCCCCGTGCCCTGAATTCCCACCTGGCTCTAAACCTGCAGGAATTGGCCGTAGGAGAAAGACTCCTAAACCCGCTCAGACTGGGCTCCCTCCTCCGGAAGCCTTGACTTCGATGATGCGGGTATTTTGGCTTCCTGGGGCTGCCGTACCGGGTACCCCAAAGCGGGTGATTTTAGACAAGGGAAATTTATCTTCTCACAGACCTGGAGGTCGAAAGTCGGAGGTTAAGTCGTCAGCAGGACGGCGCTCTCGCTAAAGCTCTAGGAGAGAGAATCCCTTCTTGCCTCTTCCAGCTTCCGGTCATCGCCAGGAGTCCCTGGCGTCCCTTGGCTGTGGCAGCATCGCTGTCCCCTCTGTCTTTGTCTTCACGGTAATAGGAACTAAAAGAATGAAAATCATCTCTTGCCAATACCTGGCTTTATCCAATATAGGTTTTATGCTGAAAACATAAAACCTATCTTGGCTACCAGAAGCCAAAAACCTAATCTTTCCTGGTATTTCTCCTCCATGCCCTGCCTCCCAGGGCAGCCAGAAGAGCAGCCCTCTCTCCTTACGCACCCCCAACTCAGCCAGGGCTTTTGGGGAGACCTCACCGATCTGCGGAGCTGACCCTGAGACCAGGAGGATGGGACGCAGGCCCCTTCTCAGACCCTCTTACCGGCTGCTTGCTCTAAGGCCCCCTCATTTTTCCTTGAGTCCAGGAGAATCTCCATCTCTACTCAGGTGGCAGAAAATCAAACCAAACCAAACAAACAAACAAACAAAAAAAACTGGCTCAACAAGTCTTCTTTCAAGATCAGTTCTGTCCTAGTCTTGGACCTCAACTCCTAAGCTAAGTGCCAAGAAAGCGGCCAACTTCTTGGTCCTAATATGGCCCGTATCTCCCCACCTACACAGCTCCCAGTCAGCAAGGGGCCGTGTGCTCCCTGTGGCTGCCACAGTAAACCACAAAGGAGGAGCCCTAAAACAACAGGACTTTATTCTCGAGCAGAGCAGCGCTGGAGGCCAGAAGTTCAAAGTCAAGGTGTCAAATAGGGCCATCCATACTCCCTCTGCAGGCTCTTCCTGGCCTCCCCCCACCTCTAGTGGCTGCCGGCACTCCTCCATAGCTGCAGCACCCCGATCTCCATCTCCATCTCTGCAGGACCTTCTCTCCCACGAGTCTCTTGTCCTCTTATCAGGACACCAGCCATGAGATGTAGGGCCCACCCTAATCTAGTTAATCATCTTAACTCGAAGACCCTGTTTCCAAAAAGAGGTCACATTCTGAGGTTCTGGGTGGGCATGGATTTTAAGGGGACACCATTCAGCCCACCACAGGAACCCATGGGATAATTCCTCCTGATAGCATTGACTCCCCCGGTAAAACCTCACACGCAGAGTGGGTGCTGGGGAAGAGAATGATGCCTCCTCGGTCATCCTTCCGGAACGTACCACATTTATTTATAAGTCATACGCGTTTTCACAACTGCCTTACAGAAGCCAGCAGCGCCTGCAAACACTGGCCAGCAGCGTCTGCTCCGGACTCGCCCACACGTCCCCGTGCTGAAACAGCCTGCCCCCCGCCCCCTGTTCCCCTGATCTTTTATGACTGTTTGCTTATTTGTGTATGTCCCTTCTTGTTCCAAAAAGGATTTCAGGCAGATGGTTTTTATTACCTGGCTCTACAGACACAGCAAGGTCCTGGAGCACAGTCTTCTCCACAAACATGAATGTCTGGGAAACCGACATGAAAAAGGCCCCAAAGCGCTTGGAAATTAAGAGGGTGGTGTTAGGTTTGACATCGGGCTCCTTGCTTCTTTTTGCCGACTCACCGACACGCATCCCCTTCCTGGCCGTCTGCTCTCACAGGCTCTGTGTGCTCTGTCTCGTGTTCGCGTTAACCTCGCTGCGGAGGAGGCCTCTGGCTGAGAAGGGAGATCCTGGCTTGTTAAGAGCTGACAGTGGAGCTCGGAGGGCCTGGTTTTAGGGCACAAACCTAGGCGAGGAGATTGTGAGTGAAGTCCATCGAGGTATCTGGAGGCCCCCTGTTCGTGGACCGGAAGTGTACCCTGCAGTCCACGCGACGTGAATCAGTTTGCGGGAGCAAGGGCTCAGGGAAGCCACTGACCAGCGTTTCATACTGAAAACGCTGAAGGCCAGGCAGCCCCCTAACTTAACGCGATGGAAAGAAAGCTCTTCCTCTGCCTCCAAGTTGCTCTCCTTTTACCTTATTTTAAGAGAATTGCAGAGATTTGGCTTTGCTGCTATCCCAAGTTATTTCAAGAACGAATGTGTGTCTGTGTGTGCATGCGTCCCTGCACGTGCCTGTGCACACGTGTTGACATGCGTGTGTGAGAGGGGCAGGGGCAGGAAGCAGAGGGTGGGGGAGGGTGTAAATGATGCTCCACACTTAGCAAATCGAGTATCCGGAGAAGTCTCCTCCTGTTGGCGAAAGGCTTGATGGTAGCTGAGCGTGTCCCCGGAGCCTCTGACTTACTCATCCACGCGTCGCCTGCCCTGTGGCAACCAGGGTGTTTCGAAGGCGTTTCAGGCTAGGACCCAGCGAAGTCATCCTGGTCCTCCAGCCGTAACGGACATAAGCCAGGACTGGGAGAGCAGAAAAGACTTTCAGGAAATTGGGCTTGAGACCCACGCTTGTTCCTTCAGCGGATCTCGACTGAGTGCTCAGTGCCTGCCTGCAAAGCTCTGCCCTGAACCAGCTCAAGGGGAGGCTGGCAGCTCCGGGCTGGTGGCCTGTGGAGGAGAGAATGTGGGGCTTGGGTCAGAGGCCTAGGGTGAGGCCCAGACCTTTCTATGACCAGCTGCGAGGACTGGACAAGATGCCTAGAGATAATAGCAGATGCCTCACCGAGCTGTCTGGCTAAATAACAGGCTGTATACAAGCATTTAGGGAATTATAAGGCGGGAGGCACCCAGAGGTGTGACTTCCTGTGCATTAAGAGGGTAGCAATTAGCAGGAGCCCAGAACGGCAGGTGGATGACGTGGCTGTCCAATCCTGCTCACCAGGGCCTACCTCTTCACGTGACAGCCGGGGCGGGGTGGGGGGGTGGTCCTGACCACAGTGTGCCCTTAAGGAAAGAGGAGCTCATTGCAGGAAGGTCCCCTCCTGATAGGCCAGGGCCTGGATTTGGCATTTGGCTCTCAGAATGAGCTAAAATAGAAATCGGAGGAAAGTGTCATTGATATCTGAGAATGTGTATTCCAGTGAAATTACTCCTTACGTGTAAACTCATGGGCGGCTACAAGACCATACTGCGTGGGGCGGTCCAGCTCAGAATGACTAATGCAAGACTAACGTGTTCTCTCGGGTGTGTGCGTGTGCGTGCACGTGTGTGTGCATGCGTGTTCTGTTGTGTTAAAACACACGTAACATAAGACTTACCATCTTAACCATCCTCGAGCGCACAGTTCAGTGGCATTCGGCACGTTCACACGGCTGCGGCGCCATCACCACCGTCCATATCCAGAAAGTGTTCATCATCCCACACTGAAACTCTGCACCAAGAAACACTAAGTCAGTCCCATTCCCGTTCCCTCAGGCCCCGGCCCCACCATTCTCTCCCCTGTCCCGTGAATGTGACGACGCCAGGCATCTTTTACGTGTAGAATCAGACAATATTCGACTCCTGTGATCGGCGTAGTTCACATAACGTCTTCGAGGCTCATCCATGTGGTAGCACGTGTAGAAACTTCATTCTTTTTTAAGGCTGAGTAATAGTCTGTTGTATGTATATACTACATTTTGCTTATCCAGTCATCCATCAATGGACATTTGGGTTATTTCTACTTTTCGGCTTTTGTGAATAGTGCTGCCAAGAACATGGGTGTATCTGTTTGAGTTCTCGCCTTCGATTCTTTCGATCTCTTTAATTTTAAGGCATAAATTTTTGGCTGTCCCTTATCGAGTGATCCCTGGGCACTTTGGTTGGGAAGTTACTGGTATCTGTCATCCAAAAGGTTGTCTCCCTGTGTCCAGAGTACAAAGAAAATCAATGAGCAAATACAAGATCATGCCTAGATACCTGTTGCTGAGACTGTTGTCAGCTAAATGGTGGGCACCAGAAGAGGAAGAGTGAGGTCCTATCTCACCAACATGCTGTTTGGATGTCAGAAGCTTCCTGTTCCATACCGACTGACCAGCATTAGCCAACATAGTTATGTCCCAGCAGCGCCAAAGGGCTCAATCTGAACGAGGATATACCTAGCCTTTAATTTATTTCCTCGCCGGTCTTCCCTGTGAAACACATTTGCCATCAACTGACATTTCTCTTCGCTATTTGAAAATGTCCTCACTAAGGAAAATTGTATCTGACTCTCTATCTAAGTGGACTGTGAAGCACTACTCACCCTAGCCATTTCTGAAGGATTATTTCAAGACACAGGAAGAGAGACAGGGAAGACCAGTAGGCTGTGTGGTTTCCAGACAGTACCTTGGTTTGTATTTATTGTCACTTTGTTGTCACTTATCTCTGTATGAGAGGGTGTCCCACGGCCCCCAAAGGGGCAGCTTCAGACAACAAAACAAAGCGTAAGATAGGAAGGCATTTTGCTTTTGCTTGGTGTTTGGAAGTGAACTTGACTGCTATGATTTCTGGTACAGTATTGTTCGCTCTTGATTTATCCTGTGTTCAAGTATCACCGAATACAGGTTAACAGATGAGAAGCTGACAGATAAGATTTTTCTGATCCTAATGAAAATCAGTCTTCCTCCACATAATAGAAGGAGTAGTAAGTAATTGCTGAGCCACAGATATCACTAGCTGTTATCGGGGGTTGAATTTTGTCCCCCAAAAGAGATGCTCAAGTCCTGATCCCTGGTACCCATGAATGTGAACTTACTTGGACTATGGTCTTGGCAGATGTAGTCAAGTTAAGATGAAGTCATTAGTGGGGTCCCTAATCCAATATGACTGGTGTCCTTAGAAGAGGAAAATGCCATGTGCAGAGAGACACACAGGGAGAATCCCACGTGACGACAGAGACAGAGATTGGAGTAACGCAGCTGTAAGCCAAGGAACGCCAAGGATGATGGCCGCCACCGGAAGCTGGAAGAGGCAAGAAAGACTTTTATTTGCTGTCTCAGAGAGGGGGCGGGCCCTGCTGGCACCTCGGTCTCAGACTTCTGGCCTCCGGATCTGAGACAGTACATTTCTGTCGCCTTCAGCCACAGGTTTGTGGTACACGGTTACAGCAGCCCCAGGAAACTGACATACCAGCCGAGTGTTAAGGCTACTTATACTTGGTGAAAAAGTACTAATCCTCTAAGTCTGACTTTGCAATTCATTATGTCAAAAAGTGTGATCTCAAATCGCAAAATATGAAGCTCTCAAATCCAGACTCTAACTGACATTCATGTGCAAATGGTCAGATTCTCACCTCCTCCTACTTCACTTGTCTTTGGGGCCATGCCAGGAGAGACCCCTGGGCCCCCGTTCTAAATTCAGACAGTGCTAGAGCCTGGGGTCTGGCTCGCCCCCGGCCCCTGCCTCCACTGGCAGGTCAGCAGGTCCTGAGTCCTCCCTGGGGAGCCAAGACCGCCCATCCCTGCTGTGGGGACGTACTTGCCCCATCCACCTCAGCGCAGTGCAGGGCGAGGATGGCTTTGAGTTTGGCTGTTTCTTTGTCGAAAGTGGACTGCTCCTGGCTTCTCATCCCACCTAAGCCGACAGTAGGCCCAAAAAAGGGGTCTCCTCAACCAAGATGGTCCCTCCTCAGATAATGCCATCGTCAATGCCAGGACTCCGAAAGGTCCCAAGTCCCCAAACTAGCACCTTAACGTCCTCGCACCCAAGGCAGCCCTCTCCACGATGGGGTGACTAAAGCTCTCCCTCTGTGGTAGGTGCCATCCATCAATTCATTGAATGACATCCTTCCCAAACCCTGAGCTCACTGTCCTTCTAACCAGAGATGGGGGCTCCCTCCCCAAGGCTGGCGGTGCCCCCAGAAGGCAGAGAGGAATCCCTGTCCCCTTCACCGCATGGCTCCAAAGAGGCCTCAGACAGGGCAGCTGCCCGGAGCTTTGCCCTCTGGACCACTAGACCTCACTGGACACAGACCCCGCCACCCCGGCCAAAGACCCAAGAACCCTCCGAGGCCCAGCCAGGCGATTCCTGCAAAGACAGATCCACAGTTTGAAAGCAAGAGACGCACCCGTGCTAACAGTGCAGCCCCGGGGCCAGGCGCTACAAAGCTGGCATGGGATCGGCCCTCTGCACGGTCCCCGGAACCCAGCGCAGACGGAGCAGGCCTGCGTTGGGAACAATTCCACCTGGCAGTGCGGACCAAGTGACAGCTGATGTAGCACTGTGAGGGCCAGAGCAGGGGGTCGGGCGGGCAGGGGGCTCGCAGCCGCCAGCTCCTCTCAGAGCCATGACGGATATAGCGACATGAGCCCAGACACTGAGGCCGGTCTGCCTAGGTTCAAATCCTGCCTCCAGCACTTGCTGTGTACGGCCTCAGGCAGGCTGCACATAGCTCAGAGTCCGCTAACTGCAGACTCGAGCTCCCTGCTTGCATGTTGCTCAAATCCGAAGGAACCCAAAGCAGTAACCCGAACCACAGGCCCACTGCTCACATCAGCACGCTTTAATGAGTTCGCTCATTCGTCAAACTTTTACCGACCACCTTATGTGTCAGACCCTAGCCTGGTTCCATGAGCGATCAAAAAATGAATGAAGCCCTAAAGATCAGTTGAGATCAGACTAAAGGTGACCTGTTCACCCGTCATCCATTCATCCATCCATCTGGCCACCTATCCATCCATCCGTCTGTCCATCTATCCGTGCATCCATCATCTAATCTGAAATATCTACCTGCTTCCGTCATATCCAGAAGGACAGAGGTCACCCTAACTCAATGAAATGATTTTAGGGCTGTTAGGAAAATGCTCTTGACCCTTCTCCTCCCTAATTGGTGTTCGAAATTTCACTATTAAATCTTTATCCCTTAGACTTAAAAACACTCCTGAGAGGGATAAAATGTTAAGCCATTATGAGTCATTTACACCTTCGAGTTTAAAAGCAGATCCGAGGGGAGACTTTGATGGCAGACGGGAAGAGTGAGGATGAGGGTCTTGGGCAGGAGAGGAGGACCAAAGCCCCCAAGCTTAACCCCCCACCTACGAATCGCCCTTGGTGTGGCTGGCTCTGGGCACCTGTGACCCCCACACTCCTCAGGGCAAGGTCAGTATCTGTCCTGCTCACCAAGCACCCTGTCGCTGGAGTTCAATAAATACTCGATGAATGAAGAACGAATTGATACCTTTTACTTAAATTGAGTCACACAGTGTCCCTGTGACTTCGCCCTCTGGCCCAGAAAAATGTTCTTTTGTCCCGTGGGAGCCACAGGCCAGGGCTGCGGGCCTGGTTCCCGCCTCAGCCCTGGAGAGGCATGCACGGTTCTGGATAAAATCAGGACGAATAAAGATTTAAGGGGAAGTCTATAAAACAACATTATGTCCACTTCGCTCACTGTTAAATGAAGCGTTCCTAAAAACATAATATCTTAAAACAATTTAGGATTTGCATTTTCCCTCTCTGCAGGGTTTTTAAAAGAAAACACAATGAGTGCCAAGAAATCAAAGGTAGTTATAAATTAAATGGATTCCTTAAAGCCAAATTACCCCAATGGCAAAATTACAAAAATTATTCCAAAAGAATTCCCAGCATAAAATTATAGATAGTGCGGGCGCATTTTACTATCCATGATATTTACTAACTAGAAGAGGCTGATCTGGGCCTGTGAATGACCCTGAACTAAAGATGATCTTGTTTATGACGGTAACTTTCAGAGAAGAGACCAAAAAACAAACAAACAAAAAAATGCAATGTGGACTTGGGTGGTGGATCAATCCTCCAACAGTAATATTTAACAGACACTCTGAAGTCCTGCTCTAAGCTCCCAGCACTGCCGCCCAACGCTCCTCCCCCCTGCCATCGCCGCCCACCGCCAGGGACACGGGGGCGGGCTCCGGTCCCCATCCCGGGCCATCATCCGCCCACCCAGCAGTTCCTTCTCTGGGGCCTTTTTTCTAAGCACCGGCCGGCGCCGCGCAGACTGAGGAGCGCCGCGCACCGAGCGCAGCGCAGACGCCGCGTTTCTGTCTTCTCGGCGCCTCCACCGATCCACGGAGACGGGAGACCGTGCGCGTCGGGTCAAATCACCGCTCTCGGTAGTTCTGGACCCCAGAACGGCAGGCAGCCCGCCCGCAGGGTCCAGAGGCCTTCCCAGCCCGGCCCGGTTCCCCCGCCACCCTTGGGTGCCGTCCTAACTTTCAAAAGGACCATCCGCAGCCCGGCCGGACTCTCGGGGCAAACTTCTTGTGTCTTAAGAAAGCCACCGTGTCTCTTAGCTCCAACTCAGAGCAAATTGTTCCTCACTCCACAACATGCCCACGAGCCACCCAATCCACACTACGGACAGACAGCGCCACGCTGCCCACAGCCGCCACCATGGCCAAAGAAACAAACACAGCAGAGGCACATCGATCACCATTCCCTGGCATGGGTCCAGGGCCCGTCGTGGCTGCAGGATGAAAACCTCGGAGTCGCTCAACATGACGAAAGTCCAGAGCAGTGTGGGGACAACTGCCAGGTGACCGGCTCGGAGGAGGACGGGTGGCCAGGGCGGCAGGAGGGCTGCCGTGGGTCCATAGTTGTCACAGGAATTGGGCTGTTCGCTGGGAGGCCATGAACCAGGACCCAGAAAAGTGAGTGGCACGGCTGGGGGACACAGGGCAGGCCACCGGGCCAGGCTGGGGGCGGCCTTCACAGCCAGGCTGGGCGGGCACCGCTTTCTCCTGCCAGGCCCGGAGAGTCGCTGGAGGGTGTCTTAGGGAAGAGATGACTCTGAGCAGGTGTCTCAGGCATTTTTCCAAAGTGCAGAAATGACATTTCCGGTTGGTCCCGAATGTCTGCTTTGGCCCAGCTGCCTCGTATCAAGCACAGGGCAGTTAACCATCTCACCAAATGACACGTGTGCCACACACGGTAATTGTCGAGACTCTCCTCTCTCAAATACTCGGGCTGGAAGCTCCCAGTCAGTGGGAGAGGGAAGACGGGCGGGTGGCCACTTTCCTGCAGAGCCCTGGTCCAGAGCCGGCCGGGCCTGGCCAGGTTCCGGAGCAGCCCTGCTGCTGGCGAGGGACCGATGAGGCCGATGGGACTCAGCCACCTCTGAAAGTGAGTCTGGGGCGAGGCCACGAGCTGGGAGGGTTTGCGCTTGACGGTCATTTATCCAGAGCTGTGAGGGCCCCCCACCCTCCCCGCCTCACTGGTCAGGTCTGTGTGTGGTCATCGCCTCCCGCTCTGCGGAAAGGCAGCTGGCGGCTGGGCCTGGGGGATCCTGGGGGACCCTGAGCAGCTGGGAGTAGAGGCGGCCAGGCTCCTAAGGTGGCAGGAAGGACGAGAAGCCGGTTCCTGAGTGTTCTGAGTGTGTGTGCGGAGAAGCCCTCTCCTTGCTGGCCGCGCCTGGGTCTGGGAGCCAGGATGGACTCTGCTGTGTGCTGTGACACCCAGTCAGCCTGGGGAGCTCATCACAGTGGTCACTGCCCTTTCTGTGCGCCCTGAGTGGTCAGAGCTTCCACCCTCGAGAGCCTTGTCCTCCCTTTCAACCCACACCTGTCCCCCACAATGCGCGTGCGTGCGCGCGCATGCGCGCACACAGACACACACACACACACACACACACACACACACACCTGTCCCCCACAATGCGCGTGTGTGCGCGCGCATGCGCGCACGCACACACACACACACACACACACTGGCAGGGAAGGAGTGCGGGAGAGTTATAGATCTCTCTTAATAAGAGTAAGAAATGGCACCAAAGGGGGGAAATTTCATGCCATCTGATACGCAAGTTAATCCTTCAGCTACCTTGAGTTCCATGTCCCCAACAGCTGCCACAGTCGCCCCAGGATGGGCGGGAGGACCAAGGTCTGTCTGGCGGGCCGCAGGCAAAGTAGAAAGGATTAGTGCCCCGAGCGGTGCGCAGACCTCGGAGCCCCTTGGAGCACTGGCTCTGGGCGGCACATTCCCACCAGATTTCATTCCTGCAGTTTTTAAGGCTCTAAATCTCTTAATCACTAGGTTTAGCTTTGAAGTCTTGGAAAGCGGAGGACAGCCCCGTTGTCATGCTCTCCTGGCATCTCAGCTCTGGACCTGGGCCCAGCCCTGAGCCTGGGTCGGCCTCGGTGGAGTCAGGAACTGATTTATCTGCACCGATGATAAAACGTCAGTAGCACACACCTTGCATTTGCTGGGTGCCCTTCCTTCCAGGACTCACAGGCTTTTACATATATTATCTCAGCATCTTCTAGACGGCTCTGGGAAGCAGCTGTTAGGATGTAGTTAGCCAGGTGAGTCACATGAGGCTGAGCCGTTTGCCCCAAATTAGTCGGGCTTGAAGCTGGCCTTTATTCTTCTCTGGCCCCATCTGCTTTGCAAAAATCTCCTACGCTTCCTGGGTTTCACTTAGCTATCTCTGCAGTGGGATCCATGCTGCTTACGTATCTGCAGAGACATCTGTAAAAAGGAAGAAACAGATCCTTCTTTGGGCACCATAAAAATATTACTACAAATATTTCCTGTTTTCCAGTTAGTTTTTTTTTTTATAAGATCAATAAAATTGAATGTTGATTAAAAAAAAAAAAAAACCATGCACTTGCTTATATGCGAGAATGTCTTCCATTACACAGAATAAGAAATCTAAAAGCCTATTTTTTTCAAAGCTTCTACCGCTGTCTTTTTTTAAATGCAGACGGTCAGTCTTACAAGCTGAGGAGTGGTTCTTGGCATTTTTAAACTCAAGCACGCCTCCTGCAGCTGGTTTTCATAGTCCTCACTCGGCCGGGAGTCCTCACAGTGCTGGGAGGACAGGCGGCTGCCTCAGACTTTCTGTCGGGCGGCCACTTGCTGGGAGGGCACCCAGGGCTTGTGCTGAGAGCCTCCGCTGTTGGTGACTCTGTGAAAGGAAAGAAGGAAGAAGCTGGAACTCATCCAGCTCGTCCCCGTCACTCTCTAGGGGCTGGGGGCCCTGCCAGAGCGTAGGCGGGCTGTGAGCAGAGTCCCCTGAGCAAAAAGGCAAGCCGCCCAGAGGCAGCTGTGCGCTCGTGAACTTGGATGTGCACACACACGCCCACGCGCCTACGGCTTCACTGGCACAGGACGGCAGTGCCAACTGAGACGGAGAACGCTGGGTCCGTTTCCACTGGCGGCCACTCTGGGGCACAGGACGCCAGCAACAGCTTTGTTTTCGAGAGGCTCCTTCCTGGCAGATAGTCATAGAGCTATCTAGGCTACCCTTAAATGGAGAAAAAAGTAAACCTAAGAAACCAGATTTTTTATTCTGCAAACACTGCAAAAGCGTCTCCTGTTCCTTTCAACATTCAAACTAGATGTCCTCATCGGTTTAAGGGAGGAAATATCCTAACATTGGGTTCTCGGGTCCGCCCATAACAGGCGGGGCAGGCTTTATAGGCCGGCAACCTGCACGGTCCCCCAGCCTGGTTCGATGCGCTGTGATCCCATCTTGAAATTCTTAATTTTTGAACAAGCACCCCACATTTTCACTTTGCCCCGGGTTCTGCAAAGTATGTAGCCAGCCCTGAGAGCCGGCGAAGATACCTTACCGCACCCCGAGCCCTGTGCATATGTCGGAAGACGACGCTAGAATCGCCGTGTTGCTACCTTATCCACAAGGCCGTTGCTTCGACGAGGACCTCCGCAGTCTCCAGTCTCACACCTAACACGACTGATTCTAACCTTCTGAAATGTTTTGGAAACACAGACTTCGAAGTACCCCTGGCCTGTCCCCCAGGACCGGCTGATCATGTTCTTGCCGCTTGTCAGGGCCAAGGAGTTCGGTTTTCAAGGGCGACACAAATGCCCGGAGGGAAAACTTCTTGACCAAGGTGAACACGTGAGGTGGGCTGGGGTCCCAGGAAGAGGAGCTGGGTGGTCAGAACAGGCTTGTGTGGGGCGGGGCGCACCAGAAGGACGGGACCAGACAGCGGGCGATGCGTGGGAAAACGCCTCTGTCTAGATGCTTGGCCGTCAAAGCAGAAGCGAGAGGGTGGATGGGGGCCTGGGGCCAGGTGGATGAAGAGGGCTGAGACCCCAGCACGGGACTTGTGGGTGAAGAGGAGGATCCGCAGCAGAGGCAGCTGAGAGCGAAGGCTTCTGGGTAGATCAGATAACACTCAGGGACAGTGGGAAGACCAGACTGGGCACAGCTGTCCTCATCTTGGGAGACGCCAGAGAGGACCCCAGAATCAACAGTCAGAGCCGCAAACGGAACAGATACTGGTACTGTGACTCTTTTAAAGCTCCTGCTAGGACCTTTACAAGTCACGTCCATTAGGACAGTGGTTCTCACCTGGCCGCACATTCAAATCACCTGGGAGCGAGGCTCAAAAGTTCCCAGGTGCGGACCCCGCCCTGGCCTGTGCTCTGGGATGGCCGGGGTTTCGGGGTCTTTTTAAAGCTCCCCAAGGATGCCAACACCTCGGGAGGGTGGAGAGCCCCTGGATTCAGGCTACTTGGCTGGAATATGCAGAGTTGGGGCAGCAGGCGGGCGACACCAGAGCAGAACGGCTTCCAGCTGGGTGAGGGCCAGACGCCGCTCCCCACGGACACTCGCCCACGCTGTGAGCGGAAGAGGAGAAGGAGAAAAGCAAAGAAGGGGATCCGTAGCCTGTTTGTCCTTCACGCGGCAGCCCTGTGAAGAACCGAGACGGAGGGCAGAACTAAGAGCTGGCCAAGGTTCGCCTGACCGAAGCCAGCGAGTCCTTGGGCACGCGCCCCCCTCTTCCCAGACCTATTTCTCTCTCATTTCACCTTCACGGGCACAGGTTAGGCCAACGATGAGGAGACTGGCCTCTCAGAGAGCGGGTGAAACAACCAGATAATCAATTGTTCCGCGTACTTTGCGATGGGTCCACAGACGTGGTCCTCCCCACCGATCCTCCCCACTGGTCCTCCCCAGCAGTCCTCCCCACCGGTCCTCCACTCTCTCGTCTCCCTGGCCTTTCCTTCCGCCCTGCTCGGTGGCCCCATCCTTTCCCAGAGCCTCTCCCCGTGGCTGGCCGTCGCCCACCACGACCGCAGGGCAAGTGTCCCAGGCTCCCAGCGCCGTCTCGCGCCCTTCCCCCTCGCTCCTCCACGTTCTCACTTCCCTGCTGCCGGCCCCCCGTCTGCCCTCATGCTCTCCCCTCTGTGTAGACACTCACCGCCTTCGCCTCTCTTTCCTTCATCATTTTCTCTTGGAAAAATCCCCCCCGAGTTCAGTCCAGCCCTCTGTCCACCCTCACGGTGCCACCGACTGTGCCGAGCGGCGGCCGATGCTCTCGCTCAGCTACACGGTCACGTGCTGCTGACTGTGTCTTAGTCCAGTCCCCACTCATTCTCCTGGGGGACCAGGGCGCCCCTTCTCTCTCCAATCAAATCCCCAACACCTCCTCCCCCGTCTTCCTCCTCAACATGTCACCTTGCTCCCCGTGTCCCTGAGAAAACTGGATCGATCCGAGAACATCCACGAGTCCCCACTGCCACGTCCCCCACCCAGGCTTCCCGCACTGGCGTCCCTCCTGTTCTAGAACGAAGCGCCCGTGCCCTGTCCGAGCTGGCCTCTCCGGGAGCCCAGCAGGATTCAAGTCCAAGCCCTCGACCTCGCTTCATCTCCACCAACGTTTCTCTTCTGACTGGATCATGTCCAAAAGCCTCAGCGTCTCTCACGGTCAAAACAACAACCTTCCCTTGACCACACACCCCACAGGTGGAGGTTCTTATCTGTTTTGTTTTGGGTTTTTGTTGTTGCTCGTGTTGTTTGCGGGGCTGGTTGGTTGTCCTGCCTTGGATCCCTTTGGCAATCTAGCGAAGTCTATGCATCTCTGAACGATGCTTTTAAATATATAAAAATAACACGCGGGATTATAAAGGAAGCCAATTGTGTTGAAATACAACTATCGAAATATTTTAAAACCATTCTATTCGTAGTAATTTGTGTGCTTCTCTATTAACGCATCACATGACAGGACCTAGCAGGGGTCTTATACCTCCTGTCATTTTGAAATAGCGACGGTGGTAAATGGTCTCTCCAGGTATCTGGCAGACCTGTGGTGCAAACTGTCCGTGATTTCTATTGGTCATAGAGTCGAGGGCACAGGTCATGGTGCTGTAGGTGGCTGCTTCTGTTCGTAAGACAAGGAAATGCTCATTTTCAGTGAGAGGTTGATGAAATAAAGTACGCAACTTTTTTTTTCCCATCTAGTCGACAGATATCCTAAATTCTATGGGCCCTGGGCCCCAGATAAAGACTTCCAATCCTCATTTCCTGGTTCCCCCTGATGGTCTACGTCCTCGAAAGGATTCTCTGGGCTCGTTTCCTGTACCCCGTCCCGATTCTCTCTTGGACCCATTCAATCATTCCACCGAAACCCCGCTTATCAAGGTGTCCGATTTCCCTCATGTTACTAAACCCAATGCTCATTCCTCAGTGCTCAGGTTACCCGATTTACCTGACGCCTTGACAGTGGATCTCTCTCTCTCTGACTTGGAACTCTGTCCTCACTGCTCCCTCTCCGGGGGGCTTCCTCTCTCCCCCTCCACTTCGCCCCATCTCCGAGGCTGGAGGGTACCTGGGGTCAGCCGTCGGGCTCCTGCCCTGCATTTCCTAGGGGCTTCCACCCAGCCTTAGGGCTTTCGATCCCATCTCGCTGCTGAGTCCTAAGCGGACTTCTTCTCTACTTCGGTCCCCTCCCTGAACTCTGCACCTAGATACCCAGCCATGGTGTCCCCACCTGGGTGATGAGAGCCACCTCCAGCTCAACACGTCCAAAACAGAAGTCTTTTCTGCCCTTCGCCGTCCCAACCCAAACCCTCCCACCTCCCACTGTCTGCGCCCTCTCAATAAATGGCAACTCGATTCTTCCAGTTGCCCAAGAGAGAAACCTTGGAGCGTGAATGACACCTGTCTCTCACACCCCACAGCTAAACCATCAGCAATCACTGCCAGCCTCACCTTCAAAGCGTATCTAGAAACCGATCTCTTCAGTGCCCACCTTTGTCACAGCCAGCGTCTCTTACCTGGATGATCTCGGGAGTGCATTTGGGCTCCCTGATCTGGCCGAGGGGTGACCTTGCACAAGTTACTTAATCTCTCTAAGCCTCAGTCTCCCCACTTGTAAATGAGGACAACACCACTCACATTGTAGATTTGTTGCAGGATTAAATAAATTAATGCCAATGGAAGCACTTAGCACGTGTTTGGCATTTCGTAAACAGTAAATTTAACTGCGATTGTTTTTACTCTAATCATTAATATTAACAGCTTCTATGCACCTGGGCTCCAAAGGCTAAATTTACAGAAAATGAGCATTAAACATCATTTTGAGCTGTGTTTTATTCAGCATCAGTAAATCTCAGTCTTTATGTTTTTAATTTGACACATTTTTAGTCACTGCGATATGCTCCCAGTTGGATGCTCAAAATAAATAATTTCTACAGTCTCACAAAATTCGGAGAATAGTTATCTTATTCACGGAGGTTTCCAGTGCAGCTGTGACAGTGTCCTGTTGCTTGTGTTCATTTGTTTTGATCTAAGTCCCAAAGGAAGGTTCCACTGAGCTCTGCTGGATTTCTAAGGGAAAGCCTGGGCAGCTGTCTGAGTCACTTTATCCAAACCTGGCCTGTACCCCAAATTTGGGTTTTTATGGTCTATGAAACCAAGACCTGTTGATTTAAGAAAACCAGACACGCAGCCTAAAAAGGTCAGCCATGTCTCTGGGTGCAGCCCAGCCAATCACATACAGACTGGTGAACTGAGCCCCCAAACTCTTCAGGGGATCAATGGGTTCATATGCTTTTCCAATCTGGAGAAGCTGAGTCATTCGATCACCATGTGGGTTGTTTATTGTAGCTGGCACTTGCTCCTGAGTTTTCACAGGTACAGAGGGCCTTCCAAATTCTTCTCCATGTCCCCTAGCCTCTCCTTAAGTTTTGTCTTCCATACTTTGGGACATGAAGCTTGTTGTTTTCCATGATGGATGTGAAACCATCAGGCCATGCTCAATGCCCGTTCTGGAGGGGACCTACTTCACGTACCCAGACCTGAGTGCATTTTTCCCTACGACTCCCTGTGCTGTCATTCAGCTGGTCCCCTGTATCGGTTTCACAGAGCTGCCGAAACAAAGTATCACAAACCAGGTGGCTTAAGACAACAGAAACGTATTGCCTCCCAGTTCTGGAGGCCAGAAGTCCGAAATCAAGGTGTCAGCAGGGGTGGTTCCTTCTGACGTCTCCGAGGGACAATCTGTCCCGGGCCTCCGTCCCAGCTCCTGGTGCTGCTGGCAGTCTTTGGTGATCCTTGGCCCGTGGACGCATCCCTCCAATTTCTGCCTCTGTCATCACATGGCATCCTTGCTATTTCTCTGTGCCTTCACATGGCCGTCTTCTTATAAAACATCGGTCTTAGTGGTTTAGGGCCCACCCCACTCCAGTATGACCCCATCTTAACTAATGTCATCTGCAGTGACCCTGCTTCCAAATGGCCACATTCCGAGACACTGGGAGCTAGGACTTCAACATATTTTCTTTAGAGGACACAATTCAACTCATAACAGCCCTCATATGAAGCTTTCTCGAAGAACACTTTAACTAATACTCACGTAATTGTCATTTAACACTTCAGAAAATATCCTTAGAACCTGTGGGTTTTTTTAATTTTTTTTCAAATATTTCTCTTGTATAGCAGGTTTTTAATTACCTGTACCTTGAAAAATGAAAAATAACAATACAGCAAATCTACACAACTGTCATGTCAGGGGCAACAGCTATGTCAAGGCACGAATGTGTTTTATTAAATGAAATTCAATAATTTCATTTTAAAATGTTGATCTACTGCCTTTTTAATGGATTCTAATGAAATCTGGTGGGTTGAAATTAGATAATGTCTCCTGGGAGATGGTTTCGAATTTTTATGGTTGTGGTAACTTAGCTTGTAGTTGTCACTAAATCAATAGTTTGCTCAATCTTGCTGAATTGAAAATGGCCTCTGCAAACATTTAACCACACACCGTGATTTTCATTTGTAATAACATGGCTTTCCCCCCGAATCAGTTATTGTTATAAAAAATAGATTTTTCTTCACTTGTCCAAAAAAGAGGGCAAAGTTTTCATCTATAAATTGTCATCTATATGTGATTTGGGCCAGATATTTCACATTGTTTTTCCTGAATAACACTAGTAAGCCCTATCATGTGAGTAATAATTAGTCATATAATTATCCTGTCTCTGCCTGTCTCAGAAAGACTGCAGTTCTTCTGCATATGTAGATGGCATAGAAGTCCTCATACATTTAAAATACAGATGCCTGCCAGTCTGAAAAATAAACCAAGGAAAGTTACAAAAAGTTTGGGATATTAATGAAGGAAACTTCATTTTTACAGCCAAAAACCCCACAGTACAGTCCATCCTAAATGATTATGAAATGTTTTTTTCCAAGGTATTACTTGATCAGTTTCTCATAATTCATATATACTTGTATGGGAAGATGTACAAAATAGCACCTCCAGAGAAAGCTTCTAGAAAAGACACCCGTTTACTTTGTTAAGAAACATAGTATCCATCATGTATTTACGAATTACTAGCTGGAGTTAACTCATTCTGATGTAACAAAAAGTCATTTTCGTTTCTCTTGCTGGGTAGTTTTGCTAAGTTATCTCATTTAGATGCATCCAAATCTCCCTTGAGTTTATTCTTAGTTCTCAAATTCAAACATGTACGAAATATCTAAAAAATAATGAAGAGGCAGTCTGTTAGGGGTGACAGAGCTGTTCGAATCAG